>NC_042615.1:732675386-732991899 GCF_901001135.1 Rhinatrema bivittatum | reverse complement strand
GATCAGAGCCTACGGCAAGTGGAAGTCATGGCAAGCAACGTAGAACTCTAGACACAGAGAGGTCTGTAGCATAGTTTTTCAAGGCAATGGTTGGGGCATGGAAAAGGCAGGCATAGTCAATCAAAGCAATGGTCAGGGCATGGAGAAGGCAGGCGTAGTCAGATGTAGCAGAGGCCGGGACGTGGAGAAGTAGAAGAGTGGTCAGGTGTAGCAGAGGTCTGGGGCTGGAGAGATGCTGAAGACTAGTCAGACATAGCGGAGGTCCGGGGCTGGAGAGAAGCTGAAGAGTAGTCAAGCATAGCGGAGGTCTGGGGCTAGAGAGAAGCTGAAGAGTAGTCAGGCGTAGTGGAGGTCTGGGACTGGAGAGGAGCTAAAGAAAAGTCAGGCGTAGCGGTGGTCAAATCCAAAGTGTCAGTCCAACACATAGATGAACAGGAACAAGGAAGACAGGAACCGGGAACCACAGGAATCAGGAACATAATGAAGAGACGATTCTGGGATCAGCAACGAGTACTTGGAGTATGAGGAGACCTGTTGCAAAGGCAATGCTATGGAGCAAGGCCTAGCTTTTATACGCTGAAGAGTCTGACGTCAGCATCCGGGTCCATGGCCAGGTTCCCGCAGCGGGCCCTTTAAAAGAACTAATGATGCACGCGCCTAGGAAGGGGCGTGGTGCTGATGGCAGCGTCTCTCCGCGGGCCATGCAGAGAAGCCCAAAGAACAGGGACATCTTGGCTGGCAACACTGGGTAGTGTTCAGGGCCGGAGACACTGGAGAGAACCCGAGATCGGAGCTGGCAGCCCACCGCCGCCAGTGAAGAGGAGCCAGGAACTGGAGTCCATGTGGAAAGGTGAGAGGACCGCACCGCGGGGCTGCTGCGGGCGGCACGCGTAACAACCTGGGCTTGTCCCTTGTGGGAACAAGATGACCTACTCCTCAGGAAGTTGGATAATTTCACACAACAATTTAGCCTGATCTTTGACCAACCCAGGCATGTCTTGTCTGCTGCCAGAGAACTTATTTGTATTAATCAAGGCACTCAATCAGTCATCTAGTAAGCAGTGGAATTTTGTAAGCTAACTTCTGAACTCAGTTGGGGGTGAAGATAGCCAATCTGCCATTTGTTGACAATTTTTATGCAGGAGAATAAAATTTGAACTTGCAGCTCAAGACCTTTATTCAACTCTAGAAGCATTTATTGCCTTGGCTACTTAAATTGATCTGAGATTTCAGGAACAAGCTCAAGAGAGGAAGAGCTCTCATCAGGCAATTCCCATGGCTCCCAAGTCACTAAGTTGTTCAGATTCCACCCTAATACTACTGAGGTTTATTGCCTTTGAAGAGACTATGCAATTGGGTAACACCCGACATTTGGTCATTGAAAAACAAAAGCAAAGACAGCATAACCTCTGCCTCTGTTGCGAGTGCGGCCTACGAATGGTGTGAGTGTGGAGGCGAGGTCGATAGCTCATGTGAGATCGTGAGCCCCTGGACCCCGGTACAACTCAAGGAGGAGACCCCCAAGGCACACCGTGGGAGGTGAGAGCATGCAAGCATGGGTGGAGCAGGAACAATCAGGACTGGAACTAAGGCAAGGAACTTCAGAGCAGGAACAAAGCAGGACTGGAACTAAGGCAAGGAACTTCAGAGCAGGAACAAGGCAGGGTCAGCCCTCCACTGGACCTACATGCGCCAGTGTGACCTCCGGCCACTTGATAGCCCTTCCGGACCCGCCACTTGGGAATGACGAGTGCATGAGGCCAGACAGAAGCTCAGGCCAGGAACAAAGCTCAGGCCGGAACAAGACTAGACAGGAACTCAGGAACTTGGAAGACTCGGACAAGGATTCAGGTTACTCAGAAGGTCTCAGGCAAAGATTCAGGATTCAGACAAAAGTACTGGGTGAGAACTGCATTGCAGCACGCCATACACAGCTGTCCATGGATGGTTGCAGATCACGCTGAACACGAAGCAGACTCCAAGCGAGGAAGTGGAACTTGAGACTGGAACATGTCGAATATTCAGTAGAGGCCTGCACCAGGGCACACCCTATATAGCAGAGCAGGTTCTGACAGAGTCTTAGGCATGGACAGAAGCAGGCACAAGGAACTCTGAAGACCGGAACAGGATTCAAGACTCAGGATTTGGCTTTAATAACAATGGCCTTCCAGAGACTTGTGCTGCAGGCATGAAGACAGGGCTTGTGCCATGAAGTGCCCTACACAGCCCCCCATGGGGGGGGGGGGGTCATGATAGTGGCACACCAGGAAAGGTGGACACAAGAAACCTGGGAACTGGTTGCAGAGGTGAAGATGAAAACATCAGGACAGGACATCAGGAACACAGAACCTCTGGACATGGAACATGAGAACATCTGGAATATCAGGACATCTGGAACATCAGGAACATAGAACGAATGACGAAGGAGCTCCGACTAGGAACAAGACCAGGAACATCAAGACGAGGAGATCAGGAACATCCAAGAACACGGAATGAAGAACCATCTAGACAAGTGAAGACCACGGAGGACCTTGACCCGAAGAGGAGCACAGACAACAGTGGATTCTGGATCGAAGGCCCCGAGGAACTGGAAGTGAGCCCTTTTAGAGGGCTGAAGCAGGAATTTAACTGAGGCTGGCTTCCGGTGGGACGGCGGGCTTCTCCCGACGCTGGCCCTTTAAATAAACTGAAGAGGCACGCGCCGGCGCTTAGGAAGAGCCCAGGAGTGGAAGCAGGACTGAGGACAGTGACGTCCCTACCATATGGCGGAGAGAGGTCCTGGCAGCAGCACACAGGCCGCACAGGTGGAGGCAGCACCGGCGGCAGCTTCCAGATGTCAGAGGAAGTCCCAGCTGCGGCTTCCCCTGCCGGAGGTGGAGTCAGCAGCAGTGGCTCTCCTGACGCATAGAGAAAGGTCCCGGCAGTGGTTAGGCCGTGAAGATGGGCAGCAGTGGTGGCAGCCTCCTACCATAGAGAAGGAAGTCTGCGGCAGCTTGCAGGTCATGAAGAAGGCATCAGCAGCAATCCAAGGCAGCAGCATAGTCCGGGTGCAGCCTGATCGTGAGTGAGAGCCTGCCTGCGGAATGGGGTCCGTGGTCAGAAGCATACAGTCTCTACTGTGCAGCCCAGGAACATTTTGTCAATAAGGACCCAGAGAGACTGGGAAACTCAGAAGAAACAAGTCTAGTTGGAAGGGCAGTTCTTCACCATCCTGCTTCTCCTCCACCATTGATGACACCATTGTTCCTCATCTTCAGGAAATAGTTCAAATAGAAGCTTTAATAGATACCTGAGTCAGGGGCAACTTTATTCAACATTCATTTTTATGCCAATGTGGCTGACCTACACCAGCTTGCTAATCCTCATGTTATTTTTTCCATTTTAGGAAAACCCTTACCCAGTCACATGACCGAAGCCATCTTGCCCATAGATTCTCACCAAGAAAATCTTCAGTTCTATGTGTTACCTAAGGCATCCAGTCCTCTTGTACTTGGACTACCCTGTCTGAGACTCCATCAACTGTCCATCGACTGGAGCATCTTACAGATCAACTACCGGGGCCCATCCTGCCAGGAGTATTGTGCCATCTCATCTAAGAACATAAGAACATGCCATACTGGGTCAGACCAAGGATCCATCAAGTCCAGCATCCTGTTTCCAATAGTGGCCAATCCAGGCCAAAAGAACCTGGCAAGTACCCAAAAACTAAGTCTATTTCATCTTACCGTTGCTAGTAATAGCAGTGGCTATTTTCAAAGTCAACTTAATTAATAGCAGGTAATGGACTTCTCCTCCAAGAACTTATCCAATCCTTTTTTAAACACAGCTATACTAACTGCACTAACCACATCCTCTGGCAACAAATTCCAGAGTTTAATTGTGCTTTGAGTGAAGAAGAACTTTCTCCAATTAGTTTTAAATGTGCCACATGCTAACTTCATGGAGTGGCCCCCTAGTCTTTCTATTATCTGACAGACTAAATAACCGATTCACATCTACCCGTTCTAGACCTCTCATGATTTTAAACACCTCTATCATATCCCCCCTCAGCCGTCTCTTCTCCAAGCTGAACAGCCCTAACCTCTTCAGCCTTTCCTCTTAGGGGAGCTGTTCCATTCCCCTTATCATTTTGGTCATCCTTCTCTGTACCTTCTCCATCGCAATTATATCTTTTTTGAGATGCGGCAACCAGAATTGTACACAGTATTCAAGGTGGGGTTACACCATGGAGCGATACAGAGGCATTATGACATTTTCTGTTTTATTCACCATTCCCTTTCTAATAATTCCCAGCATTCTGTTTACTTTTTTGACTGCCGCAGCACGCTGAACCGACAATTTCAATGTGTTATCCACTATGATGCCTAGATCTCTTTCTTGGGTGGTAGCACCTAATATGGAACCTAACATTGTGTAACTATAGCATGGGTTATTTTTCCCTATATGCATCACCTTGCACTTATCCACATTAAATTTCATCTGCCATTTCGATGCCCAATTTTCCAGTCTCATAAGGTCATTCTGCAATTTATCACAATCTGCTTGTGATTTAACTACTCTGAACAATTTTGTATCATCTGAAAATTTGATTACCTCACTCGTCGTATTTCTTTCCAGAACATTTATAAATATATTGAAAAGTAAGGGTCCCAATACAGATCCCTGAGGCACTCCACTGCCCACACTCATCCACTGAGAAAATTGTCCATTTAATCCTATTCTCTGTTTCCTGTCTTTTAGCCAATTTGTAATCCACGAAAGGGCATCACCACCTATACCATGACTTTTTACTTTTCCTACAAGCCTCTCATGAGGAACTTTGTCAACTGCCTTCTGAAAATCCAAGTACACTACATCTACCAGTTCACCTTTATCCACATGTTTAATAACTCCTTCAAAAATGCAGATTTGTGAGGCAAGACTTGCCTTGGGTAAAGCTATGCTGACTTTGTTCCATTAAACCATGTCTTTCTATATGTTCTGTGATTTTGATGCTTAGAACACTTTCCATTATTTTACCTGGCACTGAAGTCAGGCTAACCGGTCTGTAATTTCCTGGATCGCCCCTGGAGCCCTTTTTAAATATTGGGGTTATATTAGTTATCCTCCAGTCTTCAGGTACAATGGATGATTTTAATGATAGGTTACAAATTTTTACTACTAGGTCTGAAATTTCATTTTTTAGTTCCTTCAGAACCCTGGGGTGTATACCATCCAGTCCAGGTGATTTACTACTCTTCAGTTTATCAATCAGGCCTACCACATCTTCTAGATGATGATTTGCTTCAGTCCCTCGGAATCATTATCCATGAAAGCTTTCTCCAGAATGGGTATCTCCACAACATACTCTTTACTAAACACTGAAGCAAAGAAATCATTTCATCTTTCCGTGATGGCCTTATCTTCTCTAAGTGCCCCTTTAATCCCTCGATCATCTAACTGTCCAACTGACTCCCTCACAGGCTTTCTGCTTCGGATATATTTTAAAAAGTTTTTATTGTGATTTTTTGCCTCTTCGGCCAACTTCTTTTCAAATTCTCTCTTAGTCTGTCTTATCAATGTCTTACATTTAATTTGCCAATGCTTATGCATTATCCTATTTTCTTCTGTTGGATCTTTCTTCCAATTTTTGAATGAAGATCTTTTGGCTAAAATAGCTTCTTTCACCTCCCTTTTTAACCATGCCGGTAATCGTTTTGCCTTCTTTCTACCTTTTTTCTAGACTGTGCTTCTAGGATGGTATTTTTTTAACAATTACCATGCCTCTTGCACACTTTTTACCTTTGTAGCTGCTCCTTTCAGTTTCTTTTTTTTTAATTTTTCTCATTTTATCAAAGTTTCCCTTTTGAAAGTTTAGCATGAGAACCATGGATTTGCTTACTGTCCCCCTTCCAGTCATTAATTCAAATTTGATCATATTATGATCACTATTGCCAAGCGGCCCCACCACTGTTACCACTCTCACCAAATCCTGTGCTCCACTGAGAATTAGATGTAAAATTGCTCCCTCTCTTGTCGGTTCCTGGACCAATTGCTCCATAAAAATGTCATTTATTCCATCCATCTCTAGCATGTACCGATGATACATTTACCCAGTCAATACTGGGGTAATTGAAGTATCCCATTATTACCGCACTACCAATTTGGTTAGCTTCCCTAATTTCTCTTAGCATTTCACTATCAGTCTCACCATCTTGACCAGGTGGACGGTAGTATACCCCTATCACTATAGTCTTCCCCAACACACAAGGGATTTCTACCCATAAAGATTCAATTGTGCATTTATTCTCATGCAGGATGTTTATCCTGGCTACTATGTCCCTGAAGGTCTCATCTATATACCTCTCTGTCTGCCTCAGTTCTCTGGGTGCTCTGCTCAGGACTACATTGCCTGAAGCACTGGATCTGCTACTTTTGTGTGCATCCTGTTCCAGCTTATGTTTTGAGGCACAACCAGGGGCCCTAGCATATTGCAATTCTCCTGATCGCCAAAAATCTCTGAAGTGCTTCATTGTGGAGGTAGAAGTCACTACCAAGTCAGCAGGGGCCATTCTCATTCAAGTTATAAGTCTTGCCTTTCCTCTGCCAAAGGATCCTTGTCTGTAGAACAGAACCTGTCTGTGAATACTTCTTCAGTTTAACTTTGAAATATAAAAACCCCTGGACATCATATCGAGATCCCCAAGTTCCCTGAAGATACTGATTAACCTTCAATGCCTCCTCAGAAGCCAAAGAAAAGAGGCTTGGGAAGGGGCCTTAGAGGAGGGGGTGCTATTACATTTACCGCTTGTAGTATAGCCCCAATAATGGCTTCACTGACATCGACACCACCAGCTAAAGACTGCCACCCCACGCTGCTGGGAAATGCCACAGCTCCTGCTCCCTTCCTGGGTGCACACACACAGTGCACACCAAGTTATGACGGTTCTATGGTAGTAACCCATGCTTTCAGTGATCTCTGATGACATCACATGGCTGAGTATTTAAACCCTGGACATGCAATACAGGATTGCCTCAGCATAGGTCACCTGTTGGTCTTCAAGTCTTGTTCCAGTCTTCAGCCTTGCTCCAGTCTTCAGCCTTGCTCCATGTCTGCCTTCAGCATTATCCTCAGCTTTGCTCCATGTCCACCTTCAGCTTTAGCCAAATCCTTGCTCCTCATCTCCCTTTTAGTTTCTGCCTCAGCCTTCCTCCACATCTGCTTTCAGCTTTAGCCTCAGCCTTGCTCCACATCCACCTTCAGCTTCAGCCTTAGCCTTGCTCCATGTCTGCTCAAGCTTCAGCCTCAGTTTTGTCTGGTCTCTAGCCTTGTCCGACTCTTTGGATCTGACCATAGTCACAGCCTCCTGGACTTATCATAGCCTGACTCATGCAAAGACTCCTTCACTTGCTGCTAGCTCATACCTTAGGGCTCTGCCCATGAGGTTGCATCAATTGCACCATGGCAAGAGGGGTTCTGAGTATTTCCTGAAGGTGAGGGACACTGGTGCCATCAATGATAGAGGAGAAGCAGGATGGTAAAGAACTGCCCTTCCAACTACACTTGTTTCTGGTGAATGTCTCAATGGCTTGTAGTACTATTTTAGCTAGCTAATAAATAACAGTTTAATTGGAATTGTCATATTTTAATTTTTGCTGAGATGAAGCCAAGAATTGTGAGTTATTTGAGAAATGTGATAGCGAGAATGATGGAATGAGAAGATGAAGAGATGGAAAGGGAATCACTTTAACACACTTCACATACATTTGTACACTTATTTTGAAATTGAGTTCCCTTTAAATCCTTTATTGTAATTAAAGGAACCTTGTTTTCAAAAGATGAGCATTCCTCTTTCTAGTGTAATAAATCATGTGCTGTATAACCTCCAACCTTTGGGATAATATTCAAAGTATTCCTTCTGTTTTTCTTAAAGGAATATATTTAAATCTCAGAAGTAATTATCTACATTGCAAATAACTACAATTAGGGGACTAAATGTCTATATCCACTATCTGGTATGTGACCAAGAACTACTTTACTATTTGGGAATAAACACAAAGAACTATGGAGTCACTAGGCACAGAGCCACTCCGAGTACTGTACTAGAATGTTGATAAAATAGTTAAGACCCACTAATATATGACTGAGTTTAATTTAATTTTACTTTCCCACACACTTGTACTCCTTTCACAACTAATCTACAATAAATAAGCTGACTCAAATCACCATGAATCGAACAGTATTTAATGTTACTTTAACTACTCTCAATCTTACTTTTTTCAGGAAGATCACACTCATACACTACACACATTCACACTAAAATATGCTTTACTAATTTTCCTTAATCAAAAGTGTGTTTTTGTAACTACATTGGGCCATTTCTGCTTTGAGACTCTCTGACAAAGCTTCTCCTCAGCATTCTAAAACTGTCACAATCTTTTTCTGACAGGAGATATCCAGCATTTAGGCCAAGGGCTGTGCTGGGTTTGGTACTGAGGCCTTGACTCAGCCAGATCTGAAGTTGAGACCTAGGCTGAGCTGGGGCCAGCACCTTCCCCCCTGTGTAAAGCTGCCATGGCTGGCAAGTTCACACCCCAGTCCCCACTTACCCCGTTTCTCAGATCTTGTTTGTAAAAGGGAAGGAGCCATGTGCAGTCACTCCTGACCAGGTCCCAGTTCTTTAAAAATGTTGCCATCTACCGGGAGGATGGAACCAAAGTATCATCACTTCTGGGCCTTACTCTGGTAAAGCATTTTGATGTACAGTCATACATTTCTATGGTCTGTGACCTTAGAAAATCCAGGCCTTAGGTCTTCCAAATGAAATTCAGTGTTACTCAGTCTCCTCACATTGTAGAGCCAGCCTGACTCTGGCCTCTGGATTGTTGAGTGTGCTGTCTGTAATTCGGTTCTCTCAGATGTCTTCTTGTCTGTCACAGGTTTCCTGACTATCTTTAAATGACATAAAACATGTGTTTCCTAATTAGTATTACTCTATCACGTTCCACCCTTCCAAAGATGTACTACTGGTGTTGCTACATGTGGTTTCTTAGTGAAGAAATAAAAAGATAAGCAAAGGACTCTGCTCTGGCAAACAGAGGGAATGAGCAATGCCTTATTCACTGTTGTGGTTTCTTATATTCTCTATTACATTCTTCTCCTTTCTCAGTCTTTCTGTACTTTATTTCTGTGGTTCAGATGAGAAGTGAGTTCCAGGACAGATATATTTTATTCAGAGATATAGGATGAAAATATCTCCCTGTCCTTCCCTTTCTTCTCTGACTCGCACCTTTTTTGTTGTGTCTTTGCTATTCAGATTGTCAGGGCTGACACAGTTTTAATTTATTCTTAATAGTAGCTTTCCTGGCTAGGAATAAGGAGATGTCTCTCTCAAGATAAATGTCCATGATGTCAATTTCTCAAACTGTCCTATGTAATTCACTGTCTTTTCCTCAGGTATTTTCACAATTTAGGCAGGTTTTCCTTTAAGTTAGAAACAGATCCCATTTAGCACTTTCCTTCTGTACAGAGTTTTGCTTTCATTTAAAGTAACGAATACTAACACTAGCCAGCTGGCTGTAATTTCTTTTTCTCTCTCAGTTTACTTGTCCCTCTGTCAGCTTAAATAAGTAGCTGAATGAGTTTAGAAAGTTTATGGCAAATAACTCATAAAGTACACACAATTAAATCAGTGTGATTTTAAAATTATTTTTTTTCACACACTATCTTCTTTCAGCAGTTCTATCTCAATTAAACAGGGGGAAAAAAACCATGCTGCCCAAGTGTATTGACAAGTAGCTGTCTGTCCTTCACCTTACCTGGAGTTCCTAGGATTTAATACTCTCAAAACAATTTCTTCACTCTTAAGCAGGCAGACATTAACAAGTTTGCCTCAATTCCCTCTGTGTTTCACAATACTGAACACAAAAACAGGCCCTATAAAAGGAGCAAAGACATCATAAATCTGCTCTTTTAGGTGCTGCGGGCAGCCAAGGTTGGCCCCTCCTACCTCCGGCCCGGGAATCGGCAGCCGCGCTGTGGCAGGGAGTCGCTCCTGCCGCAGGCCTCTGGCCTTCTCCTCCCTTGCAGTTCTTACTGCAGGCTCGGCGCAGTCCTCCTCGATGGCCAGGAGACTTCCCGATCCTCCTCTTCGCGGCATCGGGCCACAAACCTCTGCTGTCACAGCCCACATCAGGCAGGATGCTCCCTAGATGCCTGGCCATGCCCCCAGAGCCATTCTTAAAGGGCAGGCCACCTTTACTCAGCCCAGCCTCTCAGATGATGTGAGGATTCAGGTACTAATTAAGGAACCCTTCTCTTCCTGATCCTCAACTTGGGTTTTAAGATAGTTCAAGCATCCACAGGAATCTTAATTAGCCTAATTTCAATCTCCATTTCTCTGATTATTTGTATTTAGGCATGCTTCACGAGGCATCCTCAAACTGTGGCATTTCCATAGAGAAAGGAATTGAAGCCAAAATATCACATGACCACCCTTCCTCAGGGCCTACCGTCACCATATGCTTCTTACGCAGATGTATTTTCTAAACGAAAAGCTGAGACCTACCACCCCATCGACCCTTCAATTGCGCTATCAACCTGCTCCCAGGCATCAAGCCTCCCCAAGGACGCACCTATGCCCTTTCATCCTCCGAGACTCAAGCCATGTCACGCTACATCCAGGAAAACCTGGACCGAGGATTCATCCGCAAATCAACCTCACTAGCAGGGGCTGTTTTCTTCTTCGTGGGTAAAAAGGATGGGATACTCCGTCCTTGTATTGACTATCGAGGGTTGAATGCCATAACCCTAAAGGACTGCTACTCACTTCCCTTAATATCGGAACTCTTTGACCGTCTCCAAGGTGCGCGAGTTTTTACCAAATTGGACCTCAGGGGAGCCTATAAACTTAATTCGCAACAAGGAGGGTGACGAGTGGAAGACGGCATTTAACACCAGAGATGGGCATTATGAATATCTAGTTATGCCTTTTGGTCTTTGTAACGCCCCAGCCATATTTCAAAATTTGATGAATGAAATTTTCCTGGACTTATTATATCAGTGCATAGTCGTCTACCTCGATGATATTTTAGTCTTCTCCAAGTCTCTCACTGCTCACTGCCAACACGTCTCCCAGGTATTACAGTGCCTCAGAGGAAATCAACTCTATGCATAACTCAAAAAATGCCTCTTTGAAAAAGAAGCCCTTCACTTTCTGGGCTACATCATTTCCGATCAAGGATTTCGCATGTATCCGCAGAAACTCAAGGCCATTCAAGATTGGCCCCAACTGTCCAGACTGAAATCCCTACAGCAATTTCTAGGTTTCGCTAATTACTTCCGCTCCTTTAGTTCCAACTATGCCTCCATCATGGCACTGCTGACTGCTCTGACCTGTAAAGGCGCTGACCCCAAGCACTGGCCACCTGAGGCTATAACCGCCTTCCATCGCCTCAAGGAAGCATTTCTTCTGGAGCCTTGCCTTTGTATCCCCAACCCACGACATCCGTTTATCGTTGAGGTGGATGCCTCAGCTGAAGGGGTTGGAGCCGTTCTCAGCTAACACTCTGCCAATCAGACATTACATCCCTGCTCTTTCTTCTCCCATCAGTTCTCTCCAGCAGAGCATAACTACGCCGTTGGCGATAAGGAGCTCCTCACCATAAAAATTTCCTTTGAGGAATGGCGTCTTTGGTTAGAGAGTGCACAACACCAGATTACGGTCTACACCAATCATAAGAATTTAGAATATCTGCATTGGGCACAATGACTCAAACCCCCGCAAGCCCGTTGGGCTCTATTCTTTGCCAGATTTGACTTCACGCTACAAAATCGCCCTGCTATCAAGAATTTGAAAGCCGACGCTCTCTTTCGAGCCTTTGACACCACAGACGTGCCCGAGCCTCCAAGCTTCTTCATCGACCCTTCCCGGTTACTCCTGGCAGCTACTACGCCCATTCCACCCGGGAAAACATTCATACCCCTAAGCCTACAAAATCAGGTTTTGGCTTGGGCCCATGACTCCCGCAGCTCAGACACCCAGGACAACACTGGGCTCTCATCGCACTCCATCGATATTACTGGTGACCTGGGGTGCCTAAAGATGTTTGATCCTATGTAGAATCCTTCCACATGTGTGCCCGCCACAAGAACCCCCCAGGAGCACCTCGGGGGTCTGCTCCAACCCCCTTCCAGTTCCCAACAAATCTTGGACACATATCTCGACCGACTTCATCGTTGATTTACCCGCATCCAAAGGCAACACCACTATTTGGCTCATCATCGACCGGTTTTCTAAAATGGCCCATTTTGTGCCATTACCTGGTTTACCTTCGGCACCTCAGCTAGCCCAGCTATTCATACTTCATGTCTTCAGACTGCATGGCCTACCCAAAGTCATTTTATATGATTTTGGAAATCTCTCTGTCAAAAGTTTGACGTCACCTTGCAATATACTTCTGCATATCACCCACAAATCAATGGTCTGGTGGAGAGAACTAACTGGACTCTCAAGCAATTTCTATGCACCTACATTAATAGCAAACAGGATGATTGGGCGGACCTGCTCCCATGGGCCGAGTTTGCCTTCAATTCTCATCCTTCTGCCACCACAGGCTCTTCACCCTTCCAAGTGGTCTACGGCAAGCAACCTCTTCCGCCTCTGCCCATTCCTGTGACCGTTCCATCACAAACGGCACAGTTGTCCACTGAAGAATTACATCACCTTTGGACCTTCACCTGCCAAGCACTGATCAAAGCCAACTAAGCCGCCAAAAGGTTTTCTGACCACCATCGGAGACCTAGTCAACCTCTTAGACCTGGTCAGAAGGTTTGGTTAAGTACATGCTTTATCCGATTGAAGCTGCCATCTAACCGACTTGCTCCTCATTTCATCTGTCCATTCCTGATAATCCACTGCGTAGGAGCAGTAGCCTATGAACTTCAGCTTCCTCCATCCCTCAAAATTCACACCTTTCATGTGTCACTTTTGAAATCTCTGGTATTGACATGGCCATCCAGAATGCCTCCTGAACCATAGCCTCTCTCCTCCGAGGATGACTCCACCTATCAAGTCCGAGAAGTGCTGGATGTCAGAAAACACAGGAAGAGGTGGGAATATCTGCTAGCCTGGGAAGGATTCGGGCCTGAAGAAAATACTTGGGAGCCCCTTGCCAACATTTTTGACAGAGATCTTCTCGCTCAGTTTTATCGAACTCAACCTTCCAAACCAAAACCCCCGGGGAGGCACCTTAAAGAAGAGGGTACCTTTAGGCACAGTGGGTGGCCGCAGTCGTCCCCTCCTACCTCTGGCCCGGGCATTGGCAGCCATGCTGTGGCAGGGAGTCGCTCCTGCCGAAGGCCTCTGTCCTTCTCCTCCCTTGCAGTTCCTACCGTGGGCTTGGCGTAGCCCTCCTCAATGGCCGGGAGGCTTCCTGGTACTTCTCTTCACTGCATCGGGCCACAGACCTCCGCTGCCACAGCCCACATCAGGCAAAATGCTCCCTAGATGCCTGGCTATGCCCCCAGAGCCATTCTTAAAGGGGCAGGCCACCTTTACTCAGTCCAGCCTCTCAGATGATGTCAGGATCCAGGTACTACTTAAGGAACCCTCCTCTTCCTGTTCCTCAACTTGGCAATGAGTCTGCTTGCTTTGGTAAGCCTGCCTGTGCCTCTGGTGGTCTTGTTCCTGCTTCTTGAGTCCTGTTCCTGCCTTTCCGAGCCCTGCCCTCTGAGTCCTGTTCCCTTCCTTCTGTGTCCTGTTCCTGTCATCCCCTCTGCAGCTCCTGGACTGATTCTCTGGCTGCTGACCTCGGACCGGCGATTGACAACTCTCTGGCTTCTGATCTCGGACTGGTGATTGGTGACTCTCTGGCTTCTGACCTCGGACTGGCGATTGGTGACTCTCTGGCTTCTTACCTTGGACCAAACTTCAATGAACCTTCCATCTTCTCAAGGGCCCATCTAAGTCCAGCCAGCCCCACGCACCCAAGGGCTCAACCTGGGGGTAACGGGGCTGGTATTGGTGAAGATCCAGTCGACCCTTGCCTCTGTTCATCCTCGCCTCCCGACGGGGGAACCTGTGGGAGTTTGCTTCCTCAGGTAGTGCCAACTCCCCCTCGGGCAAAGGGTCCACATCTCCTCAGCCCTCACTACAGCTATCTTCTGTATTTAGTCTCTCTCTCCACCTGCAAAAGCTCTCACCAGATAATAGGGGCTGGTAATTTTCATATGCTTCAACATGGAATTCTCTTCAGTCCTAGCTTTAGCAGGACTGATGTAGCAAACTGATAATCAAAATCTGCAGCTCTGCTCCTCTAGCTCTGCTTACTCTACTTCAGTCTCGCACACCCCTTGTAACTGTACAGGGAGAGGATGACAAAAAAACCCAACCCTCACAGTTGATTCCTCACCTCCCTCAAGGCTTCTAAGTTCCCTTGAGTTTCTCTGTTCCTGCCAGCACTGATAACATGATGCTGTTGTTGTTTTTTCTCTGCAGCCTGTCACTGCCTGCACTTAAAGAAACTCATCACACAGTTCCAGAATCTCCTCCAATCTGAGCCACACATACCCACTGAGGAAAGGAAAACATGCCACATCACAGCAATGTTTTTTTCAATCCCAGGACTCAGATCAGTAAAAGAAAATGTTTTCACCCACTTATTTTGTATTTTAATCCCTGGTTACATACCTCCTCGGGATCTAGGAGCTTCCAGACAGAATTTGCCACAGTTGTGACAGTCTCTCCTATCTGTGCAGATTAGGGATGTGAATCGTTTTTCAACGATTAAAATTATCGTCCGATAATGTTTATATCGTCTTAAATCGTTATAGATCACGATACAATAGAAATTCTAACGATTTATCGTTAAAAATCGTTAAATCGTGTTAGTGCGCACTAACTCGAGTTAGTGCGCACTAACTCCCCGTTAGTGCGCACTAACTCGATTTAGTGCGCACTAACTGAAAATGATACAAATAAACACTTTCCAGGTCACTGAAGGTCAGTTAGGAATGAATATGTGTTCCTATTGGCTGGCTGCCCTCTTATCTATTGATATTACCAAGGTTACCACTGAGGTGATGGTTGGGGGGATGGGAAATGGAACCGGAAACTAACGAACACCAACAGAAAATGAAACAAAGTGTTCACACTTCCCAGGTCAGTAAAGGTCACTTAGGAATGAATATGTATGTATGTATTCCTATTGGCTGGCTGTGCTCTTATCTATTGATGTTACCAATATGGTCGGGGGGACGTGAAATGGAAACAGTTGGAAGCTTGACAAAAAAAGTAATGTAATGATCAGCACTCACGTGACTAGAACTTGTTTGTTCATTATTTTTGTTAGCAGGCACCCGAAATGCTAGTGCATGTTGAATTTGCCAATCACTGTGCATTTTAGAAAGGTGGTCCTGGCTGGAACTGTACACAGTTCAAATATATGTAATTGATTGTTGGTAAGTGTATTTTTTAAGTACCCACACTGGCACCAGTATGTTTACTTTTCCTCCTACTTAACTCACTAGCTCAGCTTTGTAAGAAGGGCTTCTCTGCTTGTGTGTTGTTTTTGTTTGGTGTGAGGAGAGCAGAAACATCAGATCTTTATTCAATCTACTACAGTCATCTCTTACAGTGCCCTATCCCTATTAATACCAGGAGTGTTGCGATCTTCCTGCACACAGTGCCCTAACCCTGATACCAGTCCGAGACAGCTCCCTCCCTGCATTACTAGTGAGAGGCTGGCTTCACAGACAGGGGGGAGCTGCCTGACCCTCACTCCTGACTTCCCCCATGTCCCAGCTAGTGAATGGTGTGTGGGTGAGGGGGGGGGGGAGGATGGTGAAGTCTGAGACAGCTCCCTCCCTGCATTACTAGTGAGAGGCCGGCTTCGCAGACAGGGGGGAGCTGCCTGACCCTCACTCCTGACTTCCCCCATGTCCCAGCTAGTGAATGGTGCGTGGGTGAGGGGGGGGGGGGAGGATGGTGAAGTCTGAGACAGCCCCCTCCCTGCATTACTAGTGAGAGGCTGGCTTCACAGACAGGGGGGAGCTGCCTGACCCTCACTCCTGACTTCCCCCATGTCCCAGCTAGTGAATGGTGTGTGGGTGAGGGGGGGGGGGAGGATGGTGAAGTCTGAGACAGCTCCCTCCCTGCATTACTAGTGAGAGGCCGGCTTCGCAGACAGGGGGGAGCTGCCTGACCCTCACTCCTGACTTCCCCCATGTCCCAGCTAGTGAATGGTGCGTGGGTGAGGGGGGGGGGGGAGGATGGTGAAGTCTGAGACAGCCCCCTCCCTGCATTACTAGTGAGAGGCTGGCTTCACAGACAGGGGGGAGCTGCCTGACCCTCACTCCTGACTTCCCCCATGTCCCAGCTAGTGAATGGTGTGTGGGTGAGGGGGGGGGAGGATGGTGAAGTCTGAGACAGCTCCCTCCCTGCATTACTAGTGAGAGGCTGGCTCCACAGACAGGGGGGAGCTGCCTGTCCCTCACTCCTGACTTCCCCCATGTCCCAGCTAGTGAATGGTGTGTGGGTGAGGGGGGGGGGGGGTGGATGGTGAAGTCTGAGACAGCTCCCTCCCTGCATTACTAGTGAGAGGCTGGCTTCGCAGACAGGGGGGAGCTGCCTGACCCTCACTCCTGACTTCCCCCATGTCCCAGCTAGTGAATGGTGTGTGGGTGGGGGGGGGGGGGGGAGGATGGTGAAGTCTGAGACAGCTCCCTCCCTGCATTACTAGTGAGAGGCTGGCTTCACAGACAGGGGGGAGCTGCCTGTCCCTCACTCCTGACTTCCCCCATGTCCCAGCTAGTGAATGGTGTGTGGGTGAGGGGGGGGGGGGTGGATGGTGAAGTCTGAGACAGCTCCCTCCCTGCATTACTAGTGAGAGGCTGGCTTCACAGACAGGGGGGAGCTGCCTGACCCTCACTCCTGACTTCCCCCATGTCCCAGCTAGTGAATGGTGTGTGGGTGAGGGGGGGGGGAGGATGGTGAAGTCTGAGACAGCTCCCTCCCTGCATTACTAGTGAGAGGCTGGCTTCGCAGACAGGGGGGAGCCTCCTGACCCTCACTCCTGACTTCCCCCATGTCCCAGCTAGTGAATGGTGTGTGGGTGAGGGGGGGGGGGAGGATGGTGAAGTCTGAGACAGCTCCCTCCCTGCATTACTAGTGAGAGGCTGGCTTCACAGACAGGGGGGAGCTGCCTGACCCTCACTCCTGACTTCCCCCATGTCCCAGCTAGTGAATGGTGTGTGGGTGAGGGGGGGGGAGGATGGTGAAGTCTGAGACAGCTCCCTCCCTGCATTACTAGTGAGAGGCTGGCTTCACAGACAGGGGGGAGCTGCCTGTCCCTCACTCCTGACTTCCCCCATGTCCCAGCTAGTGAATGGTGTGTGGGTGAGGGGGGGGGGGTGGATGGTGAAGTCTGAGACAGCTCCCTCCCTGCATTACTAGTGAGAGGCTGGCTTCGCAGACAGGGGGGAGCTGCCTGACCCTCACTCCTGACTTCCCCCATGTCCCAGCTAGTGAATGGTGTGTGGGTGAGGGGGGGGGGGGGGGAGGATGGTGAAGTCTGAGACAGCTCCCTCCCTGCATTACTAGTGAGAGGCTGGCTTCACAGACAGGGGGGAGCTGCCTGACCCTCACTCCTGACTTCCCCCATGTCCCAGCTAGTGAATGGTGTGTGGGTGAGGGGGGGGGGAGGATGGTGAAGTCTGAGACAGCTCCCTCCCTGCATTACTAGTGAGAGGCTGGCTTCACAGACAGGGGGGATCTGCCTGTCCCTCACTCCTGACTTCCCCCATGTCCCAGCTAGTGAATGGTGTGTGGGTGAGGGGGGGGGGGGGGTGGATGGTGAAGTCTGAGACAGCTCCCTCCCTGCATTACTAGTGAGAGGCTGGCTTCACAGACAGGGGGGAGCTGCCTGACCCTCACTCCTGACTTCCCCCATGTCCCAGCTAGTGAATGGTGTGTGGGTAAGGGGGGGGGGAGGATGGTGAAGTCTGAGACAGCTCCCTCCCTGCATTACTAGTGAGAGGCTGGCTTCACAGACAGGGGGGAGCTGCCTGACCCTCACTCCTCCGGGGTATTGTGATCTTCCTGCACACAGTGCCCTATCCCTGATACCAGGGGTGTTGTGATCTTCCTGCATGCAGTGCCCTATCCCTATTAATACCAGGAGTGTTGTGATCTTCCTGCATGCAGTGCCCTATCCCTATTAATACCAGGAGTGTTGTGATCTTCCTGCATGCAGTGCCCTATCCCTGATATCGGGATGTGTGCAAGAAGATCACAACACCCCCGGTATCAGGAATAGGGCACTGTGTGCAGGAAGATCACAACACCCCCAGTATCAGGAATAGGGCACTGTGTGCAGGAAGATCACAACACCCCTGGTATTAGGGATAGGGCACTGTGTGCAGGAAGATCACAACACTCCTGGTATTAATAGGGATAGGGCACTGTGTGCAGGAAGATCACAATACCCCTGGTATCAGGGTTAGGGCACAAGTTCTAGTCACATTGACTGATCACATTACTTGTTTTGTCAAGCTACCAACTGTTTCCATTTCCCATCCCCCATATACTGTCAGTAGGAAACTTGGTAACATGAATAAATAAGAGGGCAGCCAATAGGAATACATATTCATTCCTAAACTGACCTTAACTGACCTGAAAAGTGTCAAATTGTATCATTTTCAGTTAGTGCGCACTAACTCCCAGTTAGTGCGCACTAACTCCCGTTAGTGCGCACTAATCGGAAAAAACGATTTTTAACGATTTTTTAACTAAAAAATCGTGCCTAAGACGATTTTCTTGCCCTGCCACACGATTTCTATCGTTAAGACGATATGGAAAACGATTCACATCCCTAGTGCAGATGCTCTGGATGCCTTCTCTTATCTGTGAATGTTGAACTGTTAATCCTTCAACTATATGTTGTTTGGTATTCAAAGACTGAGTTTTGTCTGGTATTTGAAGCTAGGAATAAGGTTTAACTGACTGTTTTAGCACTCAAGATAAAAGGATTGAGGGCAGAAGGCAGTACAGGTGTGACTACCCAAGGATTTTCTTTCATTCTGTGTTTATAGACAAGTTTCAAACTGTCTGCTTTAGGATAATGTCACAGACTTTGCACCAATTTTTTAAGTGAAAGCAGGTAGTTTGTATTGAAACTTGCTGCAGATACAAAGTGCCTGAATTTATAATTGAATTAATATAAAAATGTTGGTATCACCATCATCCTGAATTGAGTGAGGACAATTTTCAGATAACCAACATATCCGAGTAAATCACTATTTACCAACATAAATGACTTAGAAAAAATAGCTTCTTATTGAATTAGACTCTGTGAAGCCAACATTTAGTAGGCCTTTCAGTGGACAAGTTAATCGGCTAACATTAAACAGATAACCTGTCATGTATATTCAACAGGATCAACATCTCACAGAATATTCTTGCTAAAAGTTATTTGGTTACATGTAGCCAGATAACTTAAAAACCTAACTGGCTATACTTGAATTTGTTTAAGCTTTTAAGTTATCCAGCATTGTGTGGCTGGATCACTGGCTACCTACCCAGATATCTTCAAAAGATAGCTGGGTAAGTAGCACTTTTGGTAAAAAAAAAAAAAAAAATAGGACTAAAACAGCCTATGACCTGATTTACCGTGTCCCCTCATCTAATGTTAAAACTGCCCTATTGGGCCTTTTATCCCCCGACCCCACATCTCAGTATAAATGCCAACACGTCTTGGGATTGCCGTCTTCCCCCACCCTTCAACATACCCCTTTCTCTTACTAAAATCTATGACTAAGGCCAGCGTTCCTATCCCCTCCAAAATGCAAATTAGTTGTACCTTGCTGTACCCCAAATCCCCTACCCCCAGACCCTCCTTTCCCACTTCTGAGGTGCACTTTCCTACTCCTGGCAAGGTCCATTCCAATGAAGCTTCTGTTAAAGCTGCACTAAAAGCGTAAACTGAATACAATTTACTATGAAACAAGAGGCTAAAAACTATTATGCATATATAGGTACTTAGTTTAGACCTTATTCATCCAGGGGCTACTTGGTTATGCTTGACTTGCCTCTTGAATTCATTAAATGGAACATCTCACTGTTAAGCTCCATTTGCCCTGATACTATTTTCCATATATACAAAATATAAACATTTTGTTTTGGGAATTTTTGTTCTGCTATTATCAGTACTTGGATTAGTTACTGTATATGCACAACTTTACATCTGATCTAAAATTTGGTTACAATGTACTGTGTAACGGTGTGTATACATATTCATTTATATAAAAATACAGTATATGTCATATATAAGTAAGCAGCTATTAGAATGATATATACCAAAAAGGATCTCTGTATTACAGGCATTTTGACATTTTTCAACAGAAACTTTCTTCTGTTTTTCTTCATGCAAGTGTATTTCCACTCTACATCAAGACAATGAATTAATGCCCACGCAAGAAAAGTCTGCTTTAGTCTGCCACATGATTTCTTAAAATAAGCAAAACTGTAATAAATTATTGTCAAGTTAAAAAAGAATTATATTTGTTCCTTTCTGACCTTTGGTCAAGCTGTATAAAGTAGATTTTCCTGTACAAGAACCACCTGTATAGAATAAGTCCTTTTGCATTTCTGTATGTGCTAGAAACAATAGTTATGATTTTCCCACTTTATGGTAGTAACCCCAATAAAAAGTAAAAGATTTAACCTACAACCTCATTTATTTACATTCTACTAAAAGTAAGGTTTCTTTGTCTTTTTACAAATCTTAGAGTAAATGCAGTCAAATGGAAGATTAAGGCTAGATTCTCCTCAGTTCTGGTGTGTTTACAGCAGAAATATATCCATTGACCAACTGAATATAAAATTAGTGCTATACCTGTTAGGGGTTTGCAGATCTTGAAAGTTTTGTTCAAGTTTTGTTCAAGTTTAATCAATATCTTAAAGATGCACCCATTAGGGTGAGACAAACTGGAACAATCAGCCATGAGCAAATCATGAGTAAGCAATAAACTCCAAGGTAACATCATAAATTTGGAAATTTCCCAAATCACACATCTACTAATCTACTCAATGGCTTTGATATCCCGGGCATGCCGCCATAGCCTCCTAGGAATGATTTGTGACCATAATAATTTCATGTAAGGAACCAGAATTAAGTCTTTTTTTAATCACACAAATGAGTTCAATGCTTTTTATAGAGCAAATGTCATTACCACTCAAATGAATCAACATAAAATGTGAAGCTGAACAAAATCATTTTGTTTGCTTGTAACAAAGTTGGCAGTAGTTGATCCCAGATCATGCCTCTGTCTCTTAAGCAACAGACTAAGATCCCAGAGGAAGCCAAAACAAGATACACTCCTATACTAAACTCTGTAGCACTCTTTCAGGCCCAAAAAATATATGAAGACCACACATCCAAACATTTGTCTCCTGGATCCAAGGTGCTGCAAAAGAAACTATAAAGAAACTAAATTTAACAGTTAGTCACACACCTCAATTGCTGAATTGTTGCTACTTGAACTCCATGAGAAGTCATAAAGGACTCTTCCCCACTCCAAAAGGAATGTGTACCAAATAAGCACAGATTGCACCCTTTAGTGTTGGTAGGACAGAAAACTTGTGCATAAGTTACTGGGAATGTGATAAAAGCCAGATTCCCATTGCAACATCATATAAATGTTTTTAACTGACTGATCTGTCTTAGGAGTGGCAGATAAGCAAATAGATCACCCTCTAAGAGAATCACATGTCTTCTTGAAACAATCCAATGTGCTCTAGTGTCCTCTTAGATGGATAATTGGCTTGCTAACCCAGAGTACAGAAAAAAAGGTAAAAGAAAATGATACACAAAACAGTGCAATATTTGGAAGCATAAAACGTGATGACAGATTAAGGCACAATTCTAATTTATACTGTAATAAGTTGTGTGAGCATTTTACAATTCATGGTAGATATTGGTCAATAGATGACTTTCTTTGGGAAATGTTTCAGAGTAAAAGCCTAAATATCCCTAAGACGTATGCAAGAAAAAATCAGAAGCAATATTTCTGCTCATCTGATAAAAATGATAAAAATCTGACAAATTCAAAACAGGCTGAAATCCTTATGATTTGAATTCAAGTTCAAATACTTTATGCTTCTCTAAGAGCTTAATGCCCATAGTCTCTTTCCACTGTGAATACAGTGCCTAAGTAAAGTGTCCAAGCATGGAAATCCCATGGTACTATAAACTACTTAGATGTGTTTCAGAAGACTTCTTAAACCAAAAGCAATTCGTTCAATAGTTATTAGTTTTATTCAGAGCCCATAAAACAATAAAAGCATCATGCCATCTAAATGAATCAGCAAGTCTTCCATAGACCTTTGTTAATATGAGAAATACTGAAACAAGTTGGCTTCTGAATTAACTGATAGAATGAAGAGCTACCATTTCCACACTTTACTGCTAATGGTGCCGCAGAGCTCATAGACTTTCACAGTAATTCTGAATAACCAGCAAGTGAATCAAGCACCATGGAATTTCTGATGAAATTATAACTCCTTTAAAAGTATAGATAGGAAAATCTGTATTGTTTAGGGATGTGAATCGTGTCCTCGATCGTCTTAACGATCGATTTCGGCTGGGAGGGGGAGGGAATCGTATTGTTGCCGTTTGGGGGGGTAAAATATCGTGAAAAATCGTGAAAAATCGTGAAAAATCTAAAAATCGCAAAACCGGCACATTAAAACCCCCTAAAACCCACCCCCGACCCTTTAAATTAAATCCCCCACCCTCCCGAACCCCCCCAAATGACTTAAATAACCTGCGGGTCCAGCGGCGGTCCGGAACGGCAGCGGTCCGGAACGGGCTCCTGCTCCTGAATCTTGTTGTCTTCAGCCGGCGCCATTTTCCAAAATGGCGCCGAAAAATGGCGGCGGCCATAGACGAACACGATTGGACGGCAGGAGGTCCTTCCGGACCCCCGCTGGACTTTTGGCAAGTCTCGTGGGGGTCAGGAGGCCCCCCACAAGCTGGCCAAAAGTTCCTGGAGGTCCAGCGGGGGTCAGGGAGCGATTTCCCGCCGCGAATCGTTTTTGTACGGAAAATGGCGCCGGCAGATCGACTGCAGGAGGTCGTTCAGCGAGGGTTCCGGCGCCTCGCTGAACAACCTCCTGCAGTCGATCTCCTGCCGGCGCCATTTTCCGTACGAAAACGATTCGCGGCGGGAAATCGCTCCCTGACCCCCGCTGGACCTCCAGGAACTTTTGGCCAGCTTGTGGGGGGCCTCCTGACCCCCACGAGACTTGCCAAAAGTCCAGCGGGGGTCCGGAAGGACCTCCTGCCGTCCAATCGTGTTCGTCTATGGCCGCCGCCATTTTTCGGCGCCATTTTGGAAAATGGCGCCAGCTGAAGACAACAAGATTCAGGAGCAAGAGCCCGTTCCGGACCGCTGCCGTTCCGGACGGCCGCTGGACCCGCAGGTTATTTAAGTCATTGGGGGGGGGTTCGGGAGGGTGGGGGATTTAATTTAAAGGGTCGGGGGTGGGTTTTAGGGGGTTTTAGTGTGCCGGCTCACGATTCTAACGATTTATAACGATAAATCGTTAGAATCTCTATTGTATTGTGTTCCATAACGGTTTAAGACGATATTAAAATTATCGGACGATAATTTTAATCGTCCTAAAACGATTCACATCCCTAGTATTGTTACTGGATCAATATTTGACTTAGACACAGTAAAGTTGGTGAAATAACCAAAAGGAGTATGATGACAATGACAATATTTCTCCTTGTCAAAAAACATTCTGTCTACCTGACCCTTTAGAAACAGAACTATATGGTTCTACAATAATGGATACAATTATTATATAAATGAGTGGTGAAATGGAAGACTATTGTAAAAAAGCATCCCCACATAATTTTCTCCAGCACCCATCTTTCCTATGCCTAACCACAAGGCTCTTTAATAGTTGATGTCTATTGGGTTATTAAACCTCATTGATAGCAATGCATACATAGGCTGTTTAAATGGAGTAGGAAGCAGCTATTTCATGAATTTAGTAAATGGACTGTTTGATGATCTAGAGGAACAGAACTCTGGACTGGTAATTGACTTAAGATTTGTGAATAAGTATTCACCTCAAGGTAAAACAATGAACAGTGTAATGATGTAAAAAAAATGATTTGAAATGGTAATTCATTCCAGGTCTGTGAGTAGGTAATCTCCTCAAGGTTAAATAATGGATAATGAAATGATTTGGGGGACTAGATTGTTTATTCATTCACAGTGAGTGAATAATCTGCTCAAGAAAAATAAAAAGTAAGTCAGCAATTTAAGAGTATTTATTAAACTGTTTCTCCCTCTGCCTAGCTAAGAGGCAGGCATAAATAATAAAACAAAGGTGGGGGGGGGGGGGTTAGACAGGGCTGGGGGCGGGTTAGATAGGGGAAGGGAGTGGAAGGTGGGGGGGGGGGGCGGAAGAAAAGCTCCCTCCGAGGCTGCTCTGATTTCAGTGCGGCCTTGGAGGGAACGGGGAAAGCCATCGGGGCTCTCCTAGTGCTCAGCGCACGCAAGGTGCACAAGTGTGCACCACCTTGTGCGCGCTGACCCCGAATTTTATAACACGCGCGCATGTTATAAAATTGGGCATAGATTTGTGCGCACCAGGTTGCGCGCACAAATCTACGCCCACGTGTAGGTTACAAAATCTGGCCCAATATTTGTATTATTTTTATCTGCTCCAGTTCCCAATCTCCTAGAGAACCTTTAGTTATTTCAGCATGTTGTAACATTCCGACCGGCCATGGGAAGTCCTCATGATTGGCTGCACCTACCCCTGACACCACCAAGACTCCTGGATGCCAGTGGGATTCCCCTGCAGCAAGGATGCTGCCATTTTCTACCTTGCCACTCTCGTTGTACCTCCTCCTAAGTACGTGCATGCACTTTTGCTGCATTTCAAGTCCCCGCTGCAGAAAAACTCTTTGAGGTGCACCCAGATGATGTCAGCATGGCTATGTATTTAAAACCCAGCCCTCAGTAACAGGTCCCTCTGCATTGCAGTGCATGTTGCTACTGTATCCTGTGCCTTGCCTCCTTGTCTTCTCATTGTTCCTTTGCCCCTTGTCATCTTATTGGTTCTCTGCCTTGTCCTGCCTTGCTTTGACTTGCCTGTCTGCCCTTCCTGTGTCCTTGTCTCCTGTGTCTTGTCCTGTCTTTCTGTCTCTGCTTTCCACCTAGTACTGACCTTTACTACGGACCCAGACTACTCTCTTGCCTGCCACCTGGTACTGACCTCTCCTATGGATATCGACTTCTTCTTGAACTCTGTCTGCCCCAACCTCAGCTTGTATCAGGATCCTGTCTCCTTGCTGCCAGCCCTGACCACTGCCTATACATGGACTTTCTCTCTGACTGCTCCTTAAGGGACACTCATCTAAGCTTTGACAGCCTCTGCTACTCAAAGTTTCAAACTGTATAGGTGAAGCTCCAGCTTCAGTCCCAGTGTCTAACAGCTTTCAGCGTGGGCTTGGTAGGTTTGCCTACTAGGCTGCATCAACCATGCCACGTCCCAAGGGCTCACATCTGTGACATATACAGCTGAAAGAAGGAGCTATTCATATAACACCCTTCACCCCCCAAGTAAGGGGTGGGGGTTTTCATTAACTTTTCTAGAAGAGTTAGAAGGGCTCTGATGTCAGAGTCTCTGTCTGTTTGTGCCATTGAAAAAAACAATACTGGACTACCCTGTAAAGCACTCTCTTGGACTCTGCTGCATTTCCCAAGAGGGTTGCAAAGGACAATGCTGGTTCTCTCTGTATAACTGTAATAAAATATGTGTATGGTAAGACCATAGTTATAGATGCTACTAGTTGTTAGTAATAAAAGTGAGTAAGAATGACTCATATTTCATGATGATTGTTTTGTGTCAGGGCAAAAAGTATTTGGTGGATGTTGAAGTGGGTTCTGCTCGGTGGGAAACTGGTGCCCTGCATGTAGAATCACAATGGTTTAAAATGAGGTAGCCTCAGACCATAGCTAGCTTGGTATATGGCTCTGCTCCTGAGGATATGGATTAGTCCTCAGAGGTTCAGAAAGGAGTAACTGGGAAAGTTCTACGGTTCTACCACTTTGATGGCTGAGAAATGCACTGTGGGAACTGGGAGGTAAAGCTCTGTCTCGGGTTGTGTTCTAAATTTAGACTGGAATATTGGGGAATTAACATGATGTAAAACTCAGTGAGTAATAGAGTATCAAACTGGGCTTAGTACTGCATTTATAAACATAAGTTGCCATACTGGGTCAGACCAAGGGACCATCAAACCCAGCATCTTGTTTCCAACAGTGGCCAAGTACCTGGCAAGTATACTGTTAGACCTCCAACAATGTTTTGGACCCTAGTGGTAGAGTGATCGCCTACCTTGAGTGGGGTGGCAGTGAAGAATGAACCCTATGGGTTGTCCAGATCCCGGACCCATGATGATAATACTCCAAGACACATCTGAATCGGAGCAGGCAGCGACTCAGCAGGTTCAAGGCCAATCCGGGTTCAGGGCAGACAGCAAGACAGCAGGTCCAATAACAGTCTGGGTTCGGGGCAGGCAGCAAGGCAAGACAGAAGATCCAATAACGGTCCGGGTTCAGAGACTCAGCAGGTTCAAGGCCAATCTGGGTTCAGGGCAGCAAGATCAGCAGATCAAATAACGGTCCGGGTTCAGGGCAGGCAGCAAAACAAGACAGCAGATCCAATAACAGTCCGGGTTCAGGGCAAGCAGCAGGACAAGAGAGCAGATCCAGTGATGGTCCGGATTCAGGGCAGGCAGCAAGACAAGTCAGCAGATCCAATAACAGTCCAGGTACAGAATGAGCGACAGTAACCAAGAACGCACCAGCACAAGCAAGCCTGTGCTGAGGCACTTGCTATGCGGAGCGTCTGAGTTTAAATACCCATTTTCCCGTGCTCCATGCCAGCATGTCAAAAACGTCAACGTGAGGGGGTCAGGTGTCTTGAACTGCACGTAACAGCACGCGGCCATGCCGACAACAGAGGGGAGCCACACGAAGTTGGGGGGTGTCCCTCGGACCCGAGGTGCGTCATAACAGTATCCCCTCTGCAAGGTCCTCTCCTCTGTTTTTTAGGCTTGGGCTTGGAGGGAAATCGTCGTTGGAAGTCATGTAGCAATTGTGGTACCTGAATATTCTTGAGTGGCTCCCAAGAATTTTCTTCTGGGCCATAATTTTTCCATGAGATTAAGTATTGAAAAGATCGCCCCTTTTTTATGCAGTCCAAGATCTCCTCTACCTCATATTGTGAGTCTTCCTCCACCACTTCAGTTGTAGTTTGTATTGGTTTCCTTGAAGGCCAAGATAAGACTGCTGGTTTTAGGAGAGACACATGGAATACAGTATGAATTCGGAGTGAGGGTGGCAGTCGTAGTTTGTAAGTGACCTCTCCAATCTGTCTCTCGACTGGGAAGGGCCTCACAAAACCAGGAGCGAATTTCAAGGAAGGCACACGTAGTCTGAGATTCCTAGTGCTCAGCCAGACTAGATCTCCTTGTTGGAATTGCAGGGCAGGTCTTCGTCTCTTATCTGCCTGCTTCTTGGCTTTATTTGCAGCTTGTTGTAAAAGGATATGAATGTCTTTCCACAATTTCTTCAAATCTTGGGAGGCTACTTCTACTGCTGGACAAAATGAGGTCGTGGCAATGGGTAGAAGTATTCGGGGATGATGACCGAAAACCACATAAAAGTGTGATATCCCAGTGGCTTGGATATAATGGTTATTATGGCAGAACTCTGCCCAAGGAAGAAGTGAGATCCAATTATCTTGACTTTGATTTGCATAGCAGTGTAGGAATGTCTTAAGTGACCAGTTGGTTCCTTCTGCCAAACCATTGGTCTGTGGGTGGTACGCTGATGAGAAGTCCAGTTGAATTCCATATTATTTGCAAAGGTTTCTCAAAAATGTCACAGCAAACTGTACTCCTCTGTCTGAAACGATATGTCAAGGCAGTACATGGGTTTGAAAGATATGTTGAATGAATAGATGAGTTAATTCCGGTGCTGAGGGTAAGCCGGGAAGGGGAACAAAATGAGCCATCTTAGAAAAATGGTCTATCACATCCCAGATGGTGTTATTCCCTTCAGATATAGGTAAGTCAGTGATAAACTCTGTCGCTATGTGAGACCATGATTTATCAGGCACAGGTAAGGGTTGCAGCAGACCCCATGGTCGGGTTCGAGAGGGCTTGTGCATGGCGCAAGTGGAGCATGATTCCAGAAATCTTGCTCTTTCCATTGTGGCCACCAATAATGGTGAGAGAGAAGCTCTCTGGTGTGGTGAAGGCCCAGATGGCCTACTACATGGGATTCATTAGCACATCGTAAAACCTTCTCTCTTAGCCACTTAGGAATTACAGTCTTCCCCATGGGAACCGTAAATGTAGCGGCTATCATAATCTGAGCAGGATCAATAATATATCGTGGAGGTTCCGGAATGTCATCTGGAAGAAAACTTCTGGAAAAGGCATTAGCTCGTTGATTCTTCTTGACTGGTCAAAAAAATAACTTGAAATTAAAACGAGTGAAGAATAAGGTCCACCGGGCCTGCCATGGATTCAGACGTTGGGCCTGTGATAAATATGCCAGAATTTTGTGATCCGTATATATAGTAATGGCATGTTTGGCTCCTTCTAATAAATGCCGCCATTCTTCCAAAGCTAACTTAATGGCTAGGAGTTCTCGATCTCTGATGGTGTAATTTTTTTCTGTAGAGGAAACTTTCTTGGAGAAATAGGCACAGGTGATGAGACTCCCCTCCTCCAATGATTGTAGGAGGATAGCTCCTACCCCTAGGAATGAGGCATCTACTTTAACCATGAAGTGCTTGATGGATCTGGTCGTTGTAAGCAAGTGTCCTTGGTAAATTCCTCTTTTAGTAGTTGAAAGGCTCTGGTGGCTTCTGGAGACCAGTTATGAACATCGGCTCCCTTTTTGGTCATGGCCATGAGAGGTACAACCAGGGTTAAATAAGCCAGAATGAACCGTCAGTAATAGTTTGAAAATCCTAAAAAGCAATGTAGAGCTTTAAGTCCAGTTAGTCTAGGACAATCTAGGATTGCCTTAAGTTTATCTGGGCCCGATTTGTAACCCGATTTGAGAGATAAAATATCCCAGAAAGGGTAATTCCTTCTCATGGAACAGGCATTTCTCTATCTTGGCATGCTATTTATTTTCACGAAGATGCTGGAGGACTTGTCATACATTGATTACGTGTTGATCTATTGGTCTAGAAAAGATAAGAATATCATCCAAGTAAATCTAGACATGTGAATACAGGAGATCCTGGAAGATGTCATTAATCATGGCCTGAAACACTACTGGCGCATTGCATAATCCAAAAGGCATAACCAAATATTCATAATGTCCGTCATGTGTGTTGAACTCTGTCTTCCACTCATCCCCCTCCTGGATGCATACCAGATTATAGGCCCCTCGTAGGTCCAGTTTGGTGAAGATCTGTGCTCCCTTGAGTTGGTCAAAAAGTTCCGACATGAGGGGAATAGAGGTATCGGTTTTTTTGAGTTATAACATTCAAGCCTCAATAATCACTACAGGGTCAAAGTGATCCGTCTTTCTTCATAACAAAAAAGAACCCGGCTCCTGCTGGAGAGGATGAAGGCCTGATAAATCCCCGTGCTAGGTTTTCTTATTTATTTATTTAGAATTTTTCTATACCGACATTCTTGAACAAAGATATCAAATCATATCGGTTTACAATTGAACAGGACAGTCGCGGCTATGGCGTTACATCGAACGTAGAACATTGAGCAATAAACATAGAACGGGTCAACAATTCAACAATAACAAATTGGTGAAATGCTTCATCAGTGAATAACATAATATATAGAGTATAATATATATATAATATAATATATAGAGTAGAACATTTAGCAATAAACATAGAACAGGTCAACAATTCAACAATAACAAATAGTGACATATATAGAGTATAATATATATATAATATAATATATACAATAGAACATTGAGCAATAAACATAGAACAGGTCAACAATTCAACAATAACAAATAGTGACATTTCTTGGATATAAAGATTCATGGCCTCCATCTCTGGTTCAGAGAGTGCGTATACTCTTCCCCGTGGTGGTACATTTCCCGGGAGGAGTTCAATTCCACAATCATAATCCCGGCGAGGGGGAAGTGTTGTTTGCTGAAGACATCCGAAAAATCGGTATACTGACTTGGTAGACCTAGAAGAGTGGATTCTTCGAGGGGTTTCTATATAAGACAGGTTTAACAGAACTCAGTCACTCAGGACCCAAGCTGTTAATTGCAAAGAGTTCCAGTCTATTTTAGGCTGATGAAGTCATAACCAAGGCAGGCCTAGAATGATCTGGTTGATTGCTGTAGGCAGGATATAGAGACGGATGGATTCACGATGCAGGACTTCTGTAGTCATAGTTATAGGCTTTGTGATCATTGAAATTCGGTCAGTCAAAGGTTGTCCAGATACTGAAGAGATAGTGAGGGGTACTTTGAGGGTCTCCGTGGGAATATGATGCAGTTTCACTAAATGTTCCTCAATAGAGTTCCCTGCTGCTCCTGTATCCAAAAAGGCTTGCAGATGGAGAAGATCATCAGTCAGAGACAGGGATACCAGAATTAGTATTTGTGGAGAGGATGTAGTGTGACCCAGGGAGGCCTCTCCCACATGTCCTAGGTCCAGGAGGTTCCCGACTCCACGGGACAAGTCTTAGCAAAATGTCTGGTTCCTGCACAATTCTTGGGGTTTTGGAGAAAAGAAGGGATGCTGAAAAGAGGGTGCTAGATGCATTGGATGATGTGCAGAAGCCCTTTCTTGAGATTGTTCCTGGAATCAGAGGTCTAGATGGAACGCTAATCGAATTAACTCCTCCAAAGAGTCTGGTGGGTCTCGGCCAGCTAGTTCGTCCTTAATGGGATCCGAGAGTCCTTGGCAAAAGATGAATGTCAAACTCTCTTCTGCCCAGGCGAGTTCTGCGGTGAGGGTCTGAAATTGTACAGCATACTCACCCACTGACCTGATACCTTGCCTTATTTGAAGAAGCTCCGCTGCAGCAGAAGAAGCTCCGCCACCGCCAGAATTATCACCAACCAGAGAAAATCCTCCCACATCACACCCACTCTCAAAGACCTCCACTGGCTGCCCATCACACAAAGAATCCAGTATAAAACCCTCACCCTTATACACAAAAAAATAAACAACAACAAAATGGTCTGGCTAAACAACACTATCCAACCATACCCCACACAAAGAACTCTCAGATCCTCCAACACAGGTCTCCTCTCCATCCCCAATCTCAAAAATGCACACCTCAACGCAACACGCAAACGAGCCATAACAATAGCTGGCCCTACCCTGTGGAACTCCCTCCCCACACATCTCAGAAACGAACCCTCACCGCAAGTCTTTAAAAAACAACTCAAAACATGGCTGTTCTTAAAAGCCTTCCCACCTGATTCCTAACCTGCACGAACGCATAACACCCCCTCCCACACCCCCTCCCATCTTTTCCTCCCTCCCGATCCTCCCACCCTCCACCTACCCCCCATCCCCACCCCCACTCATCCTTTCCCTATCAACCAGACACCCAATCTATTCGTTAACAAGTCATATATTATATAGGTTATATGCTACAAGCTTATTTTCTCATTTATTTGTATTCAACTGTTACCATGTTTTATTTTAATTGTTTTTAATTGTTATCATGTTACAATGTAAAATAGGGCAGATCTCGCCCTATTCAATCTGTTACCTGGAAACCGATGTGATATCTTGATCGAATGTCGGTATATAAAATAAATAAATAAATAAATAAATTGACTGGATTCATCAAAAACCAATCAGAAGTCTTTGAGAAATTGTTGCAGATTACTTAAAAGAGGATCATCATGTTCCCATAAGGGAGAGGCCCTTGCTAATGCTGATCCTTCCAGGAGTGAGAGAATGAATGCCACTTTTGTTTCATCTGAAGGAAACAAGGGAGCTTGAAATGAGAAGTGCATTTTACATTGATTCAAAAATCCCCGGCACAGTTTCGGGTCTCCGTTAAAATGAGGAAGGGGTGGCAGACGTAGCACGGAGGTTTGAGGTAGAGGAGTTGGAGGTGCTGCGGGAGCAGTGATAGCCAAAGCATCCATCTGAGCCGCTAATCTCTCCAAAACCCCCAGGACCTGATCCAGAACTCCTTTATGTTGTTGCACTCATGTTGCAAGCCTGAGGATAGACTGAAGTGCCATTAGGTCTACCAGGTCCATGGCCTCGGCTAACTGTCAGATCTCCAACAATGTTTTGGACCCTAGTGGTAGAGTGATCGCCTACCTTGAGTGTGGTGGTAGTAAGGAATGAACCCCAAAGGTTGTCCAGATCCCGGACCCATGATGACAATACTTCAAGACACATCTGAATCGGAGCAGGCAGAGACTCAGCAGGTTTGAGGCCAATCTGGGTTCAGGGCAGACAGCAAGACAGCAGATCCAATAACAGTCCGGGTTAGGGACAGGCAGCAAGGAGAGACAGAAGATCCAGTAATGGTCTGGGTTCAGGGCAGGCAGCAGGACAAGAGAGCAGATCCAGTGATGGTCCGGGATCAGGGCAGGCAGCAAGGCAAAACAGAAGATCCAAAAACAGTCCGGGTTCAGGTCAGGCAGCAAGGCAAGACAGCAGATCCAATAACAGTCTGGGTACAGAACAAGCGACAGCAACCAAGAGCACACCAGCAACAAGCAAGCCTGTAGCCGAGGCGCTTGCTGTGCAGAGAGTCTGAGTTTAAATATCCTTTTTCCTGTGCTCCATGCTGGCACGTCAGAAACGTCAATGTAAGGGGGGCAGAGCTTTTGGGTGTCTTGAACCACGTGTTACAGCGCGTGGCCATGCCGACGACAGAGGGGAGCCACACAAAGTCGGGGGGTGTCTCTCGGACCCAAGGTGCATCGTAACATACAAACATTAAATAAATCCCATGCTACTAAAACCGGTTTAAACTGAAAGTAAAAGAAGCATGTGCTTTTTGTGTACCTGTAAATAAAAGCTTTGCATGAATTACCAAGGAGAACTGTATGTGTTCAGAGGTCCTGATCTCACAGGTTGCCAAAACCAGTATATTCCATTCCCATACTTGTACTAGCCAAAGTTGCTGCACCACTTCTGTATGTTGTATATTGAGTCTGTATCCCAAATGCATCTTTTTTTAAAATAAAAATTAAAAAAAAAGTTGTGTTAGACTATGGACTGTGCTTCGTTAATTTGTATTGGTATAATATTTGTTTTCTGGATACCATAACCTCTAATTTTTTCCCATTGTGAGATTTGTCCTTTTTCTGGTCTTTGATTTCCAGTCTTTTGGTGTGTGTTGGGAGCTTAGGCTTTTCACAACTTATGTCCCAAGAGGTCATCCTTCCCAGTTGGTCTTCTCTGCCCAGTTGCATGGCCTCTGGAAGCTGGGGCTGTGGACGTCAATCCCTGGATCACTTGCAGTGTCTTCTGGACTCCTCTCCCGAGGGATGCTGGGAGCAGTATGCAGATGAGCCTTCCAGTCCTCCTCTACTGCAAAGGGTGCGGGGCCCCTGGGTGTCTATGAGTGAAGAATCGTGGGAATTGGAGTTCAACTGTTGAAGATGGTCCGGATTTCCGGTTGTCTGAACAAGTGGGATGTGCTTAAATTGAGAGCTAGTGTGTTTGTAAAGAACATCTGAGAGGCTGTAGCGCCATTTTTGAATCCCCAGAGAGACTGTAAAACTTTTGGTCCGGGTAAGCGGAGAATATCTCCTGACTCCTTAATACTGGATTGATTATAGTTTACAGCGATGATTGTGTTATAAGATGGGCTGTGTGGTCTGCTTTGAGTAGTTTTAATTTGTGTTTTTATATTGTAGGGTATACGGAATATATTGGCCTGATTTGAGAGTTACAATTCCCCTGAAGAAGACTGATACCTCAGTTGAAACATGATTCATGTTGGGATGTTTAAAATTTAACAGCAATGCCCTGTAGCTGCTTGATTGAAAACGTTTACGGCTAAGTATTCTATTTTTTGAATTTGACATTTTGAATTTGACATTTAAAGAACGTTCAGTTTTAAGAAAGGTTGATAACTTAAAAAATTTAAAAATTTATATTGCTATGGAATTAGTTTGAATAAAGGTAACCGGTGGGTGGACAAATGACAATAAATGATTAAATAAAGGAAGCTCTTTAAGCTGATAACAGCCTGCGGCCCATTGCGTGGCGAGAGGCTGCAGATTACACTACTGGAGCGGATATCTTTATGATATTGTCATTTGTTGGGTAATTAATTGTTGCACAAAAATTCTTTTGAAAAGTGTATGTTGTAATTATTGAGTGGGTTTAGGCTCCTCTCAACTATTCATGTTACATATATTCTGCCTTCACGGAATACCTCAGCACTTCACATCTGACTGTGGTTCACAATTCACGGCCCAATATTGGCGGAGCCTCTGTACCAAGTTTCGCATTGTTCTGGACTTCACCACAGTGTTCCATCCTCAAGCCAATGGTCAGGTGAAACGTACTAATCATACTTTGAAACAATTTTTACGCATGTATGTTAATACTCGTCAGGACGACTGGGCAGCACTGCTTCCCTGGGCAGAGTTTTCCCACAATTCTCATGCATGTACCTCGACTGGGGCTTCACTGTTTCAAATTGTTTTCGCCAAGCCGCCTTTGCCTCTACCGCTGCCGGTTTCATCCCCGGCTGCCCAGCTTACAGTCCTGCAACTGAAAAAACTTTGGGTTCATACCCAGCAGATGCTACACAAAGCAGCTAGTACCGCAAAAAAATTTTCAGACAGACATTGATGACCGGCTCCATGGTTTCGTCCAGGGGAGAAGGTGTGGCTCAGCACCAGACATATCTGCTAAAGAGTTCTCTTGATGAGATTGGCCCCCTGCTATATTGGCCCTTTTCCAGTGATACGACAATTTGGTCCCGTGACCTAAGTTTGCCTGCCACACTGTGAATTCACAGTTCCTTTCATGTGTCTCTGTTGAAGCCACTGGTCCTCACTTGGCCCTCTTGGAAGGCTCCAGAAGCTCTACAACTGAGGAGGAGACTATATACCAGATTCGTGAGGTTCTTGATGTCCGGAGATGAGGTCGTAAATGGGAGTACCTCCTAGCCTGGGAAGAATTTGGTCCAGAAGAGAATTCCTGGGAACCTGCTACTAACATCCTGGATAAGACTCTTCTCAAAAACTTTCACTCTGAACACCCAGGAAAACCCAAACCTTCTAGGGGGAGGCCTAAAGGAGGGGTTACTGTTATAGCCGCCGGCCGTGGTGGGCCGTGACCGGGACCAGGTGTCATGGTTGCCGGCCGCAGTGGTTCACGACTGGGACCGAAGACTTACCCGAGGCATCAGATCGCCTCTGGGGATCCTGCAGAAGCAGGCAGGCCCCTTTAATGTTGTCTTCGCGGCCGCTGCCGCTGCCGGGCCCAGCCGCATGGCTCCCTTCTCGGCTGGGATGTTTCCTCCCCCTCTGGCCTTCCTAGAGCTGCGTGCATGGCAGATACTTTACATTTAAAGGGGCCATGATAGGAAATTGTCGTGGCTCCTCCCTGTGGACTCCACCTTCCAGTTTGCTATTTTAGGCAAGGTCTGCTCCTCAGACCTTGCCTTGGCTTCTTGGCTCTTAGTTGGTGTGTCCCTGTGCTCCGAGTTCCTGGCTTCTCCATTCCTGGTTCTGCTTCTCTCCCAGTTGGTTGGATTCCTTTGGACTTGACCCTTTGGACCAGCTTCCAACCATTCTTCAGGCTTTGACCCTTTGGATCGGCTTCCAACCATTCTTCAGGATTTGACCCTTGGACCAGCTCCCAACCATTCTTCAGGCTTTAACCCTTGGACTGACTTTCGACCTGCTGGAGGCGGAAGCTATCTGGACTATACAACCTGCATGAGGGGCCTGCATCCAGATCCCTTCTCTGTCTTCAAGGGTCCACCGGAGTCCAGCCTCGCCTTCTGACTGTAGGGACCTAAGAGGGTTTACCTTCTTAGGTAGTGCCAACTCTACCTTGGACCAAGGGTCTACCTTCAGAAGCATAACAGAGAGTTAGGAAAAGTGCCTTGTTCGAGTGATATATTAACTATATCTGCTATGGGTCTGGCTATGATATTTGGGATTTGTTTTAGAAGTTTTATAGGAATGGGGTCGATGGGGTGTGCAGCTGAGTTTAGTTTTTGAATTATCGATTCAACTTCGGTTGAGGCAACTGTTTCAAATTGGGTCCGGGATGGTGTGGAGAGAGGTGCTGAGTAAGGTGCAGGTTGGATGGGGTGCGGGTTGGTGGCGATTATTTTGGTAATTTTGTCGTTGAAGTAGTTGGTGAGTTCTTCACACTTTCTGGTGGAGTATTCTTGTTGCGGTGTGTCAGAGGTAGGTTGTATCAAGTCTGAGATGTATGCAAATATGTTTTGGGGGTTAAATTGGTGGTCTTGGATCTTTTTGGTGTAGTAATCTCTTTTGGTCTTTTCAATGTCTGTTCTGTAGATGTATAGTATGGTTCTATATCTGGCTTTTAGTTGAGGGGAAGGATCTTTTCTCCATTTTTTTCTGATTGTCTTAGAAGGTGCTTGATGTTATTTAGTTCAGGCGTGTACCAGGGTGTTTTGTATTTATTGGAGGCCTTGATTACTTTTTTGATAGTCAGGCATTTGATCTTTGCTACTTCTGTGTTGATGGCTGTCCAGGAGTTCATGACGGTGTTTTCATCATTCATGTCAAGGTCTTTTAGTTTAATTGGTTTAGTTTAATTGGTTTCTGTGAGTTCGTTGATTGGGCAAAGTTTGGTGAATTCAATGAATTTGTTGGTTTGATATGCTTCTGTGGGTGGGTGGTTTAGTTGTAGGTTGGTGTGGATGAGTTTATGGTCTGACCAGGGGATGGTGGAGGTTGATGGGGGGTGGGGGTTGTCTATGAGATTATTGATGAATATTACGTCTAGGATGTGGCCGGAGTTATGGGTGAGGGTGTTGATTATTTGTTTGAAACCAATGGCTGTCATGGTTTCTAGGAGAAGTTTGTCGGTTGGTGATAGAAGGGTTTTGTCCTTGTGTAGGTTGAAGTCCCCTAGAACGATAGCGATGTTGATGTTGGTGGCGATGGTTTCAATTAGGGTGGATATATTGTGTTGTAGTGATCCTGGAGGGGCATATAGGAGGATGATTTGTAGTGATTTTGATTTGAAAAGGATGATTTCTATGGGGGTGGAGGGTTGATGGGGTGGATTACGATGTTGGGTTTCTTTAGGGCCATGAGGAGTTTGCCGCCACCTTTCTTTTTTGGTCTTGGTATGGAGTAGATGTTGTAAGTTGATTTGGGTAGTTGATTGATGAGGGTGGTATCTGCGTTTTTGAGCCATGACTCCATTATGCAGAGTATGTTGGGGTGCGAGTCAATTAGGAGGTTGTGTATTATTGGTATCTTTTTGATGATGGACTGAGCATTGAGTAGGAGTAGAGATATTACAGTAAGGGTTGTGATTAGCTTGTTTTGGTGTGTGGGGATAGTGTTAATTTTTTGTGTTCTGCGGGTGCGTATTGCTTTTGATTTACTGGAGGCATCATGTTGGTTTAGAGTTGGGGAAGTGTGTTTTGGGTGCATGTTGGTGAGAGGGTGTGGGGAGAGCTGTAGGGTAGGGGAGTTATGTAGGTAGAATGTGTGGTATGGGGGAGGTATCGGGTAGGGAGGTTGTGTGGGAGGATGTGTACATCTGTGGTGTGTTTGCGGTTGCTGCAGGAGTTGGATTTGGCTGGTTGAGCTGGTGGTGGGGGTAGGGTACTGGGAGTTGTTGAGGTAGAGGGGCATGGCAAGGGGTAGGGTCGCTTGGTCACGCTCCTTGGGGTGGGGCGGTGTTAGGGGTTGGTGCTGCAGGGCGTTACATGGTCGGAAGTTGCGTAGGTTGGCTCTTACCCTGGCGGGTTTGCGCCGATCGCTCAAGTGTTGTGTGTGTGTGGGGTCCGCTGGTCGGGGCACTTTTCGGGTGGGGGGTTGAATGTCAGTTCTGGCGCTTGTGGGCTAGGCCACAGGTTGATTCCAGTTTCGATGGAGAGCTGCTGGTCTGCTGGGCATCTGTGGGTGGGTCGCTGATCCAGTCTGGGAGTTCTCTGTGGAAGGGGCAGGTCGTGGAGCACAGTGGTAGCACCATGGCAGCACAAAGGGGTACACTAAGGGGCATGCCCCTTAGTCACGCTCCTTAAGCATGCGACGCCAGGTGTGCAGCGCCAGAGGTAGGAGGAGGTTTTAAATCTCCTCCCTACCCGGTGCTTGTTGTGTCGTCACTGTCGGGGGCAGGCCTGGTGTTGCTCCGTGGGGCGGGCTCGACGGCAGCAGCTCGGTCCTGGGGCCTCGTTCCGGCACGGTGCAGCCTCCACTGACTCTGATGGGTCTCCACCGATCGCGGTGGAGGAGCTAGGCGAGTTGCAGGAGGAAGGAAGTGGCACCAGAGGTAGGAGGAGGTTTTAAATCTCCCTACCCAGCACTTGTTGTGACGTCACCATTGGGGGCGGGCCTGGTGTTGCTCCATGGAGCGGGCTCAACGGTGGCGGCTTGGTCCTGGGGCCTTGTTCTGGTGCCATGCGGCCTTCACTGACCCCGATGGATCTCCGCTGACCACGGTGGAGGAGCAAGGCAAGTCGCAGGAGGAAGAAAGTGGCACCAGAGGTAGGAGGAAGTTTTTGGGGTTGCTCACAATGTGTGGTTTCGTGTTTCTGTGGAAGGTGGTGTGGTAAGGGGGGGAGGTGAGTGGGGTGGGGGCATAAATTCCAGCATTGTTTTGTTAATAATCCTCTTATTCTGCTATGCAAGTTTTATTTTTGGCTAACCTTGACTACTGTAGAATCAATACAATAAGCAGCCTAATTACTAAGCTATGCAAATGAGTTTGCATGTGGCAAACAGCATACATGTAAATAAACAAGCGTTAAATCATGTATATAAGTTATCATAAGGACGCTTACAAGTTATCATGAGGACGGCTCCTTGCCTCCCTCATATACTCCCGTGTATATTATACTCTATCTTCGTTCCCCTTCTTATTTCCTTCTCCAAGTTAACGCATCCTTGTTATAATGTAACTTTATACTCCTTCAAATTGTCTCTTGTTATTGGTTGGTTATAGTTACTGCTTGTTCGATGTAAACTGAGTTGATTTGATTTGTATTAAGAAAGTCGGTATATAAAAGCCTTTAATAATAATAAATAAATATACTGCATGGTAAAACATTTTAGTGCACCAAAAATAGAAATAACGGAACTAATTTTAAAAGGAGCTATGTGTGTAAATGTTATACTATTATAGCAATTTTAAAAAGGTCATTAAAGTATGTAAAGTGCTTTTACATGTCTATAACCTATGGATAATTCAATGGCATATATTGCAGCAATTTTCAAAAGCCTACTTCATGGGTAAAGTGCATTTACACATGTAAAACCCAATTTTAAGCATGTAAATGCTTTTTAAAATGAGGCCTAATGTGTGTGAAGTGCACTTTTTACATGTAATTTCCTGGTCCCTAAATTAATTGCAATGCAGGTATCCTAATGAACTGCATCACATGCAAATGCATGCAAAGCAGATCATTATTATATAAATAGAATAACACAGCTTGCAGTAAAATTTGCAAACTGTGCTATTGCAGAAAAGTTAACTATACTTCAAGAGGTGTAGTTAACTTTCACCCAGGAGCATCAGCATGTTAATGAGCACACTTTTGATCCTGGGGCTTGTATTTTAAGGGGTTGCAAGAGTCTTTTAAATCCCCCTCACTCCCTGGTTGAAAAATACCTGGGTCTAGAGCACCTCCTCTGCCATCTTTGTTGTGAAAGCAACCTTCTGGTGCCGATGGCGAGGGCTCGGAAGCGCGTCGGTAGCTCATAGGAGAGCGGGAGACCTTAGGCCACGGTATGGCTCGAGGCAGGCCATGAGCCGTACCCCGTGGAGAGGTGTGTGTGCAGGTACAGGTGGAATAGGAACAGAGTTTGGCAGAACAGAGACAAGGATCAATGGGACAGGAACGAGACAGGAACACCCCTCCGCTAGACCTCCGTGCAAAAGCGAGACCAGCAATGCAATGCCGGTCTCAAGAGTAGCCCTCCGGCCACTCAACAGCCCTTCTGGACCCGCTGCTTGGGAACGGCGAGTGCGGGAGGCCAGATGGAGGTTGAGGACCGCAACAGGCCAAGACAGGAACACTAGGACAGGGACAGGAACGTAGGAACATGAACATGAGAACTTGGAGTGTGGAGACTCAGACAAGGAATTTGGAAATTGGAGACTCAGATGAGGAACTTGGAACTTGGAGACTCAGACGAGGAACTTGGAGACCCAGACGAGGAACTTGGAACTTGGAGACTCAGACGAGGAACTCAAGACACAGGTCAGGGAAGAAGCAGCCCCAAGACCCTCCAAGGTCGGGACAGGATACAAGGCTCAGTATTGGAACTTGGAACTTGGAACTCGGAACTTTAAAAGCAGGGTACCTCTGGAGGTGCAGGCTGCTAACAAGGAGAACATCAGGATCAATACATCAGGATATGTTGGGACAGTGGGCATCTGAACATCAGAACATCTGGACAACCAGGACCTCTGAAGATGACATCAGGAATGAAAGACACAGGCACAAGGACATCAGACATCCGAGTTCAAGGCAAGGACCACACTTACAGACCACACGGGAGTGGGACTGGCTTAAGAAGGGGTCCAACTGCCTGAGGCTCTAATGCTCAAAAACAGAAACCAGACGGAACGGCTTTACCCTTGGAATGGACATCTGAAGACTCGAGAGGGCATCAGGAACAATTGGGGAAGTAAGGACCTCTAGCCATCTGGGACGTCGGAACATCTGGTACCTGGAACATCAAGGACGACAGGGCATCTGGTGTCCGGAACAACAAGCCGTCAGGACTTCCAGGATGTCGGAACATCAGGACTAAATCACAGACCTCAAGGACATTGGGTCATCAAGGCCCCCGGGTCAATGGAACGGACAACAGAACATGGAACATCTTGGACATCAGATCCTCAGAGACATCAAAGGGATTCAGACATCGGAACATGGAACATCTGAGACATGGATCCTTGGAAACATCAAGAGGGTTCGGACCTCTGGACCTCTTGGACATGGAACAACAAGACAAAGGACATCAGGTTCCAGGAAGACGATGAAGGAGCTCCAACAGAGAACAGGAAGACAATATCGGAACGTGGAGACCAGGAACATGGAAGAACAAGGAAACATCCAGAATCAAACAAAGAAACGCTTCTGGACTGGGTCAGAAACCACGGAGGACCATGGCTTCTCAGACAATGACTCTGGACCCAGGGAGCTCAGGAACAAGGCATCCAAGCTCATGCGAAGACACCAGTGGACTGAGGCAGGGCTCTTTTACAGGGCTGACCCAGGAAGTAGGCGAAGATTGATAACCGGTGGGGTTGCGGGCTCTTCCTGCCACTGGCCCTATAAATGGACTGAAGAGGCACGCACTGGGGCCTAGAGGAGGGCCCAGGAAGCAAGACAGCACCATGGACAGCGGTGTCCCTGCCACATGATGAAACCAGAAGCAGGAAGGCATCGGAAGCGGCTTCCAAGTCGCAGGATCACATCAGAGCGGCAGCGGCCTCCCCTGCCGCGAGAACAGGCGAAAGATGCGGAATCAGGCTGCCTAAAGATGGTGGCGGTGGCCTGCCATGAAATGTCCCGGTGGAGTCGGCAGCAGCGGCACTAGGCCGCTGCTGCCCAAACAAAGCCCCGAGGAGCAGCAGCATCATGCCACACAGGTAAAAGCTTTCTGAAGGTGGCAGTGAGTGGAAACCTGCTTGTGGGATGGGGTCCGCAAGCAGGATCATAACAATATTCCTCTGTTGAATTTATATCTTACTTGATTGGAGAGAGAGAGAGAGAGAGAGAGAGAGAGAGAGAGAGAGAGAGAGAGAGAGAGAGAGAGAGAGAGAGAGAGAGAGAGAGAGAGAGAGAGAGACTGACCATAATAGCATGTCCCATACATAGGTATTTATATCCCTAGGATAGGCCCACCTAGTAACTCGAGGTGGGGATTAGATAAGAGTGTAGGGGGTTAGGGGCCACTTTCACATTCTACATGAGACGTACGAACAGAACAGTGGTCTCTTGTGAAGATTTGCTGGCCGTCAGAGTGAGGACACTCACACAAAGATGAGATTTGTGCTTGATGGACTCTCTATCTGGGTAACATCAAGCTAGGTTGGGAGACCCTTGCCCAAACCTCATCTTTGAGTGAGTGTCCTCACTCCGACGGACAGCAAAACTTCACAAGAGACCGCTGTTCTGTTCGTAACCTTTCTCAGCAATAGAGGATACAAGGTCAAGATTCAGAACAAAGAATCCTCACACTACCCCTCGTCAGTAGGAGTCCCACAGGGGTCCTCCCTGTCTCCTACTCTATTTAACATCTACCTTTTACCGTTATGCCAGCTTCTCACCGACCTCAATCTTAAACATTTCCTTTACGCGGATGATATCCAGGTCCTGATCCCCATCAAGGATTCCTTCGCAAAAACACTGGCTCACTGGGAAACATGCCTCCAAAACATTAAATGCCTTCTCACCAGCCTTAACCTGGTACTAAATTCCTGCAAAACTGAACTCCTGCTCATCGCCCCAGAGAACAGCACCATCACCCCTACACATCCAGCCACGCCAACAACCACACAAGTGAGAGACCTAGGAGTTTTAATTGATAATCGCCTGAACTTCAAAGCCACCATCAACAAAACCACCAAAGACTGCTTTTACCAACTACAAGTGCTGAAAAGAATAAGACCTCTTTTCCATGCTCAAGACTTCAGAACGATTCTACAAGCAATCATTTTCTCAAAGCTGGACTATTGTAACACCATCTTACTTGGTCTCCCCTCCTCTTACACCAAACCGCTTCAGATGGTACAAAATGCAGCTGCTCGAATACTGACAAACACCAGGAGAAGAGATCACATAATCCCAATCCTAAAGAGCCTCCACTGGTTACCCATCCACTTCAGAATAATGTACAAGGCCATTCTTACCATATACAAAAACATCCATCAACTGGCTCCAATTGACCTACATATCCCTCTCTGACTACATAACTCTTCAAGACCGACAAGAGATGCATACAAAGGATCACTACAGGTACCGCCTTCCAAAACTACCAGACACATCACGCTAAGAGATCGGGCCTTCTCTACAGCCAGTCCACCCTTATGGAACTCCATCCCCCCAGATCTTAGACTGGAACCCTGCCTCTCAATCTTCAAGAAAAGACTCAAGACTTGGCTGTTCAAACAAGCATTCCCGGACTCCAACTGATTTAACACCTCAACATCATCACTCATCATCATTTACACCATTGTTAACTACCTCTACTATCGTTAGCCATTATTAATTAGTAACCTGTCCTTTCTCTTCCTTCTTCGCCAAGTTCTAGTCACCCTGTTACATGTAACTGCCTTTCCGCACCATAGTTCTAGTTTAAGTTTATTACACACTCCTGTTTTATGTAAACCAGCATGATGTGACTGCTGTCTCGAATGCCGGTTTATAAAAAAATCGAAATAAATAAATAAATAAATGATATGCCTGAACCTCCCCGATACATAATAGACCCTGCAAAAATTCTGCTCGCCGCTACATTTACGGTCCCCATTGGTAAGACTGTGGTTCCCAAACGTCTGAGGTTAAAAGTGCTGCGTTGGGCACATGATGCACAATTAGCAGGTCACGCTGGGATTTCCTGTACCAGAGCTCTGGTATCTAGACATTATTGGTGGCCTCAATGGAAAAAGGATATCAAGGCTCATGTAGATTCCTGTTCTGTCTGCGCAGCTCAGAAGAGTCCTAGGCGGAGGCCCTTGGGCCTGCTTCAACCGTTACCAGTTCCCACCAAACCGTGGACTCACATTGCCACCGATTTTATCACTGATCTTCTTGCATCAGACAATAATACTGTAATATGGGTAGTGATAGACGGTTTTTCCAGAATGGCTCATTTCGTTCCGCTTCCAGGACTACCCTCTGCGTCAGAATTAGCTAGACTCTTCATTCAACACATTTTTCACCTGCATGGTCTACCTCTTAGCATTGTTTCGGATAGGGGTGTGCAATTTACAGCTCGATTTTGGACCGAGCTGTGCAAACTTCTAAAAATTAAGCTTGAATTCTCTTCCGACTATCATCCTCAAACTAATGGACTTACAGAATGTATGAATCAATCCTTAAAGACTTTCCTTCGATCTTATGTCAATAAACGACAAGATAATTGGGCCTCTTTGTTGGTTTGGGCAGAGATATGTCACAACAATCATCTGGCTCAAGCTACGGGGAGGTCCCCCTTTTTTGTTGTTTTTGGAAGACACCCACGGCTCCCATTACCCATGGCCACGTCTTCTATATGTCCGGCTGTCAACAATACCATTGAGTCTATAACTAGCTTATAGAGAGAGACACGAGCATTACTATTAAAGAATGTCGGTAAAATGAAGGTCCAAGCGGACAAGATGAGAACTCCGGCCCCTCGATTCCAGGCAGGAGATCTCGTCTGGTTGAGCACACGCAATCTTCGATTGCACATGCCGTCCTTGAAGTTTGCACCTCGCTTTATTGGGCCTTTCCCTATTGAGAAGCAGATTAATGCGGTAACCTTCAAACTGCGGTTACCTTCCTCTCTGAGCATTCATGACACCTTCCACTAGGGGTGTGCATTCATTTTGAACTTATATGTAAAACGCTACTTATTTTTTTTTTTAACTTAAAAAAGTGATGAGGCGAAAACGATCGGATTTCCAACTTATTCAACATAGCTATGTTGAATACGTTGGAAATCACGATCGTTGATCCTAAATAAAAATTTAAACCCCTCACCCTCCTTAATCCCCCCCAAGACTTACCAAAACTCCATGGTGGTCCAGCAGGAAGTCAGGAAGCCATTCCTCTATTCCTTTGCGAGGAGCACGTGACGTCCGCGTCACGACGGAGTGACGCGGCCGTCATGTGGTCCACTGCGGTTCCGCTCCTGGACCCCTTGTTGGACACAAACGGAACTTTTGGCCAGCTTGGGGAGGTCAGGAGGTCCCCCCAAGCTGGCCAAAAGTTCCGTTTGTGTCCAACGAGGGGTCCAGGAGCAGAACCGCGGTGGACCACGTGACGGCCGCGTCACGTCGGAGTGACGCGGAGGGAGGTCAGGTGGACCACGTGACGCGGCCGTCACGTGGTCCACCGCGGTTCCGCTCCCGGACCCCTCGTTGGACACAAACGGAACTTTTGGCCAGCTTGGGGAGGTCAGGAGGCCCCCCCAAGCTGGCCAAAAGTTCCGTTTGTGTCCAACGAGGGGTCCGGGAGCGGAACCGCGGTGGACCATGTGACGGCCGCGTCACTCCGACGTGACGCGGACGTCACGTGCTCCTCACAAAGGAATAGAGGAATGGCTTCCTGACTCCCTGCTGGACCACCAGGGAATTTTGGTAAGTCTTGGGGGGGGGATTAAGGAGGGTGAGGGGTTTAAATTTTTATTTAGGGAACCGGTGCAAGTATGGACATAGACTCAACTTATGGAATTCTCCATATGTCCATATTGACCGAAATTGACCCCCCTTTTCGACTTATGGACTTATGAACATAAACTTTTTGTCTGCACATCCCTACCTTCCACGTTTCCCTGCTCAAACCTACAATTTTTTCTTGGCCCTCCAGAAAGAGGATGGTTAATACGCCACTTCATATAGAATGATAATCAATTTGAGGTTGAGGATATTTTGGATTCCAGAAGATGCAAAGGACAACTACAATATTTAATTTCTTGGAAGAACTTTGGACCTGAAGAGATTATGTGGGAGCCTGTTCATAATATCCAGGCACCTCGTCTGCTCAAGAAATTCCATCAGCATTTTCCTCTCAAGCCCAGACCTAAGGAGAGGAGAGGAGGTCCTTGCAGGGGGGTACTATTACCTGCAAGAGCTCCCGAGCGCCGGTGTTCCTCCCCGGCACTGACTTCCTCCTTGGTGCGGCTCCACACGAATCGGGACGAGGCCACGCCCCCTTGTGACGTCAGACGCTGACGGAGGTCTTGTTCTGCGCGGGAAGGCTTGGGTATTTAAAGAGAGTCTTTCCCCTCTTCGCTGCTTCGGCCACAAGTATAGAAACATAGAAACATAGAAATGACGGCAGAAGAAGACCAAACGGCCCATCCAGTCTGCCCAGCAAGCTTCACACATTTTTTCTCATACTTATCTGTTTCTCTTAGCTCTTTGGTTCTATTTCCCTTCCACCCCCACCATTAATGTAGAGAGCAGTGATGGAGGTGCATCCAAGTGAAATATCAATCTTGGTTAGTTAGGGGTAGTAGGGGAAGTAACCGCCGCAATAAGCAAGCTTCACCCATGCTTATTTGTTTTACCCAGACTATGTTATTCAGCCCTTATTGGTTGTTTCTCTTCTCTCCTGCTGTTGAAGCAGGGAGCTATGCTGGATATGCGTGTAGTATCAGTTTTTCTTCTCCCCTGCCGTTGAAGCAGAGAGCTATGCTGGATATGCGTGAAGTATCAGTTTTTCTTCTCCCCTGCTGTTAAAGCAGAGAGCTAAGCTGGAAATGCATTGAAAGTGAAGTATCAGGCTTATTTGGTTTGGGGTAGTAACCGCCGTAACAAGCCAGCTACTCCCCGCTTTGTGAGTGCGAATCCTTTTTTCTTCTCCCCTGCCGTTGAAGCAGTGAGCTATGCTGGATATGCGTGAAGTATCAGTTTTTCTTCTCCCCTGCCGTTGAAGCAGGGAGCTATGCTGGATATGCGTGAAGTATCAGTTTTTCTTCTCCCCTGCCGTTGAAGCAGGGAGCTATGCTGGATATGCGTGAAGTATCAGTTTTTCTTCTCCCCTGCTGTTGAAGCAGAGAGCTATGCTGGATATGGGTTGAACGTGAAGTATCAGGCTTATTTGGTTTGGGGTAGTAACCGCCGTAACAAGCCAGCTACTCCCCGCTTTGTGAGTGTGAATCCTTTTTTCTTCTCCCCTGCCGTTGAAGCAGTGAGCTATGCTGGATATGCGTGAAGTATCAGTTTTTCTTCTCCCCTGCCATTGAAGCAGGGAGCTATGCTGGATATGCGTGAAGTATCAGTTTTTCTTCTCCCCTGCCGTTGAAGCAGAGAGCTATGCTGGAAATGCATTGAAAGTGAAGTATCAGGCTTATTTGGTTTGGGGTAGTAACCGCCGTAACAAGCCAGCTACTCCCCGCTTTGTGAGAGAGAATCCTTTTTTCCACATTTCCTCTTGCTGTTGTAGCTTAGAGCGATGTTGGAGTCACAGTAACCATGTGTATGTTTATTGAATAAGGGTATTATCTCCAGGCAGTAGCCGTCGTTCTGGCGAGCCACCCACTCTTTATTGATGGCCTCTTGATTTTATAGATCCACAGTGTTTATCCCACGCCCCTTTGAAGTCCTTCACAGTTCTGGTCTTCACCACTTCCTCCGGAAGGGCATTCCAGGCATCCATCACCCTCTCCGTGAAGAAATACTTCCTGACATTGGTTCTGAATCTTCCTCCCTGGAGCTTCAAATCGTGACCCCTGGTTCTGCTGATTTTTTTCCTACGGAAAAGGTTTGACGTTGTCTTTGGATCATTAAAACCTTTCAAGTATCTGAAAGTCTGATTCATATCACCTCTGCTCCTCCTTTCCTCCAGGGTGTACATATTTAGATTCTTCAATCTCTCCTCATAAGTCATTTGATGAAGACCTTCCACCTTTTTGGTCGCCCTTCTCTGGACCGCCTCCATCTTGTCTCTGTCTCTTCGGAGATACGGTCTCCAGAACTGAACACAATACTCCAGGTGAGGTTTCACCAAGGACCTGTACAAGGGGATAATCTCTTCCCTTTTCTTACTCGATATTCCTCTCTCTATGCAGCCCAGCATTCTTCTGGCTTTAGCTATCGCCTTGTCCCATTGTTTCGCCGACTTCAGATCATTAGACACCATCACCCCAAGGTCTCTCTCCTGCTCCGTGCACATCAGCCTTTCTCCCCCCATCGAATACAGTTCATTCAGATTTCCACTCCCCATATGCATGACTCTGCACTTCTTGGCATTGAATGTCAGCTGCCATATCTTCGACCACTCTTCCATCTTCCTTAAATCCCATCTCATTCTCTCCACTCCTTCCGGCGTGTCCACTCTGTTGCAGATCTTAGTGTCATCCACAAAAAGACATAGTAGTTCTGGTTTGCTGCTTGCTGTGATTCCTGTTGCTTGCTGTCGCCTGACCTGGTCTGCCTTTGGATTATCGTTGCCTGTTGTCTGCCCTGTCCCGGATAGCCTCTTGGATTATTCTTGTCTGCTGCCTGCCCTGACCTGGATTGACTTTGGATTATCGTTGCCTGCTGCCTGCCCTGACTTAGACTACCTTTGGATTATCGTTGCCTGCTGCCTGCCTTGACCCAGATAGCCTCTTGGATTATACTTGTCTGCTGCCTGCCCTGACCTGGACTGACTTTGGATTATCGTTGCCTGCTGCCTGCCCTGACCTGGACTACCTTGGATTATCGTTGCTTGCTGCCAGCCCTGACCCGGATCATCTCTTGGATATTTTAATCTGCTGTTTACACAGACCTGGACTGCTTATTGGACCACCCTGTCTGCTGGCTGACTCCTGATTGACGTCTGCTGCGTCTCTCGAGACAAGGTAAGCGGTCACCTGTCTTGGTTCCACATATACCCGTAACAGAATCCTTGTCCGAGTCTTCTGAGTAACCTGAATCCTTGTCTGAGTCCTTCCAAGTTTCAAGTCTTCGTCAGAGTCTTCCGAGTAACCTGAATCCTTCCAAGTTCCAAGTCCTCATCTGAGTCCTTCCAAGTTCCAAGTCCTCGTCTTGTTCCTGCCCTCAGCCTCTGACTGGCCTCACACACTGGTCGTTCCCAATCAGCAGGTCTGAAAGGGCTTTTGAGTGGCTGGGTCTCCTTGGTGTGTGTGGGTCCAGCAGAGGGCTGATCCTGCTTGGTACCTGTTCCGAGTTCCAGTCATGCTTTGTTCCTGCTCCACCCTTGCTTGCATGTGCTCCCCTCCCATGGTGTGGCTCAAGGCTCCTCACTGAATCGTGCCATAGTTCAGGGGCTCACACTCTCCCATGAGCTAGCAGCCGTGCCCGTATCAGGACCTGTAGGTCGTGGTCAGAACAAGAAGGACTAGAGGGCACTCCCTGAAGTTAGAAAGGAGCACATTTCAAACGAATCGGAGAAAATTCTTTTTCACTCAACGTACAATTAAGCTATGGAATTTGTTGCCAGAAGATGCAGTTAAAGCAGTTAGTGTAGCTGGGTTTAAAAAAGGTTTGGATAAGTTCTTGGAGGAGATGTCCATTAACTGCTATTAATCAAGTTGTCTGAGAGAATAGCCACTGCTATTACTGGCATCAGTAACATGGGATCTACTTAGTGTTTTGGTACTTGCCAGGTATTTGTAGCCTGGATTGGCAACTTGTTGGAAACAGGATACTGGCTGTGGCTTGATGGACCCTTGGTCTGAACGAGTATGGCAATTTCTTATATTCTTATGTTCTTATGGCTGGCAAACCACAGTGTTCTATAAGACTGTATAAGGTAGCCTGTACCTTTCCCTGAGTCTTAAAGGGCAATTTGCCTAGCCTAAGTGCATATCACATTGTTCTGGACCAGTATATGTGCAAGATAGCAGTAGCCAAAAATAGATCAGCTCTTCAGGACTACTGAATCACATCTGGGTATTCCAATAATCCATATCTCCTAGAACACTGGGAAAGTTTTCAAAGACATAAAAACCTCTCTTCAAGTCCTGCCTGTCCCGAAGAAAAGCTATATAGAGTTTATTGCGGTCAAAGACTGCTGTGATGACCTGGTCCAGACAGCGGGAGAGAGTGGTTTGAGACATTCCCCCACAACCCCTATTGTTTGGAAGGAGCCGGTTGCCATGAAATGCAAGGTGGCCAACAGTTTGGTGAGGCTAATAACAGTGTGGGACCTTTGTGAAAGTAAAGATTACATCAAATACATGTGGCTGCTATAATGTGTTCTGCCTGATAGCAAAACTGAAAGAGGCATGTGTGGCATGACAGTTTATGGCCTAGCTACTGCCGTGTGGCTTGCCAGCCCTTCCCAGGGTGTGTTATTAATCCAGGAATTGATCTATGTCATGCAGGATAGAACTATCCATAAAGGTTGTCCATTAGCCTTACTTTAGTCTAATATGTTAGAAGACTGAAGGCAAAAGATCATTTTCCAGATCAGACATGATCCTGTAGGGAAAGGAATGGAACATAAGAAATTGCCATATTGGGTCAGACTAAGGGTCCATCAAGCCCAGCATCCTGTTTCCAACAGTGGCCAATCCAGGCTACAAGTACCTGGCAAGTACCAAAACACTAAGTACAGGGACATTTCGCTAGGGACAGAAAATGGGTACCCTTTTATATCCATCTTCATAGAACATTTGCAATTTTAGTAAACTGTCCACTGTTGGAAGCTTTTCCATTTTAATACACAGGCCCACTCCAGTACACTGCTAGTTCACCTCTATTGGCCAAGCAGGGGCCATACAGGATTTGTGCAGACTAAGTTACATGCGTACATTTTAAAATACATAACTATGTACACATAAGTCCCAACTTTATCCCCTGGAATGTATTTCTCCAGTACATATAAAATATATATGCAAAATGGGGTGCATACTTTTATATGCATTGAGCCCTGGGGTCATTTTCTAAAAGCTGCGTGTGAATGACTTTGAAAATTCAGTCCATAAGAACATAAGAACATGCCATACTGAGTCAGACCAAGGGTCCATCAAGCCCAGCATCCTGTTTCCAACAGTGGCCAATCCAGACCATAAGAACCTGGCAAGTACCCAAAAACTAAGTCTATTCCATGTTACCGTTGCTAGTAATAGCAGTGGCTATTTTCTAAGTCATCTTAATTAATAGCAGGTAATGGACCTCTCCTCCATAGTACATAATGGAGAGCAGTATGTACTTTGGACTTAAATGAGATAACAGGGAAGGAGTTAAAACACACATAAACAGGGTTTCCTTGACTTTTCTGAGATACACAGGATTTTTCACCTAATTGATTTTATGTTGAATATGATTATTATTATTCACCAAACTTAAGAATCAACTTTTGACCAGTTTGTATAAGTCCTAAAGTTTGGTTAATGAAATTTTCCATTTGTACTTTTAAAAAAAATCTTCATAAACTTCAGTGAAAACAGAAGCATTGTTTTCCTATAGAATGTCATTATTACATGATTTGTTAACCTAGACCTATTTTTTGTAAATTTGTTTCTCAAATGCTTTTTCATTTCTAATAACACGCTGCAATGAGAACTGGTGCCTTATTAGACCAATGAGACTATGGTATGTGTTTTTGGCAGATAGCATGAGGAATACTCCATTACATCAGATTAGCTCCTGACTAATGATTATTACTATACACAACTGAGTGTTATTTTGCTGCTTCACTGGTAGTCCTACCTAGTGACAGTCCTTGCATGGGTTTTATCTCATCTCACCTTTCAAATTGTACAAGAAGTTAGATTTGGGAAAGGTTTCAGGACATTTATGAGTAAAGACTGTGGGTCTATTATCTATTAAATTTGATTGCTACAATTAAAGCATAAGTACAGACTTTTATCATTCGCAGTGTTTATCTGTGACAGAGAAGATTTGTTTGAAGCTGTGTTTGGAAATTAATGAGCTGCTTGACATATAAAGATAATGAAAATCTTTGTCCAAATTTTCTTCACATGTACAATAGGCTGCTATACTACAATAAACATAACAAGGAATTTATCTAACTAACCTGCTAATGCATAGGCCTAACAGGACACTGTGATCAGCAGTAGGCAGTTTTTATTACAACTTCCTTCTCTAAAGAACAGGAAGATACACAGAACATGAAAAAGGGCTTTTTCTTATGAAAGTCCAGTACAGTAGAATTTGTTAACACGAAGCACAACTGGTCAGAGAATATCTGTCTTTCAGGAAACAAGTTTAAACTAGCTTATTTGCTTAGAAATTAATGAGATTGATATTTAGCGCCATTAGCCTGGCTAAGTTAGAACTTAACTGGTCAAATAGCAGGATTTCAAAAATCCCCTCTGGCTGACCTCCTCCTAAGTAGTTAGCCAAATAAAACTTTTTCCAGGGGCATTTCAGGACAGAGTTAAGTGCTAGCTTGGGAAGTTTTCTGAATAACACCGGATAATTCTGGTCGTGCTGTTCAGTAGTCCTAAGTAAACCAGATTAAGATATCCAGCTGTATTTAAGATAAAATAGTAGGGTATATTCAGCATTGCCAGCTAACTTTGCTGACTTGAAAGTGGCTGAAAATGGACCCCAGTATGGCTTGATAAATGCTGAACACTTTTCCTCAGTCAAGTTGCTTAGGAATAAGTTTGACAGTAACTGCCAGTACAGTATTTGATCTGGGAGCATTTAGATGATTTTTAATGGATCGTTAAATATGTTAGGTTTTCGCCATTACACTTGACTCTGGCTGAGCTGCTGCCCTACTGGCACCATCTTTCAAATGGAGCTGGCTGACCCCATGCGCTCTTTTGCCCACACATGAGTAACCAAGGAGCACAAGAAGTCAGCCAGTACCATTTTAAAAGCTGGCATTAATAGTGCAGGGAGTGAATGAGGATTGCTCCTACTCCAACTAGACATTGGAGATGAAACATAAGCCTAAGTGTGCATGTGTGTACATGTGGGTATGTTGGGGGTGGTGTCAGGGATGGTGTGTGTGTGAGCTGGGGGGAGGTTTGGACAGGAGGTCATTTTTTCCAACTGAGGCAGGACTTGGTATCTAGAAGGCAGTTCTTAAAGGGGTAGTATTTTTAAACATTTGGGACCAAGAGGGGTAACAACAATGGCTTGATTCTATCCAGTTCCACTAGGAAGCCAATAACCTGATAGAACTTTCATGTTTGTTATGAATTTGACCTGATTGTCTTTTTAATTTCTGATGAAATACTTTTTTATTATGAATGTTTTTACTTTGTAAACTGCTTATACCCACTTCCATTGTGTATGTGTTCAGGATCTGCTGCTAGGAGTTAGCAATCTTTTATTTTCTGTTCTTTATTTAGGAGAGTAGTGGATTGATCCTTGGGCCAGTGGCAGATGACCATGCCCCCGGGGAAAATCCCGAGAGGGACCACTGGTCAGGCTCAAACTTAGGAGACAAACACACACTAGTTCTTTTATTTAGACAGTATACTGAACCACCAGAGATGGCAGTAGTGAGCTGGTAAGCCCGGCTGGGCTGTAGTCCCTCAGATACTGGAACAGCGATCCCTGGAGCCTGAGCTGAAGAGAAACTGAGAAATAGTGAGTAGGCAGGGTGTGCAGTTGGTAACACTCACACAACGTCCCATTGAAGCCCAGGAGCTGGAAAGTATAGGCCCTCGAGGAGCGAGTATCTGGTTCCAGGGAAAGCTCAGAGAGAAAGATGGTAACTCACTGATGTAGCTAATATAGTTGGTAGTGATGACTTCCAGGCAGAAGAGTATATGAAGCAAGTCTGGGATCAGGGCCCTCGAGGAGTGAGTACCGGTTCCACATTGTCACTTGAAAAAACAAAGAAGAGCGAGGCCCCTGAGGAGCGGGTACCTCTGGTAAGTCCGAGGAGGCTGAGTAGCTTAAACAGACAAGAGAGTCCATTGTCAATCCTTGCTAACTCAATGTGTTAGCAAATTCTGAGACCTTAAATATCCATCGTGGGTGACATCATCTTCGGGGGGACACCCCCGAGGTTCGCGCCAATGCCGGTACTTCAATCTGGGCTGCGCAGCGCGTGCGCCCCTAGGCCTCCAGGAAACATGGCGGTTGCAGCGTCGAGCTGGTCTGGGAATGCCCGAGGACAAGTGGCAGAAGAACGCCGCGATAGCCAATCTTCCTGCAGACGGAGAGGGAGGCGCCAGAGAGGTAAGGAGGGTGGAAAGAGGGCTTCGGGCACCGACGGACACAACAGTACCCCCCTTCAAAGGGCGACTTCCTCTTCGGGTACCAGGTTTAGTTTTTGAAGGATGCGCGAGGTGGAACTGACGAAGCATCTCTTTGTCCAGGATATTGGTCTGAGGCTCCCAAGAGATCACTTTGGGGCCGAAACCTTCCCATTTTAGAAGGTATTCAAAGTCTTGCCTCTCTTACGAAAATCCAGGACTTCTTCGACTTTGCATTCCAAGTCGTCTTCTGCATTGATGACAGGTGGATCTTGACACTTGGAAGAATTCACTGAGTATGTGTTGTTATCAGCAGCGGTGGATGAGTTGCTAGGGATGTCACTGAGATCTTCAGTGGAAGTGGTGAAGTTGGGGGAACGTCCAAAGCCCAGTTCAAAAGATGACACTGTAGTGGATCTTTCAGCTTGTTGAGAGGACTCCTCATGTCTTCCACTAGACATCGGAGAATGAAGTTGCCTCCTGCCCCTGAATCCACTAGGGCAGCAGTCTGAACTGTGATTGGTCCATAGGTCAAAGAGACTGGGAGAGTGGAGGAGATGTCGCGGTATGACCTAAGAACAGTCCTCCTGCAGGACTTGGGCCCATCTGTTTTCCGGATGAATGGAGCATGTGGAAACATTATGGCCGGGTTGACCACAGTACATACAAAGTCCACGCTTCTTCCAAAATCTTTTCTCCTTTGAAGTCAAGCGTCCATGACCAAGTTGCATAGGTTCATTTGTATCAACAGCAGGGATTACTGGAACCATCTGAAGTGTAGAGACAACACTGGCCTGTTTCAACCCGGGTAACACCCTGGGCCAGAGTTCCTTCACCTTGTCCCGGGTTCATTGATCAATCCGAGTAGCTAAGGCTATTAATTCGTCCAGTGAGTCAGGTGTTTGGCGAGCGGCCAACTCATCCTACAAACGGTTATCCAGACCTCTGCAGAAGAGAGTCTTGAGATTGGGAGAGCTTTTCAAGATGGCGATCTGAACGGTCACGCTGCGAGGAGCTCCGGTTTCATTTCTGCTAGAGACCTTTTCTGATGCCACACACCAAGCGTAAAGCCCGGGTCCGGTGTGGAGAGGTTACCTCCACACCGGTGGAGACAACACAGCCCAGGATAGGGAGCTTTTTTGCGGCGGTGCCCCCACTTACACCAGGAGAATGGGTCGCAGGGGAACAGGCACTGGAGTGGACACCTATTTCCCCGACCGAGACAACATTAAGCCCCGGATCTCCATCGAGACCGGCACCCCCAGGCCGAGACGAGGAAGGAAGATTGAAGGGAACTGCAAGCCTGACGGAGGGAATCCGGAGAGAGGCTGAAGTGGTAGGACAAGGAAAAACATCTCAAGGACTTACTAAGCAGGAGCCAGAAGCCAAGGTAGACCATCCCCGAGGTGAAAGGGGAGAGAGGTTGGAAATGGCTGCGAGGCTTGATTCCTTGAGCCTGGGTGAGGGCGTCGGTCTAACAGCAGGAATGGGAAGAGGGGCAGACCAGGAGGTAGCTAAGGAAGGATTTTTATTAACAAAAGATCCTGAAATAACACTCGTTTCAATATGGAATGCTCTCCAGTCCTTGGAAAAGGCTATTCTGGGACTAACAAAGGAAGTATTGGAAATTAAACAAGTCCAACATAATGCAACAGAAATATTGACTCAAAATAACAAAATTGAGAAGTTAGAAGTCTCTGTTGCTGAAATGGGAAATAATCAATCATCTCTAATTCAGAACGAAGACGTGGTAAATAGACGGTTAGAAAAAATTGAGAACAATATAAGGGCACACAATCTAAGATTTCTTAATTTCCCTGTGTTAAAAAACATTGCTTCACTGGATTTATTTAAATTGTATGTATCGCAAGTGCTTAAAGTCCCAGATGAAGTTAAACCAGTAATAACTAAAGCATATTATCTATATCCAAACGAGAATAATCGGACGGATATAGAAGATCAAGCTCTATTGGATTTGACAACATTATTGGAATCATCACAGGAGATGATAGTTTCTCATCGGAGACCATTATTGGTAACATTTGCATTTCTGATGGACAAGAATAATATCTTTAAACAATACTTCAGAAATAGTCAGGTTTCCTTTTTCGGACAAAAAGTATGTTGCTATCAAGATCTAGTTAAGCAAACCCAAATAAGAAGGAAAGAGTTTCTTAATATAAAAGCGGAAGTTGTACAAAAGGGGGCTACCTTCAAGTTGCAATTTCCTTGTAAATGATGTATATTTTTTCAGGATCAGAGGTATGTTTTCTTTGTACCAATGCAACTTAGATCCTTTTTGGACACCCACCCAAATCCCATATGATTCTGCTGTTTGGAGTGTTAATTTAAATTAGTGAGGGCCCCATTCAGATCGACAGAAAGATTTGAGATTTATTTCTTGTTTAAAGATTAGTCGCTCCTATAATCTGCTCTCCCTCTGTATTTCTTCTATTTGCTTATAATACAGAATAAGTAATTTTTTCTTTCTGTATGTAAGAGATTTCTTTAACAAGTGGATACTTGTAATTTTGTTAAAATGCATAAATTAAAAAAAAAAAAAAGAGAGTCTTGAGACATCTGGGGTCCCAGCAAAGTTCTGCTGTAAGAGTTTTGAACTCTATGGCAAATTCAGCCAATGATCTGTTGCCTTGCTTCAAGCAGAATCGACTACAATCATTTGAGCAGGGTCATTGAAAACGGATTTAAACAAGTGCATAAATCCTATGTCCTGCAAAATAGAGTCCTTGCATTCCCACAAGGTAGGTGCCCACGACAAAGCCCTACCATCCAGGTATGAAAGGATGTAGGTAGTCTTGGAGAGAGCTGTAGGGAATAGAGACAGCTGTAAGGCAAAGTGCATGCAGCACTGGTTCAAAAAGCCCCAGGTCTTCTGGATTTCTCCGGAAAAGCGATTGGAGCTGCCAGTGGTACAGCAATCTTCAAAGTTATCTCCAGTGACTGACCTTCTTGGTTGGAGGTTGTGCCTTGAACCTTCGGTGTATGTAGTTGATGAAACACTGAAGTATGTTTCTCCAAAGCATCTTGCTGCTCCACAATGCATTGTGCCAGGCCTGGTATGGCCTGCAAAGCACTGAGTTGTGCCGGATCCATGGAGTTAGCAATCTGTTCAGGATCTGCTGCTAGGAGTTAGCAATCTGTTATTTTCTGTTATTTATTTAGGAGATTAGTGGGTGTATCCTTGGGCTGGAGGCAGATGACCATGCCCCCGGGGGAAGATCCCGAGAGGGACCACTGGTCAGGCTCAAAGTTAGGAGACAAACACACAAATTTAGACAGTATACTGAACCACCAGAGATGGCAGTAGTGAGCTGGAAAGCCCGGCTGGGCAGTAGTCCCTCAGATACTGGAACAGTGATCCCTGGAGGCTGAGCTGAAGAGAGACTGAGAAATAGTGAGTAGGCAGGGTATGCAGATGGTAACACTCATACAATGTCCCAATGAAGCCCAGGAGCTGGAAAGTATAGGCCCTCGAGGAGCGAGTACCTGGTTCCAGGGAAAGCTTAGAATGAAAGATGGTAACTCACTGATGTAGCTAATATAGTTGGTAGTGATGGCTTCCAGGTAGAAGAGTATATGAAGCAAGTCTGGGATCAGGGCCCTCAAGGAGCGACTACCAGTTCCAGACTGTCACCTGAAAAAACAAAGAGAGAGCGAGGCCCCCGAGGAGTGGGTACTTCTGGTAAGTCCGAGGAGGCAGAGTAGCTTAGACAGACAAGAGAGTCCGTTGTCAATCCTTGCTAACTCGATTTGTTATCTGGTTATTTATGTGTTTATTTGTTTATTTAAAATCTTTTATATACTGCATACTGTTGTGTCCGTCGATGCCCGACGCCCTCTCTCTGCCCTCCTTACCTCTCTGGCACCTCCCTCTCTGTCTGCGGGAAGATTGGCTGCCGCGGCGTTCTCCTGCCACTTGTCCTTGGGCATTCCCTGACCGGCTCGACGCTGCAACCGCGGCGTACCCCTAGGCCTCCAGGAAACATGGTGGTTGCAGCGTCGAGCCGGTCAGGGAATGCCCAAGGACAAGTGGCAGGAGAACGCCGCGGCAGCCAATCTTCCCGCAGACGAAGAGGGAGGTGCCAGAGAGGTAAGGAGGGCAGAGAGAGGGCGTCGGGCATCGACGGACACAACAGTATGCAGTATATAAAAGATTTTAAATAAATAAATAAACACATAAATAACCAGATAAATCAGAAGTAATGAGGCTTTTAGAAAACAAGTTTCAACACAGCTTCGATACTCTATTATGGCCGATAACCCTGTTCATGTTAGAAAGGTTATCTCTACTCTGGGTGTCCATATTAATCTAATATTCACCTTCTCTAATCATATCTCTTACTCACTGCAAAGTTCAGACTTCTTTTTTGTGATTATTTTCATCATCTCAGACCATTTCTTGATTCCTCATATCTCAAACTTTAGCTCACTCTCTCATTTTATCATGTCAAGATTATTGCAATGCTGTTTTCCATGGTTTAACATCCACACAAATCTTAAAAAATGGCGTGGGCCATCCATTGCTCCTATCATTAGAAAGGGAATGGTGAATAAAACGGAAAATGTCCTAATGCCTCTGTATCGCTCCATGGTGAGTCTGCACCTTGAATACTGTGTACAATTTTGGTCGCCGCATCTCAAAAAAGATATAATTGCGATGGAGAAGGTACAGAGAAGGGCGACCAAAATAATAAAGGGAATGGAACAGCTCTCCTATGAGGAAAGACTAAAGAGGTTAGGACTTTTCAGCTTGGAGAAGAGATGGCTCAGGGGGGATATGATAGAAGTGTTTAAAATCATGAGAGCTCTAGAACGGGTAGATGTGAATCGGTTTTTTACTCTTTCGGATAATAGAAAGACTAGGAGGCACTCCATGAAGTTAGCATGTGGCACATTTAAAACTAATTGGATAAAGTTCTTTTTCACTCAATGCACAATTAAACTCTGGAATTTGTTGCCAGAAGATGTGATTAGTGCAGTTAGTATAGCTGTGTTTAAAAAAGGATTGGATAAATTCTTGGAGGAGAAGTTCATTACCTGCTATTAATTAAGTTGATTTAGATAATAACCATTGCTATTACTAGCAACGGTAACATGAAATAGACTTAGTTTTTGGGTATTTGCCAGGTTCTTATGGCCTGGATTGGCCACTGTTGGAAACAGGATGCTGGGCTTGATGGACCCTTGGTCTGACCCAGTATGGCTTGTTCTTATGCTCATGTGACAGGGGCCGGCCAATGGCACCAATAGCCCTTGTCACATGGTAAGGGCAAAGGGTCATCGGCACCCTTTTGATTAGCAGCAGCCGATGGCCTGAGAGGGGGGCATTGCTCCCTGGACCCCCGCTGGACCACCAGGGACTTTAGGAAAGTTTTTTTTTTTTGGGGGGGGGGGGTCGGAAGGGTGGAGGATTGTAAATAATTAGATCTGAGGGGTTTTTTTTCTGTGTGCCCTTTCTCCCCCCCCCCCCCCCCCCCAAAATGATAAGAAAACCACATGAAAAGTTGTGGGGTTTTCCTATCATTTTTGGGACCTCCGATACATGACATATTAGGAAATATCATACGATATTTTAATTCATAAAAAAAACAATGCACATCCCTAGCTATAACCACAGCTTTCACAGAACAATACAGACCCGCCCCATCGATGTAACTGCGGTTCTGGAAAGTAATCTACAGCAATAACAACAAAGATAAATCTGCTAAGCCCTTTTTTAAAAAGGAGGATCATATAAGACTGTCAAAAACTAAAGGGAAATTTAAAAAACGTTATGAAGAAACACGGGCAGATGAGATATTTATAGTAACAAATGTCTTAAACAAGGGGCAGAAAACAGTGCACAAGATACAAGATTATGGAGGAATCCATTTGAGGTTCTTTTTATCCTGAGGAATTACTGAAAGTCAACCCTCGACAGGATAGAATAAACTGGATTGATAGGGTTCTAAAGGTAAAAGGGAGAGGTAGGAACAAGCAGTGTTTTGTGAAATGGCGGGGTGGACTGAAAAATTTAACAGTTGAATAAAAGCATCAGCGATTCAAGACATTTGATTTGAAAAGGTCTTTATCATAAAAAAGAAAAAATGAATGAAGGGGGATTTTATATAACACTGCCTAGTGATGCCACAAAATACAAGCTCTAATTTCACAATACAAGTAACTAGGCCTTTGGACCTACAGAGACCGTGGGAAGTGGGTCTGGTGGAAATACAGTACCCGCACACATGTGATAATATTAAAGAAGACCATAAGTACCTTGTCTCCTTAGGAGAAGGAAGCATGGAGCATCATTTTATTGTACAAAGAGGGTATTACTCAACCATTCAAAGCCTATTGGACCAAATGAATAGTCTCTTAAATCCATGCCACCATGAATCATTTATATCCAAAGAATCAAATTAAAATCAGAGGACAATGCTGTAATTTCTGCAGAGGGTGATTTAGTGATCATTTTGAGGTAGAATCTAAAACAAATATGCGGTGCTCGCTATTTCCAACAGATATCATGGGAGGGTTTAATATCCTATACCTGTACACAGATATTGTGCAGAGCATCAGCTGGTGGGAGATTATTTTGTGCAGCTACTTCTTTGTGTTCCCACTAAAACTGATAAGGATGAGTTTATCTCCTTCACTTATGATAAGCCACATTATGTACCTGTGAACAAACAGCACAGTGACACCATAGCGTTTGAAATAAAGACAGACCAGAACCAAAACATCTCATTTCGCTATGGGAAAGTGATCCTTAACCTATACCTGTGACCCCAGAAAGCTATTTTTTTAAATCATTGTAGTTAAAGACTACAGGGAGCCTGATGCATAAAGAAATTATTATGCAGCACAGGTTGGTCACTGTCTTTCAGGGTATTACGGGCTCCGGCCATGTATAGGGCGGGGATAGGCAGTGCGTTTCATAGTCTCTTTAGAAAAGCAATACATCTTTTGAGAAGGGGTCTTGAGATTGTTAAACCACACGTGAAAAGGGCAGCAAAAAACATCACCAAACATGTTATGGGTCATATCTCAACAGCTGTTCTGAATAAAATGGACAATAACACAGAGCAGAAGGGGGTCAGGATTAATGTTTATTAGAAGAGCTGTTAAAAGAAAGAGAACCAATCAGCAGGGGCCTCCTGAACCTTTTAAAACAAAGAAGACCAAACGTGCCAAGTCACAAAAGTCTAACCGCAAGGCTAAGAAGAGAAATCTCTCCACCAGAAAGCAAGATATATTCTAAAGCACTAGGGCTTTTGTACATCAGGGTTCTGAAGAATGCTTGAAATCGGAATTGGATCTCTTTCAACTGGCCCCCACACAAACCAGCATAGAAAAAATATTTAGGGGGGAAATTCCACCATTATCTGCCTTGTCAGAAACAGTCTACCTTAGATTTTTATATAACCGGATATGATTAGGATTACCTGGATGTAAACAACACGTTGATGTACCTGACCTGTAAAATTGTGAACGAAGATGAAGCAGATCTTGACATAGGGGCCAAAGCAGCTCTCATGAACTATCCAGTTCATGAGAGTTCTATTTTTAGCCAGCTGGATGTCATTCTCGGAGACAGACTCATTAATCAGAGCAACGACTGTTACCCTTACAGAGCCCTCATAAAGCTGCTTCTCAATTATTCTGAAGGACCTCTCAAAACACAGTTTACAAGTGGTCTGTTTTTTAAAGACACAGCCAGAAACCACGAAGTGAGAGACTTGGGGCCCCAGAATGCCGGTTTTACCGAAAGAGCTATTTTTACAGCAGCTAGCGATAAAGTAAAACGTTTGGGGCATTTACATAGAGATCTATTTTTTCAAGAAAAGCTGCCCATAAATAGAGATGTGCATTCGTTTATGACGAATTGAAATTGCCTAATTTGTTGTGGCTCGGGGGCCCTGCCCCCCGAAACGGATTTTCCCCAAACTACGAGAAAAATGTGTTTTTCGGGTTTGTACTGGGGGAGGGGCACATTTTATTTTTTTAAATAAAAAACCACCCCAAGCATTAAAATTTACAATAATACATTGAATACAACCCCCCCCCCCCCACAATCCCGATCCCACCCCAAGACTTACTAATATCCCTGGTGGTCCAGCGGGGTCCCGCGAGCGATTTGTCCCTCCGTGCCATCGGGCTGTGTGGCCTGTCTCACATCAAAATGGCACCGATAGCCTTTGACCTACTATGTCACAGGGGCTACCAGTGCCATTGGTCAGCCCCTGTCACATGGCCATCGGCGCCATCTTGTGCTCCTACCATGTGACGGGGCTGACCAATGGCACCGGTAGCCCCTGTGACATAGTATGGGCAAAGGCTATCGGCGCCATTTCGATTACTAGCAGCTGACGGCCCGAGTGCAGGAGATCACTCCCGGACCCCCGCTGGACCACCAAGGACTTTTGAAAGTCTTGGGGGACCCTCCTGTCCCCCACAAGACTTGCCAAAATTCCCTGGTGGTCCAGTGGGGGTCTAGGAGCGATCTCACCATTGGCTGCCAGTAATCAAAATGGCACCGATAGCCTTTGCCCATACTATGTCACAGGGGCTACTGGTGCCATTGGTCAGCTCCTGTCACATGGCAGGAGCACAAGATGGTGCCGGCCATCCATTGCGATGAACATATTGGGGTTTGTGGATAACAATGTTTTCAAGACTTCCCAAAAGTCCCTAGTCGTCCAGCGAGGGTCTGGGAGCGATCTCCTGCACTCGGGCCGTCAGCTGCTAGTAATCAAATTGGCGCCGATAGCCTTTGCCCATACTATGTCACAGGGGCTACCGGTAGGAGCACAAGATGGCGCCGATGGCCATGTGACAGGGGCTGACCATTGGCAGCAGTAGCCCCTGTGACATAGTAGGTCAAAGGCTATCGGCGCCATTTTGTGAGGCAGGCCACACAGCCCGATGGCACGGAGGAACAAATCAATCGCGGGACCCCGCTGGACCACCAGGGATGTTAGTAAGTCTTGGAGAAGGATTGGGGTGGTGGTGGGGGGTGAATTGAATGTATTATTGTAAATTTTAATGCTTGGGGTGGGTTTTTTTTAGCTTCATTTTCCCGTGTCGTTTTTTGGGCCCGTTTCGTTTTTCCCCATTTAGGTTTTTGTTTGTTTTTAACCAAGGAAAAACAAACTTTACCCCAAAGCGTCCGACTTAAAAAATGACCCGGTAGAAAAAACCGAAGCTCATCTCTACTCATAAATGGCATGGATGTGAAATTTAAACTAACGCGGAGCAAAGATACATTCTGTTTAATGAGGGTGATGCTGATTAGTACTGCAAACTCCTTATTTTATCTGCAGCCCTCTTTGTAAGGAGTGTGAGTGTCCCTGGGAGTGTGTTTGGGGCATGCAGAAGCTCTACTGAGAGCTAATGCCAAGTATGCAGAATACTGTGTAGGGCTGAAAATCTTTAGCATATCTGCCAGTGCCCTTGTGACTAATCAGGAAAACCTCTTTTTGGGACAGATACCCAAACTTAGGGGGTAATTTTCAAAAGGAGTTACATGCGTAAATGTAGCTACTATTGTAGCAATTTTCAAAAGCCATTTACTCAAGTAAAGTGCACTTATGTGAGTAAATCCTATAGACAAGTCAATGGCATATATTGTAGCAATTTTCAAAAACCCACTTACTCAAGTAAAGTGAATTTACTCCAGTAAACCTGGTTGTTACTCGAGTAAATGCTTTTTAAAATCAGGCCCTTAATGTATTGGGATTTGTGGATAACAATGCTTTCAGCGGTAATTACACTAAAAACTCCTTCAATTTTAAACATTATGATATTAACTTTGCTGCGCTGTATGTGGATGGTGAGCAAGTCCCTGGGAAACCTCTCCAACGGCTCTCTAACTGGGTGCTATCAAGCTTGGGCGAGAGTACATTGTATAAATCTCATCTTTGTGTACCTTTCCTCATTCCAAAGCACATCAGATCTTCAATGGTATGTACCGTCTTGTTTGTATGTCTGACTGTGCATGTAAAACTTCCTCTGAAACCCTAGACCACTACCAAAACCTCACCTCGAGTTACTGGATGACAATCCTATAGTGGAATAAATAGATGACTAATATGAGAAACTTATAATGAGTCTCTCTCTCTTTCGCTCTCTTTCTCAAAATAGGATTTGTGAAAAGGTACAACATATAGCTATTGCAGGCATAACACCAGGAAAGAAAGTGTACTTATATCCCACAATAGCATGCATAACACATGTGTTGTGCTATTACATGCAGCATTATCACTTCTTATTTTCATTTAATCCACCCCCTTGAATACATTTCAGAAATTTGCATGGTCAGCGCATGATGCGATAAATAATGCCTGCGTTATCACGGGCATTAGGGCTCTAACATTTTGATGAATGACCCTGTTAGCTTGATAAGCATTTCTTCTGGATGCTTCTCAATCTACCCACCTCCTCTGAGTTCTGACACCTCTTTCCTGAGAGAATCAATCTGCATATATCTTCCACAATGAACTGTTTTCTCACTGTGGATCAGGACATCAGAAGAACTGGTAACAGCAGCGATAGGATTGGCGATACAGTTACCCAGCAATCCTTCAGTTGATGGTAATTTCTGGTACCTGTTGATGAGAAAGACATTATTGACTTTTGTTTTGAATTAAATTCCTTCTGAATAAAACCTGTAGTAAATTTATAGTAAGGAGTTGTGAGGTGCACAATCTGTTAGGCGTGCAATTCCGGACCTCTTCTGTTACAAGGGGTGTGAGGCCTCTGGAAGTTGGGGCTGTGGAGCCTGAAACCTGGATTCACTCACAGTGACTTCTGGAGTCTTCTCCAGGGGCTGCTGATTGCTGAATGGAATATGCAGATGAGCCTCTTCTACTGTTAAATCCCTAATTATCATGACATGTCGTATGTTTTGTTACAGACCCCTCAACATTTTGATAGCTATTTTCTGGACTGCCTCAAGCATGTCTATATTCTTTCTTAAATACAGCCTCTAGAACAGGACATAATATTCTATTTAGGGTCTCACAAATGAATTGACATGTTTTGTATTTATTCTATTGATTACCGTATATTGTGCTTTCTGCATTTTATAAAAAGGCAGATAATAAATCTAAGAAATAAAAAAAAAAGATTCCGTTACGGTCCATTTCGCTTATCTCTTTAAATAAAGTTCATGTGAGGCAGTGGGAATTCACTTCTTAGCATGTCAAGTAGGTAACAAAATGCTAATCTCAGTCTTTGCTTTCAGTCTTCATTCATCTCAAAGGAAATGACACAGTAATATTCTTGAACATAATATAATGGTATAACATTTAACTTGTTTTTATACAACTTTTATCCACATGCCTTAAAGGGTTCATTAAACCTCTTTAGGGGGCATTTTCAAAGCCATTTGGTATGTAAATGGCTGATCTAAAATTGACCCAGGCACAGTGTGTGCCTAAAAGTACACATGCAATGTGGTTTCATGTATTCATTTATGTGCATTGAGGAGAGGCATTCTGGGGGGGGCGGGGGAGTAGAGTTGGAGTTGCAGCTTGCATGAATACTTTTACAATTGAAAACGAACGTGTTTAAGTTACTCAGCACAAGTTATGCCTGCTTGGAGAGGTCTAAATTTGAAAGAGGTAATTTGTGTGTGTATTCAGCCAAGGATTTTCAAAGCAAACCAATGCACATAAGCTTGCTTTGAAGATATTTGGTAGACTTTAAAACATACGCGAGCTCACCCACATATGCAACTATATGGACATGAGTGTGCATGTATACATATTTTATATCGTGCGCACACACAATATAAAACATACATAAATCTGCCCAATGTTCGCTTAGCAAAAAATACGCAGCATGTATTTTAAACATAGCTGCACATGTTTTGATGTATCTGGCTAAGTAGCAAAAAATATCCGGCTAAGTAGTGCTGTAGTGGCTTATCTGGCTAAGCCTAGGTGTTTAATACTTATGTAAGATAGCCAGAAAAGTAAAAGAAAATTGCTACATAGGTGGATAAGTAAGACAGATAACTAGCATTTGAAGACTTATTTGGCTATCTTAATTATCCATCTAAGTGGTGCTTTTTAAGACTTAAGCAGATAAGTGGCAGACATCTGATATATATGCATATCTGTGCTCCTAATTTTAATCGTTTATATGAGGAAACGTAAAACATATTTTTCTTAGCGCTTGGCTTTTGCATGTGTAAATTATCAAATTTTATAACATGCGATTGTGAAAGAAATTACCAGTTACACCAATTAGTCCACAAGTTTGCGCAGTCTATTTCTAGGTTGTCAAGACCCTGACTCCCCTCCTCCCAGTTCTTCAGCCTGCACTCTCCCCAGTTTACCCAGACTTCTCACCCAGTCAGTATTTGCCTATAAAGATAATTATCAGGTGTAAATGTGTGCAGCTAACACTGGTATACCAATTTTTAGAAGTCATTTGCTTCAGCAATAAAATATGCAATATATTATTGTTATTGATGTGCTAAATTCAAATATGAAAATGAAACCAGCAGATTGGCTGCTGTTTCCATATTTAAGTTTTTATATTTTACATCTATAACTATTACATAGATAGTGCGTAGATCATAGAATGTTATCATAAATTGTAAACTTAGGTCTTTTTGTGTATTTATGGTTGCATAACATTTATCCTGTCCTGTTTATGAAACATTTTAAAAATTAAATCAGAAAAGAATTACAGAAATAAAATTTATTATGAAACAAAAGGCCAAAAACTATTATATAATATATATATGTGTGTACATAGTTTAGGCCTTATTCCGTTGCCACTCAGCTCTTTTTGGCTTGTCTCTTGTATACATTAAATGGTATCAGGGCAAATGGAGCATTTGCCCTGATACCATTTCCATTGCTGCAGTGTCCTGGTGAAATCGCTCTCCATGCTCATTTCTCACTGACCCGCAGTGTGGTGGAAAAAAAAATCTACATAAGAGTGCAAAATATATATCTTCAGTGACATGTTGCAGCCAAGACTTTTGTATGCCTTGAAGAGGTTTGCCACCAACTCCTTGTAGTTGTATGCCTTGTTGTTTCTGAGAAAAATTGATACCATTAACTGGAAGGCTTTGCAAACTGTCTTTTCCTTGACACACAATGCATGGTTAATATGTGGGCCCGAACCCGATAAACAGAGCCCACCCTTAACCGCAGCGACGGGCCCCCCCCCCCCCCACGACAGACGGTGATGGGGCGAGGGGGGGATGGGGGGGGCAGGGGAGGGTGGCGCTCGAAGACAGGGAGCGCAGGCATGAACAGTTAGGTCACGGGTGTTCTTACCCCCCCCCCACTCCCCGCCGAGTTGCGCCAAAATGTGAGGTGGTGCCATAGCCCCGCCCTGGGCTATGACACAGGGAGGGAGCGACAGAGGCGCATGGAGATGACGTCGCAGGCCTTTAAAAGGCCACGATGGGCAGGAGGCAATCCCTTTTGGATTGCGCCGAGCGAAATGAAGGATCGTGCAGAGACCAGAAGAGAAGGCAGCGCCGATGGAATGAAGAATCACGCAGAGACCTGAAGAGAAGGCAGCGGCACCGCGGGCCCAGGCAGCGATACAGCGGCTCCTTCTTAGTTCCCAAGATCTTACTGCACCGGGACTGCCCCAGGCTGCTGGGGCTCCTAGCAGCGATTGCGCCGGGAGCATAGGTAACACAGGGGGTCTCCAGCCGGGATTGACCACATGGTTGCCCAGACAGACGGACCACCCAGCAACAGAAATATTCCCAAATAACAGCAAGTATAAAAAAAAAAATTGTATTTGTTTTAATCCCCCCCTTCCCTCCCACCCCGCTCTGGCAGGGCAAACTGGACTCCTTACCCCCAGCCAGGTCCGAGCCTAGCATAGCCAGCCAATGCCCCCAGCAGCAGAACAGGCACAGGATGGGAACAGGTAGTCCCTCTACCAGGTATCTGTTTCCGCCGAGCCTACCAGGCCCCCGCCCCCCCAGGGGGAGATTACCCTGCAGGGCCCCTGGGCATATGTATAAAAAAATATATTTTCAACAACCCACCCATTCTGTGGAGCAGCAGGCCAAAGGCAAGAGCAGTGGGGCTATGTGCCGGGAAGCCAGAGCTTAGTTCCCTCCCAGGCAAATTATAAAAAAAATAAAAATAAATAAATAAATACATCCTTATAAATAAATATGTTAATAATCTGTTAGAGCCTGCTAGGTAGTGAGCACGGGATAGGAGAAAGTAAATCAAACAGCGAAACCCTCGCTGGTCTAAGTGTTATGGCCGCCAACCGCGGCAAGCCGTGACCAGGGCCGACTGTCATGGCCGCCAGCCGCGGCGGTCCGCGGCCGGGACCAGGTACTCACCCGTGGCATCAGGTGGGCCCGGAGGCTCCTGCAGGAGCAGGGAGCCTCCTCCAGTGTTCTTCCCACAACCTTGGCTGCTGCTCAGGCCGGCCGCGGAGCCGAGCGGGGCTGAGCTGACTCCTCCGCCTTCCTGGCTACCTTAGAGCCGCGCGCACGGCTGAAGACAAGATTTAAAAGGGACACAACAGGAAATGGTCATGGCTCCCTTCTGAGACTCCTCCCTCTTGTTAGGTATTTAGGGCAAGGTTTGCTTCTCAGACATTGCCTTGGTATTGGCTTCTGGTTCCGGATTCTGCACTGGTGTTCCTGGTCTCCGTTCTTGGTCTTCGTCCCGCTTCTGTTCTAGAGATGTGAATCGTGTGATCAATCGTCTTAACGATCGATTTTGGCTGGGGGGGGAGGGAATCGGATCGTCGCGGTTTTGTTTTTTTAAAAATCATTTAAATCGTGGGAGGGCGGGAAAACCGGCACACTAAAACAACCCTAAAACCCACCCCGACCCTTTAAAATAAATCCCCCACCCTCCCGAACCCCCCCAAAATGTTTTAAATTACCTGGGGTCCAGTGGGGGGGGTCCCGGTGTGATCTTCCACTCTTGGGCCACGGCTGTGTTAATAGAAATGGCGCCGGCGCCATTTTGGTTCCTGTCCCCCGACGTCACGAGTGCAGGAGATCGCTCCCGGACCCCCGCTGGACCCCCAGGGACTTTTGGCCAGCTTGGGGGGGGCCTCCTGACCCCCACAAGACTTGCCAAAAGTCCAGCGGGAGTCCGGAAGCGACCTCCTGCACTCGGCCATATTGCAAAATGGCGCCGGCCGTATGGCCGTATTGCCATATTGCAAAATGGCCAATTTGCACCTGGCTTACTACTGGACTGGCTGTGGATCCTTCTCCTGGCTTGCTTCAGGACTGGCTGTGGACCCTTCTCCTAGCTTCGACCCTCGGAACGGCTTTCGACTACTCTTTGGCTTCGACTCCTGGACTGACTCGACCTGCTGGAGGCGCCAGCCATCTGGAATCTATGACCTGCAGGAGGAGCCTGCATCCAGACCAATCTTCAGTCCCGAGGGAGTCTCCTAAGTCCCAGTGGCTGGGTTCCTACGGGCCCCGCCTGGGGGAACCGCGAGCTTCCAGGGCGAAGTCTTGTACTCGACTGGCGAACCTTCAAGCCTCGCCCTCCGACGGTAAGGACCAGAGAGGGTTAACTCCCTCTTTGGCAGTGCTAACCTTACCTCGGAACAGGGGTCCACTTCCGGATTCGTAACACTAAGGGTTGGGAACCAGGTTAGTAATGTTGAGGCTGTGGGCCCATAGCCCCACCGGGTCGGGAGTGGCTCAGATTGCACCCTATATGTGGGAGAGGGTGTTACTGAATCAAATGAATAGAAAGAGGCTTTTTAATAGTGGCCATAAAGATAGACCCTGAACCAGGGAAGCCAGAATTCAACCCCTACCCAGGCAAACTACCAGTGGGCACCGGCAAGGGAAAGTATGGCCCGCAAACTGGTATATTAAAAAATAATAATAAGAAGAAGAAGAACTGGGCTTATATCCAGTGACACTAGGGTTACAGTCCCAATTTTTCAAAAAGCAGGCCTGGGGCATAAACCACGCCCCTTAAAATATAAGCAATGGAGCGGCCTAGCTAGCTAGAGTGGTAAGACATGAAAGTTGGGTCTTGGATTCATGGTTCATATCCTAAACAAGTCGGGCGGCAAAGATTAATTTACATCTTGTTCACAGGTTACCTATAACATAAGTAATATTTCATCTGGTCCCGACAGCAACATTGCAGTGACAGTCGCGAAGGAGAGTGGACAGACAGGATGAAAACTCCGATCAAGGCTTTCCACAGGCGCTAGAAGAAACAATGAAAACATGCTGACAGCAGGGCAGGAAAGTATATGCAGCAGAAAGAGAACAAGAGCGGAGAGCAGCAGAAAAAAAAAATCGCAGAGGAGAACAACGTGACGCGAATATGAGGGAACCTCAGGCAAGCGAGGCAATGCTTGCCAGCAGTCAGCATGATTACGGGGACAAGAGGGAAAGAGGTCATGGTGGTAGGGCCACAGCAGCCCACCTCTGAGAGGGCGATGGCAACAGACACATCACACCAGAGCACTCTCGGAAGCTCACAGCCGCAAGCCAGCCGGAGTGAGAATCAAATGCCTAACAGCAGAGACAGATTCCCGCGCACGACACTCGGCGAGAATTACACTCCCACAGGCAGGTCACAAGGACAAGCCGGAGGCAGTAACCAGATGTACTCTACATGGCAGAATCCGGACAGTGCTAATTGGTACCCAAGAACACCATGGGGTCCCAGCGTCCACAGCCCATTCCCAGGATGGAATCAACAAGGGAGGCCATGGGATTGCAGGCCGTATGGTGGAATGGTAGCCAGCAATTCTTCCAGCCGCCGTGGTGGTCATGGCCAGCACCACCACAGGGGCCATTCGCCAATCAAGAAGGAGGGCAGGCTCAGCGAGCGGCAACATCGAGCTACGAAAATGGTACTAGCACATGGGAAGGAGGTACCGAAAGATGAATAGTGGAGGCACATAATAGTGCTAAATTATCAGCTGGAGAAGGAGCAAATGGTACAAGGGGCCCAGAACGACAAAAGAGGGCCGCAAGACATTCAAAATACAGAAAAAAGACCAAGCACCAGCCAAGTTGACCAATCACAGCATACGGGAGACAGCAACGCCTGTGAGTGTGGGGTTAAGGTTGGGGGAAGCAGGCAGAGGGCTGCCTCCGCAGTGTGGAAAACAGTACAGCGTCAGGGGAAAGAAAGTGCAAGATGAAGTGCAGGCGCAGGTCAAGTTCCAGTTCTGACAGTTCTTCCACATCATCATCAGAATGCGCAAGCGGCAGTGACCAGCAAACAGCAACCAAGGCAAGGGATAAGGAGTCCAGGGGCCCACCCGCACTCACCACATTATCAGAATTATGGGAGGGAGTGCCCAAACAAATGCGAAAGAAAATCTGTAAAAGAAAATACATTGATATATTTAGCACTCTGCACGGGCGTCGCAGATCGGAAGACAGGAAAAAAGCAAAGGACGGTCCAGTATCAACTGAAAAGGAGATGAGAATTCCAAAAAACATCATGAAAAGGATAAAGGCTTTCCTATACATGACAAGTGTAGTGGAACATCGAGACTCGTCACAATACGGACCCATGTTAAGCTACGCAGTCAACATACTACAAGCTTACCAAGAGCACGAAGGTTAGGCCTGGCTCAATTATGACGAAAAAGTCTGCGACAAAATGTAAGAGAACCGGTTCACGGAATGGGGAATGCAAGATGTCAGCCTATTGATACAGCATATGATGCATAAAACAACGGAGCAAGGATTACACTCAAGAAACACAAGAAGTTCATCGCCCAATAGGCTTTCATCAAGGCAAGCACAGTCACGGGATAACACATGCTGGCAATATAATAAAATAGCATGCAATTTCCAAGACTGCAAATTTAAACATGTGTGTTCAGCATGCACAGCGCCACACCCACCAACAAGATGCCCTAAAAGACTAGCTACAGGGAGTAAGGATAAACAAATCTGACAATGGGCAGTTTGGAAAGGCTCACTCATCCATCAACCTGGAAAAGATGAGACCATGGCTGGAATTATACCCAAATTGACAGAAAGCACTGAAGTTAGTGCAGGGATTTCGCGAGGGATTCATAATCCCAGTTCAAGGACAGATAAAGAGCACAATGAATGGCAACGCACCATCAGCAACAAGGCATGCAGACATTGTGCAAGAAAAGTTGGAGATTGAATTAGCACTCGGCCGAATGGCTGGTCCGTTCCAAAAACAGTCGTTTCTGAAAATGTGCCTGTCACCATTGCAGTCATTCCTAAAAAGGAAAGAGGAAAATATCGACTCATTCAGAATTTATCATATCCCCCAGGAGAGTCAGTGAATGATCAATTGCCACAAGACGAATACATGGTACAATACACATCCTTTGATTCGGTGGTAGTGCTACTCTGAACATGTGGAGTGGGGGTATTAATGGCAAAGACGGACATAGAATTGGCATTCAGGCTTCTCCCGGTACATTCTGAGAGTTTTCTGTTGCTGGGGTTTGAATTCAAGAATACATTTTTCTTTGATAAACGCATGCCAATGGGATTTTCAGTCTCATGTGCATACTTCGAGCTGTTCAGCTCATTCCTCATTGCGTAACAGCTAAAAAGACAGCTTCGGACAAATTATACACTACTTGGACGACTTCCTATTCATCAGACCAAGGGATTCAAACACATGCTACAACTTGCTAACAGAATTCCAGAAGATGGCCAGGGAATTTGAAGTACCATTGGCACAAGAAAAAAACGAAGGCCCAGCAACAATAATATCATTCCTGGGCATCGAGTTGGATTGCACAGGATGTTAGCCAGACTCCCAGAAGAGAAAGTTCAGAAACTCCGCAAGATAATACAACAAGCAGCATCAGCAAAGAAAATAACTCTGCAGGTTGCCCAATACATTCTGGGAACATTGAACTTTGCATGCAGGGTTATTCCCATGGTTAGGGCATTCATGCGAAGACTAGCAGCGGCAACAATTGGCATTCAATGACCTCACCATTTCCTAAGAGTCTCAAAGGAAATACATGCAGATTTCAAGATAAGGAGAGCATTCCTTGATTACTTCAATGGTGTATCTGTTGTACAAGGTGCACCACTTTCCAGCAAGGACCTGAACATTCATACAGATGCATCAGGAGGCTGGGGTTTTGGGGTGATTTGCCAAAGCGCTTGGTGTGCTGAACCTTGGTCAGAGGAATGGATTTCTATAGGGCTCATGAAGAACATAACCTTTTTGGAGCTCTTCCCTATCTGGGTGACGCTAGTATTATGGAACGAGAGGCTCAGGAATAAACATGTAATTTTTTGGTGTGACAACCAAGTGTTGGTACAGGTACTGAACATGCAATCGGCCAAGTGCCTGAAAGTTGTCAATCTCCTCAGGGAGATAGTGTTAGTGGCATTGTGAAACATAACACTGTGAGCTAGGCATGTGCCGGGGATATGTAATGGCGCAGCGGATGCTTTACCCTGTGCTAAATGGCATTTGTTTCATAAGCAGGTACCAGGAGCAGATGAAGCAGGGACAGCAATGCCGGCATACCTATGGAAAATTGGTCTGTAATCACAGTTGAGTTGGTACGAAGATCGGTCGCACCATCTACATGGAAGTCATACTGCCAGGGCTACGATTACATGACTAACTTCCTGAAGGAAAACAGATGGCAGCAAGGCTCAGTCAGCGATGAATTAATCATCAAATACGTCGCCACAGCAAAAGAGAATGGTGTATCAAGGAATGCTGTATTTAAACACTTAAGGTACACTACACTGAGGGCACTATTAAACTACCGGTTCTCTTACCCAAAGTAGTTATATCACCAATAAGAGAACTCAAAAACTTTCTCAATTTTATCAATGTTCAATTTCCCATATTTATTCATGAAATATACACTTCTTAAAAGATCCTATCTAGACAATAATTACTCTCTAGCACACTCATCCTTCCATACATCTGTCATACACACATATAAAAACAACATATTATAATGTGAATTCCATCACCACAAATTTGATTTCAATTCGGATAACAATGTAAAATAAATTTTACAATATTATATAAATTTAATATAATATATGTTATACAACATTGCATTTGTTTGAATATCTATGACTTCGTTTACTTATGTCACCGCATCTAGGCTTCTCTTTGAGTTCTCTCAATCAAACAGCGACATCGTCCATTGGACCTATCCACCTCTGCACATCATGAAATCGTTATTCACAACTTGACAAAATTAATCTCCGTGATTGTGTTCAAGTATTCTTTCATCCATATAATTTCCAAAACGTTGGTAAGAATAATTCCACATATATAACTTCGCTAAATCCGGAAGCTCAATGGTCCAATCGAATGGTCCAATCGAATGGCAGGCATTTCTATGAGGGACTTGCTTTGGTCCATATGTGAGTTTTTTTGTTAATGAATTGCTTTGTGGGATAAGTAATGAGGAATGGTTTATAGGTGGGATCAGTCAGGTACTAATTGGAAGTTGTATAAAGAATTTGTCTCAAGTTGATGGTTTTACAACATGCCGTTGTACGTGATGTCATCAGTTCCGGAGGAAATGTGAGTATGTGGTTAGTTGGTTGAGCGTCCTGTTCCAGGCTTTTGTTAAGTTGCGTTTTTTAAGCTGCTGTTAGATGGTAGTATTCGCTATTTTTTTGGTTGCAGGGTTCGCTTCCGGATTTAGCGAAGTTATATATGTGGAATTATTCTTACCAACGTTTTGGAAATTATATGGATGAAAGAATACTTGAACACAATCACGGAGATTAATTTTGTCAAGTTGTGAATAACGATTTCATGATGTGCAGAGGTGGATAGGTCCAATGGACGATGTCGCTGTTTGATTGAGAGAACTCAAAGAGAAGCCTAGATGCGGTGACATAAGTAAACGAAGTCATAGATATTCAAACAAATGCAATGTTGTATAACATATATTATATTAAATTTATATAATATTGTAAAATTTATTTTACATTGTTATCCGAATTGAAATCAAATTTGTGGTGATGGAATTCACATTATAATATGTTGTTTTTATATGTGTGTATGACAGATGTATGGAAGGATGAGTGTGCTAGAGAGTAATTATTGTCTAGATAGGATCTTTTAAGAAGTGTATATTTCATGAATAAATATGGGAAATTGAACATTGATAAAATTGAGAAAGTTTTTGTATTTAAACACTTGGCAGGACTGTTGTTCTTTTTAAGGCATGGGGGTGGGGTGACCCCCACTAAGTCCTTCAACCTGAAGAAAATGATGAGAGGATGGACAAGGAAAATTGGTCCTACTAGCAACATCAGACATCCCATTACACACGACATGTTAAGGTTTCTCTGGTCAATCCTATCATCAATCTGTTCATCGGAGTTTGAAACGGAGCTATTTCTTCTGGCCTTCTCACTTGCATTTTTTGGAGCATTGTGAGTGAGTGAATTGGCAGCCACCAACAAAGAGGACTCGGGAGATAGCGGATTACTTCGGAAGAACGTGATACTGAAGCCAGAGACATTAACTATCACAATACACAAGTCAAAAATGGATCCAGATGGAAGAGGAACCACGCTGTCGCTAAAACGGGTGACAAGGTGTGACACTTGCCCGATAGATAATGCAAAGAAGTACTTGAACCTGCGGCCAGAGGGGGGAGTACTAGAGATGTGCAGAGGGATGCTATACGTTGCATTCAGGATTTGTATTCGTCGGGGGGCAGATACGTTGCATTTGGCAAATGGGGCCCTCGATACGTTCATGCGTTAATTCTTATTAGTTTCCCAGCTAAAATTGAATTAACTACAACCCCCCATCCTCCTGACCCCCCCAAGACTTACCAAAACTCCCTGGTGGTCCAGCAGGAGGTCCGGGAGCCATCTCCTGCACTCACACCCTCGGCTGCCGATATTCAAAATGGCGCCAATAGCCTTTGACCTTACTATGTCACAGGGGCTACCGGTGCCATTGGTCGGCCCCTGTCACATGGTAGGAGCAATGGATGGCTGGCACCATCTTGTGCTCCTACCATGTGACAGGGGCTGACCAATGACACCGGTAGCCCCTGTGACATAGTGAGGGCAAAGGCTATTGGCGCCATTTTGAATATCGGCAGCCGATGGCCTGAGTGCAGGAGGTCACTCCCGGACCCCCACTGGACCACCAGGGAGTTTTGGTAAGTCTTGGGGGGGTCAGGAGGGTGGGGGATTTGTTTAAATTTGCTCTTTTAGACGGCCGAATAATTCAACGAAGATTTGTTGTATTCGTGGGGAATCATGATACGTTTCACTTCCCCATGAATATAACGAATATGGCCCTATACGTTGCAGATTACCAATACGTAGGAAACGATTGCACACCCCTAGGGAGTACACCTGCTGATACATAAGAAAACTGAATTTGGACACAAAAAAATTTACCACACACTCGTTCAGAATTGGGGCAGCTACAAGTGTGGCGCAAGCTGGGCTTCAAACGGCCACAATAAAGAGAATTGGATGGTGGCGGTCCAATGTGGTTAATACCATAATTCTTGATTATATTTTACAGATCAACAAAGGGTTCAATGCTCAGCTTGGATCATTGGTCACTCATATATACGTTGGGCTGCTAAGAGAGCAAAGGAATGACCCTATGGACAACACCTAGGATTGGCACCACAAGGGTGGGTCATATCATGAATGGGAAAGCCTGGCATGCGCTAGGAACAGTTATTGCCCCTACTATGGTGCCTGAGGAATTCAAGGGCTGCTCCGGATGTAATAATAATACATCTGTGTTCATTGACCTGCAAGTGATTGATAAAACAGGCAAAAAGCGACCTGGCCAGGATAGCTGAATTATACCCAAATGCCGTTCTATTCTGGTCGGACATCATCCCACATCCTAAGTGGAAGGATTCTAAGCTATGGAGTTGGGGTTGAAAGAAAGTTAACCGTCAGATCGGATTATGGACACAAGAGAGAGGTGGCCAACAAATAAGACACCAGTGGGCTGATGATAAGTGTCCAGGCCTCTTCAGACATGATGGAGTGCACCTGTCGGATGTGGGTTACGACATATTTAATAACGCAATACAGGATGCCATGGAGGCATGGCATGACAGACATAGAGGACAAAGGCTGCAGCTTATTATTTAATTGGGGGAACACGAGGCAAGGGTCCCCCTACCTTGAGTCTTGGTGGTTACCCAAGCCAGTTGGACATATTGCAAGTGGTGCCAGTGGCATCACAGGACAGCATGGAAGCCGATCAGTGCTGGGGGAGGCGCAAAAGGTGGGGACATGGAAGGCGCCAAGGATCGAGGCCCCCTTGCTCGAGGACAAGGTGGGGGGCCCATGGAGTAATGCTGCCTTGCTTGGTCCCTATGGCAGGCAGCGGTGAAAAACATCTTACCGGCTCGGGTACCCAGGGAAGTTTTGCCATGACATGTTAAAATAAAAGCTGCGGCCTTATTCTACCAATGACAGTTTCTATGTTTGTTCATTTTATAAAAGTGAATGAGTAATTGTGATTTGAGGAACATCTAAGATGCACGGAGGTACAGTCGATGGCCAAGCAGGTGAGAGTGGTGGCTGCAAGCGTTAAATGCATTATCGCAAAGAAGTTCACAAAAATGAGGGCCAGCAAAGACACATTCCTTTATCTTAGCTTCACTTAACCTTGGAAATTGCATTTTGTTTCCTGCAGAACATTTATCCTGTTTGACTCAAGTCTCTTTTTAGCATATAGTGCTACCCCATCCACCAATTTGATCCATCCTATCATTTTCATATAATTTGTACCCTGGTATCTCAATGTCCCATTGATTATCCTCCTTCTATCAGGTCTCTGAGATGCCATTATTATCTACCTCTTCATCCAGTGCTATACACTCTAACACTCCCATCTTATTTTTTAGATTGTTTGTATTTCAAGGTATGTTTCTTGTTTGTATTAACAACCTGCTCATCAAGAGTAATTTAGAATCTGTCTGCACTTTCCTTAAAGGCACCTGGTCCCTTTGGGAATTTATTGTAACCTCTCTACTGGGATGCCCTATTTTCCCTGTTCTCTTAGCATCCTTCCAAGATATATCATTCTGAACCATATGCTTCTGAGCAACTATTGGCTTTCCCCCATTATCTCCATTAAAATTTGTTTTATCTCCTTTTTAAAGGTTAGTGTTAGCAGTCTGGTTCCACTCTGGTTAAGGTAGTGACCATCCTTTTGGAAAAAGCACCCCCTTCCCCAAAATGAAGCCCAATTCCTAACAAATCTAAAACCTTCTTCCTTGTAGCATTGTCTCATCCACGTATTGATATTTTGGAGCTCTGCCTTCCTCTGGATTCCTGTAGGTGGAACAGGGAGTATTTCTGAGAATGCTTCCCTGGAGATTCTGATTTTCATTTTCTACCTAAAACTCTAAATTTTGCTTCCAGAATCTCCCTCCTGCACTTTCCTATGTCATTAGTAATCCACATGTACCAAGACAGCAGGCTCCTCCCCAGCTCTATCTAAAATCCTATCTAGGTGATGCATGAGGTCTGCCACTTTTGCACCAGGCAGGCAAGTTATCAAGCAATCCTCATGTCCACCTGCCACCCAGCTATCAACCTTCCTAATAATTGAATCACCAACTATAATGGCCATCCTAACACTTCCCTCCTGGGTGCATGCCTCTGTAGAACTATCCTTGGTGCGAAAGGATACTACAGTGTTCCCAACCCTGTCCTGGGGACCCTCCAGCCAGTCAGGTTTTCAGGATATCCACAATGAATATGCATGAGAGAAAATTTGCATGCACTGCCTCCATAACATGAACATTTGCTCTCATGCATATTCATTGTGGATATCCTGAAATCCCGACTGGCTGGGGGGTCTCCAGGACAGATTTTGGAACCTCTGGGATACTACATCATCTTGAGGGCATGTCCTAGCTACAGGATTGCTTCCTGTCTCATCAAGCTGATGTTCTCCTTACAGGTGACCTTTCTTCTCCAAAGCAGCATAGGTGGGACTTCTGTGCTATGTCTCTAAAGGTATTCTCTATATACCTCTCTGTCTCCCTTAGCTCCTCCAGGTCTGCTACTCCAGCCTCCAGAGATTGGACTTGTTCTCTGAGGGCTTGGAGCTGTTTGTACTTAGTGCACACATATGATCTCTCGCCAGCTGGGAGATAATCATAATTGAGGCACTCAGTGGAAAAGACTGGAAAGCCTCCCTCTTGCTGCTGGACTATTTCCTGCATCATAATTTTGTGATTTGTTATCAATTTAAAATTTTCTAAGGAAACAGGGATGTAAAGCTAACCTAAAATTCTTTTGGTCTATGGATTTATTTTATATTTGTCTGGCAATGATCCTCAACATACTAAAATTAATCTATCTATATCTTCTTAGTTTCCCAACTTTTTGTCTTTTGATTTGAATTAGATTATCTTATGTATAAAATCTGCAACAAATTACTCCTACCAAATTACCATGTAAAATCAGAACATATAAAACCAAATAAAAATAGATATGTCTGATTACTAATTTTTACTGTCTGATTACTAATTTATGTCTGATTACTAATTTTCACTGTCTCCATTTTTTATATGTGTGCATTTTGCTCAATTGTAAAGATGCAACAGCTTTTGGGCATGGTTTGTATACACTGGTGGGGTTTGAAGTGTCTGTGTATCCAGAGGATGAGATGCTTTAGTGGCTAGGGGTTTGAAGCTTAGGGCTGAGGTTAGGAACTCCAGAACTCTTGACCTCAATGTTCTCCAAAGGACTCACCAACTACAATCCTAAATTTAACAAATCAATAAGAGAAACTCTCTCCCTTGAACTGAATAATCTTCCAAAAACTAATGTATTTGGCAGGTACTTGTAACATAGATTGACCGCTGTTGTAAACAGGATGCTGGGTTTAATACACCATCAGTCTGACCCAGTATGGCAACTTCTTATGTTACATAAGAACATAAGAACATAAGAAATTGCCATGCCGGGTCAAACCAAGGATCCATCAAGCTCAGCATCCTGTTTCCAACAGAGGCCAAACCAGGCCACAAGAACCTGGTAATTACCCCAAACCCAAGAAGATCCCATGCTAATGATGCAATTAATAGCAGTGGCTATTCCCTAGGAAAAACTTGATTAATAGTAGGGATGTGAATCGTTTTTTGACGATTTAAAATATCGTCCGATATATTTTAAATCGTCAAAAAATCGTTAGGGCCACGATACAATACCAATTCCCCCGATTTATCGTTAAAAATCGTAAATCGGGGGAAGGGGGAGGGCAGGAAAACCGGCACACTAAAACCCCCTAAAACCCACCCCCGACCCTTTAAATTAAATCCCCCACCCTCCCGAACCCCCCCCAATGCTTTAAATTACCTGGGGATCCGGCGGTGGTCCAGAACGGCGGCGGTCCGGAACGGCCCCCTCAATAGAATCGTGTTGTCTTCAGCCGGCGCCATTTTTCAAAATGGCCGCCGCAAAATGGCGGCGGCCATAGACAAAAACGATTCGACGGAGGAGGTCGTTCCGGACCCCCGCTGGACTTTTGGCAAGTCTTATGGGGGTCAGGAGGCCCCCCCAAGCTGGCCAAAAGTTTCCTGGGAGTCCACCGGGGTTCCGGGAGCGATTTCTTGCCGCAAATCATTTTCGTGATTCGGCGCCGGCAGGAGATCGTGTGCAGGAGGTCGTTCAGCGGCGGTCCGGAACCCCCGCTGAACGACCTCCTGCAGTCGTTCTCCTGCCAGCGCCATTTTCCGTACGAAAACGATTCGCGGCAAGAAATCGCTCCCGGAACCCCGCTGGACTCCCAGGAAACTTTTGGCCAGCTTGGGGGGGCCTCCTGACCCCCACAAGACTTGCCAAAAGTCCAGCGGGGGTCCGGAACGACCTCCTCCGTCGAATCGTTTTTGTCTATGGCCGCTGCCATTTTGCGGCGGCCATTTTGAAAAATGGCGCCGGCTGAAGACAACACGATTCTATTGAGGAGGCTGTTCCGGACCGCCGTCGTTCTGGACCACTGCCGGATCCCCAGGTAATTTAAAGCATTTGGGGGGGGTTCGGGAGGGTGGGGGATTTAATTTAAAGGGTCGGGGTGGGTTTTAGGGGGGTTTAGTGTGCCGGCTCACGATTTTAACGATTTTTCACGATAGTTTACACACCCAAACGGCAACAATACGATTCCCTCCCCCTCCCAGCCGAAATCGATCGTTAAGACGATCGAGGACACGATTCACATCTCTAATTAATAGCAGTTAATGGACTTCTCCTCCAAGAACCTATCCAAACCTTTTTTGAACCCAGCTGCACTAACTGCACTAACCACATCCTCTGGCAACAAATTCCAGAGCTTTATTGTGCGCTGAGTGAAAAATAATTTTCTACTATTAGTCTTAAATGTGCTACTTGCTAACTTCATGGAATGCCCCCTAGTCCTTCTATTATCCAAAAGTGTAAATAACCGATTCACATCTACTTGTTCAAGACCTCTCATGATCTTAAAGACCTCTATCATATCCCCCCTCAGCCGTCTCTTCTCCAAACTGAACAGCTCTAACCTCTTCAGCCTTTCCTTTTACAGGAGCTGTTCCATCCCCTTTATCATTTTGGTTGCCCTTCTCTGTACCTTCTCTATTGCAACTATATTTTTTTTTAGATGCGGCCACTAGAATTGTACACAGTATTCAAGGTGCGGTCTCAACATGGAGCGATACAGAGGCATTATGACATTTTCCGTTTTATTACCATTCCCTTCCCAATAATTCCTAACATTCTGTTTTCTTTTTTGACTGCTGCAGCACACTGAGCCGACGATTTTAAAGTATTATCCACTATGATGTCTAGACCTTTCTCCTGGGTGGTAGTTCCTAATATGGAACCTAACATCATGTAACTACAGCAAGGATTATTTTTCCCTATATGCAACACCTTGCACTTGTCCACATTAAATTTCATCTGCTATTTGGATGCCCAATCTTCCAGTCTTGCAAGGTCCTCCTGTAATGTATCACAATCCGCTTGTGATTTAACTACTTTGAATAATTTTGTATCATCCGCAAATTTGATAACCTCACTTGTCGTATTCCTTTCCAGATCATTTATATATATATTGAAAAGCACCAGTCCAAGTACAGATCCCTGAGGCACTCCACTGTTCACCCTTTTCCACTGAGAAAATTGACCATTTAATCCTACTCTGTTTCCTGTCTTTTAGCCAGTTTGTAATCCACAAAAGGACATCGCCTCCTATCCCATGACTTTTTAATTTTATTAGAAGCTTCTCATGAGGGACTTTGTCAAACACCTTCTGAAAATCCAAATACACTACATCTACCAGTTCACCTTTATCCACATGTTTATTAACCTCTTCAAAAAAATGAAGCAGATTTGTTAGGCAAGACTTCCCTTGGGTAAATCCATGTTGACTTGTGTTCCATTGTTATGATACCAAGGTGTTTGGTGGATTCTTAGGGACAACAGTGTTAGTGACTCCCACGGGGAGAAGCCCCGTAGGGAACCGTAGTACCAGGCTAGACTCAGATGCACAAACACAGAGAATATATCTTTATTATGCAGCTTGTATGGTTCACCAGAAGTGGCAGTAGAGAGTGGATTAGATAGCAGCAGTCTGTGATCCTTGGCGGAGGAGATCCGTCCCACAATGGGATGGACCCTATGGTTACATCATCATTAAGACCTGGGTGAGTCTTTAGTTCAGCTAGAGACAGTGCAGGTTTGTGTGCAAGGGAGGTTACCATTCAAATGTAGCCCTTCCCTTTGATAGGTCTGGAATGGCCATCCCCCTGAGAGTTTATATAGCAGCTCCCTACAGAGTGTTCAGGAGGCAGTCCCTTTAGGTCTGGAGTTAGGAGTTAGGAAGGAGTTTTGCTTGAGTTGTTTTTCAGGCCCAGTCAGAGGAACCAGGCAAACCCTGCCTAATTGTCTTGACCAGGGTCGAGAGGGGTTTCTTATCCAGTCCACTCACTGACTGGTTAGGATTTTTCCTCTGGGTATATTTTTTAGGTTTCAGATTTTAAGTGGTAAGAGACTTGTGAGAGCCTGCTTACCAGCTGTATATCGGTTTATGCAAGTTAAGGAAGATTTGCCCTCCAAATTCTCCATGAAGAAAGGAAATGTCAGTGATCCGTTGCAAGGAGGAACTCTGGTGTTAAATTCGGTTGGGGATAAAAGACTTTGGGGTAGATTTAAAAAAAATACGCATGCGCATCCATGTGCACGCTACCCGGTAGGCACACATGGACACACGATTTTATAAAATGCCCGTGCTGGTACGTGCATGTTATAAAATCGTGGGTGGCGTGTACAAGGGGTGGCAGAGTTAAACAAAAATTGTGCGGAGATGCAACGTCGGGCTTCCCCAGTTCCCTCCCAGTCCGCTCCAATTAAGAAGCAGACTGGGAGGGAACTTCCCTAGCTCGTACCCCTCTTCTCATCTCCTACCCACCCCATATCCTTATCCTAGGTACTCCCAATTTTTTTAGCTTACCTTTTGCACCTCCAAAGGAGCAATAGCAGGTTGTGCGTGCCGGCACCTTGCTGACGCAATCCCCCGGCACAGTGGCAAATGGCCACTGTACCAAGTGCCTCCAGCCCCAGCTCCTCCGGACCACCCCTCCCCACCCTTCATACTGCCCCTTTACCGAGCCCGGCTCTTGTACGCATAACAGGGGTTACGCGCGCGGCCGGGTCCTTTTTAAAATGCGTGCGGCATGCGCAAGGCTTGGCCACGCGCATAACCCCTGTTTTTTATGCTCGTGGGCCATTCGAGTTTTTTGATTTCAAGATCCAGGAGGAAGTTTTGGCTGCCCTTCCTTCCTGTTTTGAAACAAAGAGAGCTGTTTGCTTCAAGGAGATTGCTCCCATCAGAAATCCAGAAAGAAGAAGTAAAGCGACTATGTAAGAACTAAGGGAATCCTGAAGATCTGGTAACTTTGAGTAAGGGAAATAAAAAATCATTTTGGACACCCATCATTTATTTTCACTAACCTGGGATGAGAGACATTTAATGCATCTAATGTAGGAAGATCGGTATATAAAAACAAAAAATAAATAAATAAATTTACTTTCTATGCCATAGAATCTTTACCATTTTTATCAGATTGGAAGGAGTTTTTTTGACCAATCTAAAGAAACCCTGCCCACCTTGGAGCTCTACTTAACCAAGCCCTGGAGAGTGGATGTCTCCCTGGCCCTGATATGTGAGACCTGGATAGATAGAGGAAAAGAGACAATACGAAAAGAAAATAAGAGAATTCTGTGGTGCTGCAGTTTGAGTTATTGTGCCATTCATAATCAATGTTTGAACAGTAAAGACTCCAGAGTACTTCTTTTGCATCCATTATAAGGACAAGTCCCCTCTCCCAAGGGAACACAAAAGAAAAGGACACCCCTGTTAGTCTGGGCCCCCATATACACACCTATAAAGAATCCAGCCTGGGATGTAAGAGAAATTGTGAGAGAGCTAGCCAGTGAGTGGTTCCAGCCCCAAAGAAAAATCATATCTTTTATGGCCCCATAAATGTGGCATATGCATACAGGGTGGGATAATAATGAATAGCCCTCAGTGTATATCATGCAGGCTTATTGTACTGAAGCATCTAAATAACTAAATCAAAGGATAATGTGAATTACCTATTCTAAGAAAACAGTGAGATAGGACTATACCACATGTGACAGTGAAATGAGACTATGAAACGTGTGACACATTGGAATGAGATAGCACTAACAAGAACAATGTGTCTGGCCAGGAGGCTGAGTCTTGATAATTGGGCATTGGCCTCGGTCAGAGCCAGGGCCCAGACCTGCTGCTGGGGCCCGATCCAAAGGCTGGGTCTCGATGCCTGGGCCTCGCCCCGAAGAACATGTCCTGATGCTGGAGCTGATCACCTTTGCCCTCACTATGTCACAGGGGCTGACATAGTGAGGGCAGAGGCAATCGGCGCCATTTTGAGTACTCGCATCCAATCGCCGGAGTGCAGGAGGTCGCTCCCGGACCCCCGCTGGATTTTTGGCAAGTCATGTGGGGGTCAGGAGGGTCCCCCAAGACTTGCCAAAAGTCTCTGGTGGTTTAGCGGGGGTCCGGGAGCGACCTCCTGCACTCGGACCATTGGCTGCCAGTAATCAAAATGGCGCCAATAGCCTTTGCCCATGCTATGTCACAGGGGCTACCGGTGCCATTGGTCAGCCCCTTATCACATGGTAGGAGCACAAGATGGCACCGATGGCCCTGTGACATAGTAGGTCAAAGGCTATCGGCTCCATTTTGAAACTGGGACCGAGGGTGTGAGTGCAGGGGATGGCTCCTGGACCCCCCGCTGGACCACCAGGGAGTTTTGGTAAGTCTTGGGGGGGTCAAGAGGGTGGGGTGTGTGTTTAAATTGGTTTCTTTAGGCTGACGAATAATTCGGCGAAGATTTGTGTATTTGTGGGGAATCGTGATACGTTTCGCTTCCCCACGAATACAACGAATATGGCCACATCCGTTGCGGATTGCCAATATGTAGGGACCGAATGCACACCCCTAGAATGTAGAGCTGGGTGACTGGTGGGCATGAGGACCACCTGTTAACATGCCTATCTGGTGTGAAGGTGGCGAACCTCATGCATCACCTAGACAGGATTTTATACAGTGCTGGAGAGGAGTCTGCTGTCGTGATACATGTGGGCACTGATGACATAGGAAAATGTGGGAGAGAGGTTCTGGAAGCCAAATTTAGACTCTTAGGTAGAAAGCTGAAATCCAGAACTTCCAGGGTAGCATTCTCTGAAATGCTTCCTGTTCCATGTGCAGGTCCCCAGAGGCAGGCAGAGCTCCAGAGTGTCAATGCATGGATGAGACAATGGTGCAAGGAAGAGATAATCAGTTTTGTGAGGAACTGGGGAACGTTTTGGGGAAGGGGGTGTCTCTTCTAAAGGGATGGACTCCATCTTGTTGCGTTCGTGGCTGCTCTACGCTCTCACTCCACCCTGTCTACCTCTGTGGTGACTCCCTCCGGGTCTGATGGATGGCTTGCTGCCGCGGCGTCTCCATGTTGCCTCTCCGGCGTACCCGGACCGGCTCAACGCTGTGGATCCGCCATGTTCCTGATGACGTAGGACGCACGCGTGTGCTCCAATGTATGTACCAGCAAGGGCGCGAACTTCAGGGGCGTCCCCTGAGATGACGTCATCTGCTTCCAGTATAAAAGGTCTCATACTTTCGCTAACAGATTAAATTAGCAAGGACTACGAATCGGACATGAATTCAGACTTTGATTTGGACTCACTACAGATTCGTCCAAGCTACTCTGCCTCCTCGGACTTAAAAGGGGTACCTGCTCCTCAGGGGCCTCGCTCTCTTTTCTCTATTTCAGATTGCAGATAGGAACCGGTACTCGCTCCTCGAGGGCCTATGATCCTGGACACTCTGAAGATTCTCTAATGCCTGGAAGCTATCGCAGATACAGACATTTGTGAGTGATAGGAACCGGTACTTGCTCCTCTAGGGCCCATGTTCCTGGACACTCTGAAGATTCTCTAGTGCCTGGAAGCTATCGCAGAGACAGATATTTGTGAGTTACCACCACTCTCTCAGAGCTTTCCCTGGAACCAGATACTCGCTCCTCGAGGGCCTAACTCTTTCTAGCTACTGAGCCTCTTTAAGACCTTATGTGAGATTTGTCATCTAGTTCTGGTTATGTATACAGCATACCCTGTCTACTCACTATTTATAGTCTTTCTACAGCTCAGCAACCCTGGGAGCGCTGTTCCAGTATCTGAGGGACTTCAGCCCTGCCGGGCACAACAGCTCACTACTGCCACCTCTGGTGGTTCTACTAAACTGTCTAATAAAAGAACTATCTGTGTCTGACTCCATAACCAAGCCTAGCCAGTGGTCCCTCTCAGGATATCCTCCTGGAGGCTCTGTCATCTGCCATTGGCCCAAGGATTCACCTATTTACATTTCTCTACAGCTGAGTGCCTTCTCTAACACTCCGCTGATACAGATTGCTAATTCTGTAGTCTATATCCTAACTACTTTACTAACTCTGCTTACAAAGCATAACAAGATTAATTCCTCCTTCAATGGGAGTATCTAGCAGCAGTTCATAACAGATTGATAACTCCTCCCATCTTGAGGAGTAAAGCCTAACAGATTGCTACTCCCATTTGCTTGCTCCTCCCATCAGCATAGCAGATCATAACAAATTGCTAACTCCCATCTGCTTGCTCCTCTCATCAGAGTAGCAGATCCTAACAGATTGCTAACTCCAGTGGATCCGGTTTTAAAATTGGAGAAGCAGTACTCCTGGGAATCCAGCTTAAGGTATGGGATGTTAGTAACCCATGGACCCGGCACACCTCTCCTCTTTGCAAGCCATATCAGGCCTGGCTCAACGCATCTCAGAACAGCAATAAACCTTGGAGAAATTTACTGCAGCTTTCCACCAGCTTCATACACAGAAGATACAAGGCACAGCTTCTACCCAAGAAGGTCAGTTACAGGAGGTAACTTTAAAGACAGCTGTTCCACTGGCGGCTCCTATTCACTTCTTCAGAGAACTCCAGAAGACGTGGGGCTTTTTGAACCAGTGCAGCTTACATTTCACCCTATAACCTTCATTGTTTCATACGGGCCTCTCTAAGACCAGCTACATCCTGTCATACTTGGATGGGAGAGCCTTATCGTGGGCATCTACTTTGTGGGAATGCAAGGACCCTATTTTGCAGGACATAGAAGGATTTATGGACTTGTTTAAATACGTGTTTGATGACCATGCTCGTATGTCTGTTGCTGGATTTGCTTTAGTGGACTTGAAGCAAGGCAACAGATCATTGGCTGAATTTGCCATAGAATTCAAGACTCTTGCAGCGGAACTTCGCTGGGACCCCTGATGTCGCAAAGACTTTCTTCTGCAGAGGCCTGGATACCCGCTTGAGACGAGCTGGCTGCTCGTCAGACACCTGACTCTCTGGAAGAATTGATAGCCTTGGCTACTCGGATTGATTGTTGGCTCTGAGACAAGGTGAAGAAACTCCGGCCTAAGGTGATAACCGGGTTGAAACAGGCCAGTACCCCTGCACCGCGGAGGGGCCCAGCTCTTCCTGCTGTTGATAAAGAGGAACCGATGAAACTTGGTCATGGTCATTTGACCTCAAAAGAGAGAAGATTCCAGAAGAATGTAATGTGGTCAGTCCGGCAATGATGTCTCTACATGCTCCATACGTCCGGGAAATGGAAGGGCCTAAGTCCCGCGGGAGGACTGTTCTTGGGCCGAGGGTACTACCTGGGTAGACAGACAGATGAACATAGGAACAAGCAGGAACAGGAACTAGGATGCAGGGACGAGTCAGGAACAGAACTGGAACAGAAGGATCCTTGAACGAGACTAGGACAAGTAAGCACAAGTACTAGCGCAGAGGCAATCTCAGTGCAAACCGACCCAATTGCCAAGGCAAGGAAGTGAAGACAGGAACTTCCTTATATTGGGGGATCAATCAGGGTGTGCCGCAGAGCTAGGACCCACCCTTGGCCCTACATGAGTCCGGGAAGTCCACGCGCACGTGCGTATGGACGTAGCCAAGATGGCCGAGGACGCCGAACCTCGGCATGAGGCCCGGCGCGCAGTGGAAGGCCCGGCGACCGCTGCCGCAGGACGCCGGGGCCTGGCAGGACTGGCAACTACCGCAAAGGAGGTCGTCCCGGGGCCTGCTGTGGGACCATGAAGGTGAGCAGGTCCGCGCTCGGGACAGCTGGGGGCAGGGCGCGTAATAGGTACCTCATTTAAAACAAATCGAAGAAAATTCTTTTTCACTCTGTGCATAGTTAAGCTCTGGAATTCATTGCCAGAGGATGTGGTTACGGCAGTTAGTGTAAATGGGTTTTAAAAAGGTTTGAATATGTTCCTAGAGAAAAATCCATAAACTTATGGTAATTAATAAGCAATAGTAGCTTGTGATTTATCTAATGTTTGGGTACTTGCCAGATACTTGTGACTTGGATTGGCCACTATTGGAAACAGGATACTGGGCTTGATTGATCCAGTATGGCATATCTTATGTTCTTATCTTACATGTTTTGATTTAAAAATTAGTTATTGTATTGTTTTTAGATAAAAGCCCTTATTTTCTGATCCGAATAAGTCTTGTCTGACTCTCTTCTTGGCTTCGTATTTTTCAAGTGATCCTCAGAGGTTTTATTGAGAACTATCTTTGATTTTATTGTGCATTAACTTGTATTTGTAATGGAAGCAAGTTTATTTTTGCCTTTATTTATCAACATTTTCCCTGTGCATACCCAATATGGTAGAGAGAGAATATCTGTGTAATAATTTCAAAGTGGTTTGCTGAATTGATAATCTTTTGACTACATGAAATTGATGATTTGGTACCATAGTAGTACTTCTTTGTGTTCTAAAGTTGCTGATTCAAATTCTATAGTGGTGGTATATAAACTAAATAAATAGATCTGTTTGAAAGTACTTATGTTCCACAACTGAAATTGTTAAGTCAATTAGAGATCTGGATACTATACATGGAATACTCATAACCTTTATATTTAGATAATCTACAGCTAGGCTTGATTGCCTAGTAAACAATTAAATAAAATACAAAAACCTTTTACAAATGTACATTATTTAAGACTAAATTGTACCATTGAAACATTCTAAGCATGACACATCATCCTAATGACCTGTCGGATCTATGTTTCAAAAGATTTGAAATGGTGCTAGAATGATTAACTTTGTGCATGTTGGCAGGGAAAGGGGGATAGATAGGAAAGGAAATACTGTTTAAACAAAATTATTTTCATTTTAAATGAACCTTTCAGTCTGGATGCCTAATGTTTTCTGGCCTTTTTGCATAATCTGTAGGATGTGTCACTTAATTATGTTGATACATTTCAAAAAGATGCAGTGGGACTAGCGATTCAGAATGTTGTGCTCCTTCAATCTGGAATACTATGATAATTAGCATGTTTTTCTAATCTGAACTATTGTTTAGGTATTGAACAATTTTTATGATGCTTACGTATGTTATTAATGCTATATGTAAAAAGTAGGTGTGCGCATATGTATTTGTTTGCATGTAAATAAAACGTCTTGGGGACAGACACATTCAATTATTTTTCTAAAACATTTTAAGATTAAGAAAATATGTTATTTATGTTAACATTACTATATGTAATTCTTTAATATGACAACATTTAGGTTAACTTTGCAATAAATCTATTTTCACCAAATATGAAGTGTTCCTGCGCTGATTTGAAGTTATATGATAGCTCTTATGTCTAAGATACAGTACTTTAATCTTCATCAAATAGTATGGTGCATTTCCTACTGTGAGAAATCTATGTACAGTTATAAATGTGCTATGTAGGAACCTTATACTGTTATAAATGCACTGTGCAGTAACCTTATATGTGCCATTTAGATTTGTGTTAATTATGCTAATCACTATGCCACAACATTCATTCAGACAAAATCGCTTTATATTCATTAGGAGCATGGGAGGTGTCAAAACAGCATGCCCCTACTTGGCCAGTTCTTTAATAGCATACTTGCATCTGTCACAGACTGAGCGTCCTGTACCCATGCCGTTTTAACTAGTCTCACTGGCCCTACAATTATTTTGTCATTGTGATGATTGAAAGGTGGTCTGCAAAGAACCTGCTTTTTCATATTGTTGGCGATGTCTGACTGGCAGTGTCTACAATGCTAGTGGAAGACATTCTAATCTTATGTACAATGTGACAAATTTGGAGCTGCAAATTATGCATGGCGAGCCAGCAAAATAGAAATCACCACAGGCTTCAGATACAGTAGCAACTAGGTGTTCTTTATAGCATTTAGATTGGGGGTGAATGATAAACAATACATGAAAAAACTGGTTTATTAATATAGATGCTAGACATTCAGTGGTAATACAATATAGTTTAAAAGTTGGAACTTGGTGAAAATGAACTGGATCTTTGCATCACAGAGAGAATAAACATTACTGAATTAGAAAATAAATGAATTGTTTGAAACATGTTTAAAATAAGAACAAGATAAAAGGGAAGAAGTAGAAAAAAGATCCTGCTCCTAAGGTGTTTAAATTTTAAAATTTCTGTTTTAATGACATAAATATTTTGATTCATATTAGAGATTTTCATCATTGAGTTTATCTGCAACAGACTAGAAGAGTAAAATGTGTCTGCATGTATATAAAGAAATGTATATTGACAGGCAGCCCTCTCAAATTGCTTGGGTTTCCAGCTCATTCGTAACTGCTCCACTCTGTCCTTTGCCAATAATAACAAATGGGGTGAAAAGCTTGGTCACCAAGGACCTTCATTCATAGCTAGTTACTTCAAATTTTACTACTTTTATTACTCTTTCCAATTAAACTAAACCATTGAAGCAGCAATCTTCCATCTGAGAACTAAATATTGAACTTATCAGCACCAGTTAGCTTTTAAGATGACCACTGTAGATTTGGTTAACATTACTGTAAATGAACACTTTTATGACCATGCTATATGTATATGTACACATGGTTAGTATACACAAAATATAGCTAGGGCTTCTGATTTTAGATGATTGAAAATTGCAAACTTTGGTATTTATTTTGCAGCTAATTAGGAGTTCTAAGAGGGTACAAAAAGTTGGTGTTTATCACTGTTCTAGGGTTGCTAGCACATTTATTGGGTTACATTTTGATTATTTCAAATTAACAATATATTAGAGATCCATATTGAAAAGTAAGGAGAAAGGAAAGTTACTCAGATAAAATTACCTGGGTATCTTTAATTTAAATTTTTACTTTAATGCATAAGGTATGTTACAATGAGAATGACTACTTTTGTGGGTTCATACAGTTATATATAATGTCATATACTCTTCAATCTATGAGCCAAAAATTTTGCAGGCTTCATCTATCAAATTATTCAGATTAGAGGAAAAAAGAATCAGAGCTTTATCGATTGCTCCAAAGTTAAGAGATTGGTTAGATAAGGAAATATGGAATGAGGCAGATTATCTGCATTTTAGGAAAAAAGTAAAAGCAGTTTTATTTAAAGAAGTATATGAGTAGGGTTTATAAAATCAAGGATATTATATGTGAAATTTTTATATGTATGTCTTATGGTATACATTGTTTTTAGCTTTTATGAGTGTTATTTTGAATCCGCACTGATTAGCTTTTTGCTAGATTTGTAGAATAAAAGACTGATAAACAAACAAAAAATATTCAGTGTGATTTACCCTGGTAAGTCTGTCATTGAAAATATGTGGCTACAGTTACCTGGACTGTGGTTTACCTGACCAGGGGCATAGTTATGGGTGGGCCTGGATAGGCATTTTGAACTCAGGTCCACCCAATTATACCCTTTAGCTAGACAGCAGCATCAGGACAACAGGAAGGAGGAGGCAGAATCAATCTTGTGGCTCTGGGCTTCATGACCAAGAGGCAGGATCAGTGACCATGGCCATTGCCTAAAATGAGGGCCTGGAATAGCATCAGCATCCTCCTCTTCCCCTCCCATAGTGTTCAATGAGCTATTTGTACTGCAAGGAGCTCCACATATACAGAGCACTGTGGTTCAAAGACAAGCTCATTGAATCATGTGGGAGAGGAGTGCAATATTATATATGCAGATTGCTGGTGATAGACCTTGTCTTGCTTCCTGGCCCTACATCTATCATGAACAGCTTTTAAAGTGAGGGGTCCAGTTTGCCAACTATTCTATAAGAGGTGAACTTCATTGCCCCGCTTTCTGGTGACAACAAAGGGGGAAAGGCACAAAACATAGTAAAAAAAAAAAAGTATCATAATTAATGATGGCTGATAGACCCACATGGTCCATCTAGTCTGCCCAGAAAGCTGCTATAGATTAATATAAGAACATAAGTACATAGGACTAACCATAATAAGTCAGTCCAAGGGTCCATAAAGCCCAGTATCCTGTTTCCAACAGTGGCTAATCAAGTACCTGGTAGGATCCTAAATAGTAGGGATGTGCAAAGCCTGAACCTTTCGGTTCGGGCTTCATTTTTGGCCTGCCGTGGGAATTATCATATTTCCTGCGGTTTGGACCTTTGAAATTCGGATTAGTGCACACTCCTGTTAGCGCGCACTAACCCAAAACCAAATTTTTCCCGAGAAAAATTTGTTCGGGTTTCGGGGTCCTGAACCAGGACGAATTAGGAAATTTTGTTGAAATTGCCTAATTCATCCTAAACAAATGTACATCCCTACTAATAGTAGTTTTCATGTTGCTTACACCTGGGAATAATAACTGCCACTCTGTGCAGGTTACCCCAGTGCATTCTGTTAAGGGTAGTAACTGCCACTCCATGTAGATTAATCCCATACAAAAATGTTACACTTAAAGTTAACAGACATTACCACATTTCTTTATTTCCATCCATTAGCTACTTGAGATCTGTTATATTTATCATATGCCCTTTTGAATTCCATTATCATTACCATTCCTGATTTCACCACCTCTTCCTGGGTGGCATTCCATGCATTCACCACTCTTTCCTTGAATATATATTTCCTCAATATTGTTCTTGAGTCTACCCACTTGGAGTTTCATATTATGACTCCTAGCTCTACAAATTCCTTTCCATTGGAAATGGTTTGATTTTTGTGAATCTCTTCCTGTGTCTTCACTTCCTCCCCAACATCTGCATCCGACACCGATCTTTACCTTTCTGTCTTTTTTCCCTCCATGTCTCTCTTCATTGTCTCAATATCTACTCACAGCTAAATTGCACCCTTTCTCCCCCATAAAATCTGGACAGTGGGGAATCAGGAACTAGGGATGTGCAGAGGGACGCCATACGTTGCATTCGTGATTCGGATTCGTCGGGAAGCAGATACGTTGCATTCGGCCGTATGGCGCCCTGATGCGTTAATATGGCGATTTCTATTCGTGTGCCAGCTAAAAATAAAATTAACTACAACCCCCCACCCTCCTGACCCCCCCAAGACTTACCAAAACTCCCTGGTGGTCCAGCGGGGGGTCCGGGAACCATCCCCTGCACTCATACCCTTGGTGCCGATTTCATCATGGCGCCAATAGCCTTTGTCACAGGGGCTACCGGTGCCATTGGTCAGTCCCTGACACATGGCCATCGGTGCCATCTTGTGCTCCTACCATGTGACAGGGGCTGACCAATGGCACCGGTAGCCCCTGTGACATAGTATGGGCAAAGGCTATCGGCGCCATTTTGAGTAGTGGCATCGGACGGCCGGAGTGCAGGAGGTCGCTCCGAGACCACCAGGGACTTTTGGCCAGCTTGGGGGGGCCTCCTGACCCCCACAAGACTTGCCAAAAGTCCAGCGGGGGTCCGGGAGCGACCTCCTGCACGCCGGATTATCAATGCCAGTACTCAAAATGGCACCGATCGCCTTTGCCCTCACTATGTCACAGGTACCGATGGTCAGCATCTGTGACATAGTGAGGGCAAAGGCGATCTGCTGCCAGTATTCAAAATGGCGCCAATCGCTTTTGCCCTATGTCACAGGGGCCGACCGTCGGTACCTGTGACATAGTGAGGGCAAAGGCGATTGGCACCATTTTGAGTACTGGCATCGGACGGACGGCGTGCAGGAGGTCACTCCCGGACCCCTGCTGGACTTTTGGCAAGTCTTGTGGGGGTCAGGAGGCCCCCCAAGCTGGCCAAAAGTCCCTGGGGGTCCAACGGGGGTCCCAGAGTGACCTCCTGCACTCCAGCCGTCCGATGCCAGTACTCAAAATGGCACAGATAGCCTTTGCCCTTACTATGTCACCGGGGCTACCGGTGCCATTGGTCAGCCCCTGTCACATGGTAGGAGCACAAGATGGCGCCGATGGCCATGTGACAGGGGCTGTCCAATGGCACCGGTAGCCCCTGTGACAAAGGCTATCGGCGCCATGATAAAACCGGCACCGAGGGTGTGAGTGCAGGGGATGGTTCCCTGACCCCCCGCTGGACTACCAGGGAGTTTTGGTAAGTCTTGGGGGGGTTCAGGAGGGTGGGGGGCTTGTTTAAAATTTTATTTAGGTGGCCGTATAATTCGGGGAAGATTCGTGTATTCGTGGGGAATCGCGATACGTTTCGCTTCCCCACGAATACTACGAATAGTGCAATATACGCTGCGGATCGCCAATACGGCGAAAATGAATGCACACCCCTAGGAACTAGGGGAGATTAGAAATTCAGGGGTTGATTAGCTAGGGAGGATTCGGTACTTGTGAATTTGTGGAGATTGGTAGGAGAGTGGGGACTCAGGATTTGAGTAGGCCTTGGATTAAATGAAATTTAAAGGAAACGGTAACTCTGAGATTAATAATGAGAAAGGGGATTCAGGTATTCCGTATAGATAGTGGGGAAAGTGGGGAAAGTGGGGGTCTCAGAGATTAGATGTAAGACTGGGGACTCCAAGATTTAATAATGAGAGAGAGAATTGGGACTCAGAAATTGGATAGGGTTTAATGCAAAGAGGAAGGGACTTCAGGGTTTGGTGGAGGTAATGGGGAGGAGGTAGAAAGCAGACACTTTGGGATGGGGAGAGAGGAGGGACTTAGAGAATGAGTGAAGTTTGAAAGGCAGTAGGGATTTTGCAGTTGGATAGAGGTATGAGATGGGTTGGAAGGGTATGCCTAGATGTGTTAGGTCAGATTGGACAGTATGAGTGAGAGGGGTTGGGTGGGGGTTGTGCATATGTTATGAATATAAGAGAAGGGGACTAAAATGTGGCATGATGTTGAGGTAGTATAAATTATCTGGGGGATAAGACAGGGGATGAGAGTCAGTGGAAACATATAGGTCTGATAAGGGGAAAATGATGGTGAAATTGGGATTGGAGATGAGGTCAAAGATGGATAATGAGAAGCTGAGTAAAAAAAAACATAAAAGAAAGGAACAGGAGATGGGGGAGACAATGAGAAACAGGAAAGGAGATGGGGCTAGTAAGGGGATGAGAGGCAGAGAAAAGTAGATGAGGGCTGTGGAGAGGATGGGTATAAATGGGAAAGAGGGGACTAGAGAATAGGAAAGGAGGCTGGAAAGGATTGAGAGAAATAGGGGAATAGAATAGATTAGCATGGGGTGAAAGAGGAAAGATGGGTTAAGAAGGCAATGGGAGATGAATTTAGCTCTGAGTGGATAGTGAGGTAAAGATGAGCGACATAGAGGGAAAAAAAAAACATGAAAGGTAAAGATCAATGTCAGACATAATGTTGAGGTGGACGTGAAGACAACAGAATGATACAGAAGAATAAAAAATAGAAAGAAGTCTCTGTTGCGCACTCTGGCCACATTGGCACCGTGGCTGGACCTGCTCACCTCGCGCGGCCCTCCATGAGCACTGGCCTTGCCGCCGCTGCTAGCTCCCAGCATCTGAGGCATCCTGTGGTTTCTCCCGGCCTTCAAGACCCTCTATCTCTCCCAGCTGCTCATGCCGAGGCTCGGCATCCACGCTGACTTTGGGTCTGCTCCTAAGTGCGCGTGCGCAGAACTCCCGGCCATTTAAAGGGCCAAGCGTGGGTAACTCCTCCATGGCACACCATGATGACATCACCTGAGCCCTGTATAAAAGGCAGGGCTCAGTCCCCTGATCCCCGCCTTGGCAATCGGGTAGACACCATTGGTGTACTGGTTTGCCTCCTCGTGTCCAGCGTCTCCTTGTTCCAGTGTCTCCTTGTTCCAGTGTCTCCTTGTTCCAGCCTCCCTTTGTGTTCCTTTATCCTTCTCAGGTAGTATCTCTTCACACTGATCTTTGGTACTGACCTCTGCCTGCCTGACCATTCTCCTATCTGCCGCCTGGAACTGACCACTGCCTGCCTGACCACTCTCTTGTCTGCTGCCTGGAACCAACCCTCTCTTGCCTTGACTACACTCAGACTGACTCTGGTATTGACCCTTGCTTTAGCTGACTACTTTTGGACTGATACTCTGGCTCTGACCCTTGCACTTCACTCAGACACTATCTTCTGGCCTACTGTGACTATCGGACCAACCTGCTGGGAAACTAACCGCGGCTCCCTCCTGATTAGATCCACAGGCGCTGCCTGCTTCGCCTGGAGGATCTTCTTGAACTGTAACTTCCCTGAGGTCTCCGGAGCTTCCAGTCCAGATTTAGTCATTCCACTCTGCATCAGCCACGCATCCTTGCTTGTTGTGGGCACACCCCTTGCTACCTCTCTGGGAGATCATCTGAGGCCCACCTAAGTCCAGGTGGTCCGGATACACAAGGGCTCAACCTGCGGAAACCCTGGACTGTTACTGGTGAAGCTCCAGTTTGCCTCTGTCTCCTGCCAACTTTTATACATTTCCCCCACTTATCTGGATACACGTTAGCCATATATCTCATTATCCATTTAAAATGTAATCAGATAACTTAAGAGCAGGAAATTACCTGGACCAGATGGAATATATCCCAGAATGCTGAAAGAACTGAAAAAAATGAAATTTTTGACCTGCTACTGGTAATTTATAAATCATTAAAATTGTCCATGATACTGAAAACTGGAGTGTTGCCAGTGTAATGCCAGTTTTTAAACTGGGATCCAGGGGTAATCCAAGTAACTATAGACTAGTGAGTCAGATGTCTGTGCCAGGCAAAATAGTAGAAACTATCATAAATAACAAAATTACTGAATATATAGATATCATAGTTCAATGGATTTAGCCAGGGAAGACTTGGCTCACCAATCTGCTACATTTTTTTGAGGGCATAAATAAACATGGATAAAGGTGAGCCAGCTGGTATAGTGTATCTGCATTTCCAGAAAGCATTTGACATAGTCCTTTATGAGAGTCTTTGTAGGAAATTGAAAAGTCATCGAATGGGGGTAGTGTTCCATTGTAGATTGGAAACTGATTAAAAGACAGAAAACAGAGAGAAAGGCTAAATGGTAACTTTCTTCAGTGGAAAACGGTGAATAGTAGAGTGCCCAGTGATCTGTTCTGGGGCCTCTGCTTTTTAATATATTTATAAAAAAATGGAAATGGGAACAATGAGTAAAGTAATAAAATTTGCCAATGACACAAAACTACCCATTGTTGTTAAACAACAAGAGGATTGTTAGAAATTGCAAAACTCTGAGACTGTGCATGCAAATGGAAAATTAAATTTAATGTGGACAATTGCAAAGTGATGCACTTAGGGAAGAGTAACTCATGTTATGAACATTGCTGCCCGTGGGTTTCCCCGTGAGCGACTCACCTTCCTACATGATGTTCTTCACCCGACGCGGCAGGATGCCACCGTCGGGCCTTCGGCGCAGCGGGAGCCGCGGGCTGTCCTGCCTCATGGCCCGGAGGCCGCTCTGGATCCTCATCCGCTTCCGTGGTCGGAGCCGCAGCCTTCCGGCTTCTCCCACGGGGCTGGGACCGCCCCCGACGTGACCTCCATCTTCGCAGCGCTAGGCCGCAAGCCCCGGTGCCATCCGGCTGCTGGAGCCATCCCTGGGGCTCCCCGCAGCGGCTGGAGCCGCTGCCAACATCAGGGCCTGCTCCTCAGGCCCTGCCTGCGTCTGACGCACAGACACTGTGCAGACCGCAGGCCATGGTCCTGCACAGCCCCTTTTTCCTTCTCCTTAGGCGCCGGCCCGCGCCTCTCAGCCAGATTTAAAGGGCCAGGCACAGGAAGTGTGCTGGCCCCACCTTCAAGTGGACTTCCTGCTCTAGCCCTATAAAGGGCTGCTTCATCAGTCTGTTCTTCACCTTGCATCGATGTGACTTCCCTCTGGAGGCTCCTGCCTGCCAGAGCCTTGTAAGGTCTTCTGTTCTTCGTGGAGCTCTTCGTCTCATCTCCCTTCTTCCATGTCTTCATGTCTTGGTGTTTCGCCTGAGGTCCCAGTCCATGTTTGATGTCTCATCATGATAGTCTTCCTCCACATCCTGATGTGTCTTCCTGCCAGGATGTTCTTCCCTGTGTCTTCGTCTGCAGTGCCCTTGAGCCTTCCGGTACCTGTGAGGCCGGGGGTCCCTTGGATGAGGTTGTGCCCGAGTGGACCAGCCCACATGTGGACTGTGTGTCCTGTGCTCCTGAGCCTCCGTTCTGCCAGCCTTCGAGGGAGCTTCGGGTGACACCGGCCGCGGGTGGCCTGAGTTTGGCGCCCTGAGAGACAGTGCCCATGTCCATGCCTTGTGTCTTGCCTATTTGGATGTCAAGTTCCTCATCATGCTCGTGATGCCGTCGCATCAACCCAGTGTCTTCGTCATGGATGCCGTCACATCAACCCAGTATCTTTGTCAGGATGCCGTCACATCATCCAAGTGTCTTGTCTGCGATGCCTTCGCATCGACCATAGTCCTGTCTTCGTGTCAAGGCCTCCATCTGCCCTCAATCTCAGGCCAGGCCTGCTGCTCGCAGCAGGTCCGAAAGGGCCCGGAATGGTCGGAGGACCATTCAACTTTCATCATCCTTGGATGTTGGCCTTGGGAGCTTGCAGGCCTGGCAGAGGGTCAGCCCGTTAGCCATGCAGAGTCAACGTCAACCCTCGGCTCGGCCCTGAAGGTCTGGGCCCAGGCTGAGGCCCAAGGGCACACTAAAACACCCCGCACGTAACAACTCAAATTATAGCTACACAATGCAAGGTCCCATATTGGGAGTCAGCATTCAGGAAAAGGTTCTAGGCATTATCATTGATAATACTTTGGTATCTTCTGTTGAGTGTGCAGCAGAAGCAGCCAAGAAAGCTAGGAATTATTAGGAAAGGAATGGAGAAGAAGACAAAAAATATAATAATGCCTCATTATCAGTCCATGGTGTGACCTCATCTTGAGTATTGTGTGTACTTCTGATCACCACATCTCAAAAAAGATATAGCCAAATTAGAAAAGATACAGAAAAGAGTGATCAAAATAATAAAGGGTTTAGAACTATTCCCTTTTGCAAATAAGCTAAAGAGATTAGGACTCTTCAGCTTGGAGAAGAGACTGCTGAAGGGAGATATAATAGAGTTCTATAAAATAATGAGTGGAGTGGAATGAATAAACATAAATCAGTTGATTACTCTTTCAAAATGTAGAAACATAAGGGGAAGCAAAATGAAATTACTAAATCGTACATATAAAACTAATTAGAGAAAATATTTTTTTACTCAGTGCATAATTACGGTTTGGGATTTGCTGCCAGAGGATGTGGCAAAAGTTGTTAGTGTAGGTGTGTTAAAAAAAAGTTTTAGACAAGTTCCTGGAAGAAAAGTCCATAAACCATTATTAAAGTAGAGTTGCAGAAATCCACTGATTATACCTGGGATAAGTATTTATTTATTTATTTGTTTGTTTATTTATTTATTTAAAATCTTTTCTATACCGTCATTAAGATAAGTACCATCACATCGGTTAACAATAAGGCACATAAATTAATGTATGGAATCATGTAATCTAAACAGGTGCCATAAAGGTTCGGTTACATAAAATTATAATAAATACTATTTGGTGAATGTGATAAATCTTGTCCTTTTATACCTGTAACATTTTTAAATACAAGTATAGTTTTATAACTGTATCTATCCATTAGTGGTGAAATAAAATAAAAAAATATGCACATATTGGGTTAAGTGCTGTGAGTGGCTGTTCTACTATCCGCACCCTACTTCTTTTCTCTTCTCCATTCTCTTTGTGATAAGCTTGTTTAAAGAGCCAGGTTTTTAAACTTTTTAAAAAAAGTTTTGATGTCTCTTTGTAATCTGATCTCTAGAGGCATGGTGTTCCATAGTATTGGAGCTGCTAATGATAGTTCCCTTTCTCTCACTTGGGTTAGTCTAGCTATTTTGAAGGAAAAGACAATTAGGAGTGCTTTGTTGGCTGTTCTCAGGTTTCTATGAGGGACATGTACACGTTGTGCTGTGTTCAGCCATTCTGCTCTTTCGTTATGTATTAATTTGTATATAGTGCATAGTGTTTTGTACTGTATTCTGTGCTCAATGGGTAACCAGTTTAATTCAGCTAGGGTATCGGTAATGTGGTCTCTTTTACTTTTACCCATCAAAATTCTTGCTGTGGTATTTTGTAGTATTTGTAGTGGTCTTAGCAATGTGTATAGTAAGCCTAGCAGTAGGGTGTTACAGTAATCAGTGCTAGCAAATATTAAAGCATTTACCACTGATCGAAAGTTAGTAGTTGTTAGTAATGGTTTTAGTCTCCTGAGAATCATGAGTTTGGCGTATCCTTCCTTTACCTTTAAAAATATATGTTGTTTCATGCTTAGTTCTGTGTCAATTATTACTCCAAGGTTCCGTACTTTCTCTGCTAATTCTATTTTCTGGTTGTTTTTTGAGCCTAATTGGGTTTTGAATTATCTCTATATTTTTTCATTCTAAATGTAGGAATTCTGTTTTTTCGATGTTAATAACTAGTTCCATTTGGTTTAGTAGCTGTTTGATAATATCTAAGTACATGTTAGCTAGATTTAATGTTTTTTTCGATTGTGTCGTCAATGGGTATGATTAATTGAATGTCATCAGCATATATGTAATATAAAATGCCCAGACCTGCCAGAAGGTGACATAAAGGCAGCAAGTATATGTTAAAGAGTGTTGCGGACAAGGCTGATTCTTGTGGTACTCCTGTTTGAAGGTTTATTTTTTCTGATATTACGTCTTTGATCTGTACTTGAAAGTATCTGTTGTTTAGATATGATCTGAACCAGTTGATTGTTTTGTTGTGTAATCCTATTTCTTCCAGTCTTTTTAATAGTATGTCATGATTTACTGTGTCAAAGGCTGCTGACAGGTCTAGCATCACTAGAATGTAATGTTTTCCACTATTGAAACCTCTCATGATGTTGTCTGGTAGGGAAAGCAGCATTGTCTCTGTGCTGTAATGTTTATGGAAACCATGCTGTGATGGATACAGTATATTATTGTTGTCTAAGTGTTCAGTTAATTGATTTTGTACAGTTTTTTCAATTAATTTTGCAATTAGTGGTTGATTTGACACTGGTCTGAAATTGCTCAGTATAAGTGAGTTGCTGTTTTTTTTTTCTTTATAATTGGTATCATGGTATCTATCTACACTATGGGATCCTGCCAGGTACTTGTGACCTAGATTGGCCACTATTAGAAACAGGATACTGGGCTTCATGGATCTTTGATCTGATCCACTATGGCAAATCTTATGTTCTTATGTTGTATATGGAGACACATTCCTGTACTGCCATTAGATGTCCATTTCTCTTTTGTAGCTCTTTTGGAATCAATTATTAACATCATGTGAAAAGCATACAAAAAATGAGAAAACATTTTAAACCACATTCTGTTTTCAAGGTCACTGCATTCTATGGAAAGCTAATATAGTGTCCATTTACAGTACCTATGCTAACAAAGTATATAGGGATCCTTCTCTAAACCAGTAGGTAGGTACTGCTGGGACTCCTTTCCTTCTGGGAGCTGAGAACATTGTCACCACAGTATCTCCAGCCCTTGCTAGCCCTGGAAATAGGAGTTGAGACTGAATAAAATTCAAGTTTCTCATACAGCACCACAGTGTTGATATATATTTATGGTGGATTTTCAGCCACTGGGGTATAATTTTATTTCATTGTTTGAAAAAGGGAAAAGATATATGCACATGCTCAGCATTTGGTGAAGAAAGATAAAAACTTAACTAAATATAATTTGTGTGTGTGTGTGTGTGGTTTCTCATAAGCCTTTCTTGTTACTTGTTCTCTATTTTTAGCTTAGTAAAACCATGGAAGTTTTTGCTAGACCTGAAAATCATTTCCTTTTACGCATGTTTACAAACATGCTTGATTTTCTATTCAGGAAATCCTAAGTATCAAGATAAATAATAAAACTATGCTTTTATTAAAGCATTTTTAAAAAAAGGCTAATCCTTTACTTACTCATCTCTACTGGAGATTTAAGTAGAAATTTAATATGGATATTGCTGGAAACTGAATGGGAGCCAAACTAATTCTGTAAGAGTGTTCTATCTAAATATTAACTAACTGCACAGAGTTATAATCCTGCTTATGAGTACTCTCTAACCATCTGACATGGTCAAGTTCCTAATTTTTATCATGTGTGTTAATCATGTATTATTTTAAAACTCTGGCCACCAATACTGAGTCAATGAGATAACTAAAACTTAAGATGTTATAGTTAGAAATGTGCAGAAACATATTTCAAGGGACATAATATTTCATTGCATAGTTATATCACTATCTTTAAATTCTTTGAAGTGAATTTTCATGGGGGTTATAAAGATAAAAGTAGCATATGTCATAACAATTTTCGAAAGCTTATCTACTCGCACAAAGTTTATTTATGTTATAAAACACCAGTTTTATGTGTGTAAATCCTTTTAAAAATTACCTCATTATTCTTTTAATTGAATGTATGTGTGGACAGGCCCAGCGCGACCGGGTGTGCACACCATGCATTTGCACGGGGTGGCACATCTGGGAGGGTGGCGGCAGCAGGACAGGCCACTGGGCCACAGGTAGAGCTTAACTTGCTGATGACAGCGGTGGAGGCAGCAGCAGAAGAGGCCATGGGGTGGCAAAGACCTGTCAAAGTAAGGCCACCAGGTTCTAGGTGCCTTTTTTTTGCGGGGGTTTGTGTTACTTCGCAAAATGTTTAGCAGTGGAGGGGCTCTTTTTTTTTATTGTTTTTTGAGGTGACCCCAGAATTTGACCATAGCTTTTTTTTCATGTTGAGTTGTAATGTGAACTGTTGTAGTTTTACTCTGCACTCGTTCTCATGATTATTGCTATTTTATTGTAGTTATGGTGATCTCTGCCTTTCTGAAAAGAGGATTTGGAAAGAATACACAGATATTTATTTTATGATATAATTGATTGGATCTGATATTAGTGTTCTTTGCTTTTTACCTGATATTCTTGCTTATTTAATAATTATAAATATAAAATAAATTAATACAGCAAAGTAAACTATTGGGATATATTATTTAGTGTGTTTATGTGCTTGTGCTTTTAATAGTTGGTAAGGCAGCGAATAAACAGAAGTTAGAGTGTTTGTATTTCCCAACCCTCCCACCCCTCATCCACCCACCCCTCACTCATCCTTGATGCTGCTCCGATTCTGCCCCCTTAGTCTCTTAGGTAGAAAGCTTAAATCCAGAACCTCGAGGGTAGCATTCTCTGAAATGCTCTCTGTTCCATGCACAGGTCCCCAGAGGCAGGCAGAGCTCCGGAATCTCAATGCGTAGATGAGACAATGGTGCAAGGAAGAGGGATTCAGTTTTATAAGGAACTGGGGAACCTTTTGGGGAAGGGTGAGACTATTCTGAAGGGATGGGCTCCACCTTAACCAAGGTGTAACCAGCCTGCTGGTGCTAAGCTTTAAAAAGGAGATAGAGCAGCTTTTAAACTAGAACAAAGGAGAAAGCCGACAGTCGCTCAGCAGCGCATGGTTAGGAGGGAGGTATCTTCAAAGGATACTAACGATGCATTAGAATTAGGGCATCCCAACAGTGAGGTTCCAATAATAAGAAAAGTAGTCTAAGTGTCTGTAACTAAAAACTCACCTGAGCTAAAAAATTCTAACTTACCACTATTAATTAAAAAGCAGAATGAAAATACAAACAAAAAACACACTTTGAAATGTTTGTATGCTAATGCCAGAAGTCTAAGAAGTAAGATGGGAGAATTAGAATGTATACAGTGAATGATGACATAGACTTAATTGCTATCTCAGAAACATGGTGGGAGGAGGATAACCAATGGGACAGTGCTATACCGGGGTACAATTTATATTGCAATGACAGAGAGAAGCATCCGGGAGGTGGTGTGGCACTTTATGTCCGGGATGGCATTGAGACCAACAGGATAAACATCCTGCATGAGACTAAATGCACAATCTAATCTTTATGAGTAGAAATCCCTTGTGTGTTGGGGAAGAGTATAGTGATAGGAGTATACTACCATCCACCTGGCCAAGATGGTGAGATGGACAGTGAAATGCTAAGAGAAATTAAGTAAGCTGACCAAATTGGAAGTGCAGTAATAATGGGAGATTTCAATTACCCAGTATTGACTGGGTAAATGTATAATCGGGACATGCTATAGATATAAAGTTCCTGGATGGAATAAATGACAGTTTTATTTATTTATTTATTTATTTATTTATTTATTTATTTAACACTTTTCTATACCGACCTTCATGAAAAAATTTCATATCAGATCGGTTTACATGTAACAAAGGGTATAACTTAAACAAGAACAATTCACTAGAAGCGGAAGTTACATATAACAAGGGTAGTTAACTTGGAGGCTAGGCTAGTCAGAGGTATAGGACAGTGTAACTGAAGAGAACTAGAAAAGGCAATGAAACAAAAAAACGGCGGCTTAATTATAATGTCTAAACATGGCGGGGCGTTAGCCGGTAAAGCAGAGTCCTGTGTGGTTGACAATTAATGGCTTAGAAAGTTAGGGGAAGGCCTGGAGGAAGAGCCAGGTCTTAAGTTTTTTGCGGAAAGTTCGAAGGCAAGGTTCTAGTCTGAGGTCAGTGGGCATATTGTTCCAGATAGTTGGACCTGCTGTAGAGAATGCTCGTTCTTTGGTGTATGATAGTCGCGTGGCTTTTGTTGGGGGAACTTGCAGGGTACCTTTGTACGCTTCTCTTATAGGTCTTGAGGATGAATATAATTTGAGAGGAATCTGGAGGTTTAGTTGTTGCTGATTGTATATGGTTTTGTGAATTGTGGTGAGGGCCTTGTGCATTATTCTATATTTTATTGGCAGCCAGTGAAGGTTCCGTAGTATGGGAGTGATGTGCGAACCTCTGTTGGTGTTGGTTAGGATTCTGGCTGCCGAATTCTGGAGCATCTGTAATGGTTTGATGGAGGAGAAAGGGAGTCCGAGAAGGAGAGCGTTGCAGTAATCTGTTTTGGAAAAGAGCATGGTTTGGAGGAGGGTCCTAAAGTCCTGGAAATGGAGGAGAGGTTTGAGCCTTTTCATAACTTGGAGTCTATAGAAACAATCCTTGGCGGTGTTGTTGATGGATTTCTTTAGATTCAGGTGGTTATCGAGGATGACTCCTAGGTCGCTTACTTGTGAGATCTGGGTGTTGGATGATGTCGGATGGGTTAGGGCTGAGTGGTCGGGGGAAATGAGAAGTAGTTCTGTCTTAGATGCATTGAGGACTAGGTTAAGACCGGAGAGTAGGCAGTTAATAGCTTGAAAGCAGCTTTCCCAGTATGAGAGCGTTTTAGAGAGTGATTCTGTTATGGGGATCATAATCTGTACGTCGTCTGCATAGAGGTAGTGGATTAATTTTAGTTTTGTAAGCAGCTGGCAGAGGGGGAGGAGATAGATATTGAAGAGGGTGGGGGACAGGGAGGATCCTTGCGGTACGCCTAAAGTTGATTTGATGTCTGAAGATTCTTTATTATTAATGTTTACCTTAAAACTCCTGTTGCTGAGGAAGGAGGAGAACCATTTGTGTGCGGATCCTGATAATCCGATTTCTGAAAGCCGATTTAGTAGGATGGTGTGGTTCACGGTGTCAAAGGCTGCGGAGATATCTAGAAGGATCAGGATGAATGACAGTCCTTTGTCAAGGCCCATGATGATGTGGTCCGAGAGTGAGATAAGGAGGGATTCTGTACTTAATGATTTACGAAAACCATATTGGGATGGATAGAGGATATTGTGTTCTTCCAGATAATCTGAGAGTTGCATATTTACCAGTTTCTCCGTGATTTTGGCCAGAAAAGGAAGGTTAGATATGGGGCGGAAATTGGCGGGATCTCTCGTGTCCAGGTTAGGTTTCTTTAGTAGGGGTTTGAGGTTTATGGAGCAATTGGTTCAGGAACTGATGAGAGAGGGAGCAATTTTAGATCTAATTCTCAGTGGAGCACAGGATTTGGTGAGAGAGGTAATGGTGATGGGGCTGCTTGGCAATAGTGATCATAAGACTACAGACAAATCTGAAATTATTCAAAACGAATCTGAAAACCTGGCTTTTTAAACAAGCATTTTATAAAGATAAAGAAAAGGAGAAAAATAGTTGAGCGATAAGGATGCACCAAGCTAGAAGTTTTTAGTAACCTACATAAGCACATTAATGTTAAAATCGAACTGCCTAATTTGTTCCTAACAATCAGGTTTAACTTACACACCTAGTTTATTATTTTAAATTGTTACCGTACTATGATGGCACACGAGTAATTTGTAATCTATACCACCCATATTTCTCTTTATCGTGCCCTTCTGTAAACCGTTGTGATGGTATTTAACTTAACGATGGTATAGAAAACTTTTTAAATAAATAAATAAATAAATAAATAAAATAATATGATCACATTTGACTAAATGACTGGAAGGGGGTCAGTAAGCAAATCCACAGCTCTCGTGCTAAATTTTCAAAGGGAAACTAAGATAAAATGAGAAAAATAGTTAGAAAAAACTGAAAGGAGCAGCTACAAAGGTAAAAAAGTGTGCAAGAGGCATTGTCATTGTTAAAAAATACCATCCTAGAAGCAGATTCCAGATGTATTCCACACATTAAGAAAGGTGGAAGAAAGGCAAAACAATTACTGGCATGGCTAAAAGGTGAGGTGAAAGAGTCTATTTTAGCCAAAAGATCTTCATTCAAAAACTGGAAGAAGGATGCAACAGAAGAAAATAGTATAAAGCATAAGCGTTGGCAAGTTAAATGTAAGACATTGATAAGACAGGCTAAGAGAGAATTTGAAAAGAAGTTGGCCGTAGAGGCAAAAACTCACAGTAAAAACTTTTTAAAATATATCCGAAGCAGAAAGCTTGTGAGGGAGCCAGTTGGACCATTAGATGATCAAAGGGTTAAAAGGGCACTTAGAGAAGATAAGGCCATCACAGAAAGCTAAACAATTTCTTTGCTTTGGCGTTTACTGAAGAGGATGTTGGGGAGATACCCATTCCGGAGAAGGTTTTCATGGGTAATGATTCTGATGGACTGAACCAAATCACGATGAACCTAGAAGATATGGTAGGCCTGATTGACAAACTGAAGAGTAGTAAATCACTTGGACTGGATGGTATATACCCCAGGGTTCTGATGGAACTCAAAAATGAAATTTCACATCTATTAGTAAAGATTTGTAACCTATCATTAAAATCACCCATTGTACCTGAAGACAGGAGGGTAGCCAATGTAGCCCCAATATTTAAAAAGGGCTCCAGGGGCAATCCAGGAAACTACAGACCAGTTAGCCTGACTTCAGTGCCAGGAAAAATAGTGGAAAGTGTTCTAAATATCAAAATCACAGAACATATAGAAAGACATGGTTTAATGGAATAAAGTCAGCATGGCTTTACCCAAGGCAAGTCTTGTCTCACAAATCTGCTTCACTTTTTTGAAGGAGTTAATAAACATGTAGATAAAGGTGAACTGGTAGATGTAGTGTATTTGGATTTCAGAAGGCGTTTGACAAAGATCCTCATGAGTGGCTTCTAGGAAAAGTAAAAAGTCATGGGATCGGTGGTGATGTCCTTTCGTGGATTACAAACTGGCTAAAAGACAGGAAACAGAGAGTAGGATTAAATGGACAATTTTCTCAGTGGAGGAGTGTGGGTAGTGGAGTGCCTCAGGGATCTGTTTTGGGACCTGTGCTTTTCAATATATTTATAAATGATCTGGAAAGGAATATGACGAGTGAGGTAATCAAATTTGCAGATGATACAAAATTATTCAGAGTAGTTAAATCATAAGCGAATTGTGATAAATTGCAAGAAGACCCTGTGAGACTGGAAAATTGGGCATCCAAATGGCAGATGAAATTTAATGTGGATAAGTGCAAGGTGATACATATAGGGAAAAATAACCCATGCTATAGTTACACAATGTTATGTTCCATAATAGGAGCTACCACCCAAGAAAGAGATCTAGGCGTCATAGCGGATAACACATTGAAATCGTCAGTTCAGTGTACTACGGCATTCAAAAAAGGAAACAGAATGTTGGGAATTATTAGAAATGGAATGGTGAATAAAACGGAAAATGTCATAATACCTCTGTATTGCTCCATGGTGAATCCACACCTTGAATACTGTGTACAATTCTGGTCGCCGCATCTCAAATAAGATACAGTTGCAATGGAGAAGGTACAGAGAAGGGCGGCCAAATTGATAAAGGGGATGAAACAGCTCCCCTATGAGGAAAGACTAAAAAGGTTAGGACTGTTCAGCTTGGAGAAGAGACGGCTGAGGGGGGATATGATAGACGTGTTTAAAATCATGAGAGTTCTAGAACGGGTAAAGGTGAATTGGTTATTTACTCTTTCGGATAATACAAGGACTAGGAGGCACTCCGTGAAGTTAGCACGTGGCACATTTAAACCTAATTGGAGAAAGTTCTTTTTCACTCAACGCACAATTAGACTCTGGAATTTGTTGCCAGGGGATGTGGTTAGTGCAGTTAGTGTAACTGGGTTTAAAAAAGGATTGGATAGGTTCTTGGAGGAGAAGTCCATTAACTGCTATTATCCAAGTTTACTTAGGGGTAGATTTTCAAAGGGTTACACGTGTAAGATATGTGTGTAACCCCCGAAAACTTACCCCTGTGCATGCCAAAGCTATTTTGCATAGGCTCGGCAGCGCTGCAAGCCCCGGGACGTGTGTATGTCCCGGGGCTTTCAAAAATGGGTGGGGTGGGGCCGGGGGCAGGGTAGCAGTCCAGGGGTGGTCCAGGGGCAGTCTTGAGTGCTCCGGCACAGCGCGCCAGCAGCTGGCTGGCGCGCGTAAGTTATACTGGCCTCGGGCAGGCGTAACTCCTGAAAAAAAGGTAGGGGGGGATTTAGTTAGGGCTAGGGGGTGGGTTAGATAGGGGAAGGGAGGGAAAGGTGGGGGGGATTAGAAAAAAAGTTCCCACCAAGGCCACTGATTTCGGAGCGGCATTGGATGGAATGGGGAAAGCCATCGGGGCTCCCCTTGGGCTAGGCAGCGCAAAGTGCACAATTGTGCACCCCCTTGCACGCGCCGACCCCGGATTTTATAACATGCGTGTGGCAGCGCATGCATGTTATAAAATCGGCTGTATATTTGTGCGTGCCGGGTAGCACACACAAATGTACACTGCGCGCGTAACATTTAAAATCTGTCCCTATGGGTATAACCACTGCTATTAATTGCATCAGTAGCATGGGACTTCTTGATGTTTGGGTACTTGCCAGGTTCTTATAGCCTGGATTGGCCACTGTTGGAGACAGGATCCTGAGCTTGATGGACCCTTGTTCTGACCCAGTATGGCATGTTCTTATGTTCTTAAAGGCACGGGGTAAGAATGAGAAAGGAAAGGGTTGGGGTGGGCATAGGGGGTGGACTCTGCAGGCTGCCAGATTGAATTTTTTTTAGTAGAAGACCTTGATGGACTTTCTACCTGGGTAACATCAAGCTAGGTTGAGAGAACATTGCACAAATTTCATCTTTGTGTGAGTTTCCTCACTCCAAAGCTCATCAAATCTTCACAAGAGTGCACTGTTCTGTTCATACATCACACTCTGCATGTCAAAGTGGCACTAACCCCTACAGTTATATCTAAACATCACCTCGAGTAGCTAGGTGGGCCTTCTAAAGAGGTATAATTATCTACCTAGTATGAGGGCCTTATAGCTAGATGCTCTCTCTCTCTCTCTTTCTCCCCCAGTAGTTGCAGGTAGGAATTGCAACAATTGTGGTAGTTACTAGTGCAAACAAGTTATCGCAATCTCCGGTAATACTTATGCAAAGTGCTAAGATAGTGCACTTTGTGATAAACAGCCTATTACCATAAAACATACCCCTTTTCCTTTCACATGCGATATTTAGTGCATTTTGATAAATCCAGGCCTAAGTTAGTTAAGTGTATGCAACTAACTTGCTGAGAAACACTGTGGCTCAGTATGGACTGCCTAAATATTACAATCACTCAAAAAACTTGAAATCTTATTATTCCAAAAATTACTCAACCACTGAGTGAAAAACCAGAATAAGCATCACATACACTGCACATATATATACAGAAAGGAATCACTCAACATATCACCAGAGTGTCCTTTAGCTCATCATTGTGTTCCTGAAAAAAATCTGTATTAATCTACAGTGTAGAATCACATCCACATTTCAATGTATTATTAAACCACCTGTGATTTAAAATATTCACAAAATTGAGCTATAAATGCAAAATACCTATCCCACCTAGATCATTAAAACAATACATCTGGGCGGGTCATAAACCTGTCCTAAAATTTTATTTATTTTATTGAATTATGTCTTGTTTGCATTGAATTGTTTGATTAGTTTTTTTTTTATTGTTAATGTTTATATGTAATCCACTTAGCATGGTTTTTTTATTATAAGCGGTAAATAAAATCTGTTAATAAATAAATATCAATTCTCTTATTTATATACTGTATTCCCTCACCAAGATCATTAACATAATATCAAACGTGTTACTTGTATTATTTTCCTTACTTAGGCTATCTTCCCAAGAAGAAGACCCTCATTTCTCCATGAAAATGCCTATATCAAAAACAGTGCTAGGCGAGGTACAACATATAAAATCACTTAAAACAATACATCAAAATCAATAAAAACAGATAAAAAATGTAAAAACAAATAAACATATAACAAACAGTACAGTTAAAAAAGCATTCCTATTTACATTTGTGCAAATGCATCTTGAAAAAAATAACGGGTGAATTTTAAACGGCCCACAAGCCTAAAAAGCGAGGGTTATGTTCGTGGCCGGGCCTTGAGTACACCATGCACATTTTCAAAGGGGCCCAGCCACGTACATAACTCCCATTAAGTGCAGAAGTGCCGAGCCCAAGGAAAGGGGTGGTCCAGGGTGCGGGGAGGTGGCCAGTGCAGCAGCCATTTGCGCTGTGCTGGGGAAGCGTGTGCTAGCAGTTGGCTGGCGCACAGAAGTTGCTTCTTCTCCAACGGAGCAGTAAGCAAAAAAAAGAAAAAAAAGAAAAGATAGGAAAAAAGGGTTTGGGGTGGGGAGGAGAGGAGAGGAGAGGATAAGGGAGGTTACGTGGGGGGGTAGGGAACTGGGGAAGGTCGGGATGCATCGCTGCACAGAAACTGCATAAGTCCCCACCCTTGCACGCACCGCCCGTACATGCATGCGCAGATTATAAAATCTGGCAAACATGTGCGCGCTAGGGATGTGAATTGGTACCAGACTCGTTTCCGGTATCGAGTTCGGGTAAAAACCGCGGGAAATCTTCGTTCCCATGATTCTTACCCGTTTTAATTGGCTATGTCATGCCAAAAAAAAAACAAAACACCCCGACCCTTTAAATTTAATTCTTTCGCATCCCCCACCCTCCTGACCCCCCCCCCCCCGAAAAAACTTTTAAAGTACCTGGTGGCCCAGCGGGGGTCCCGGGAGCAATCTCCCGCTCTCGGGCCGTCGGCTGCCACTAATCAAAATGGCACCGATGGCCCTTTGCTCTTAGCATGTAACAGGGTATCCGTGCCATTTGCCGGCCCCTGTCACATGGTAGGAGCACTGGATGGCTCCTACCATGTGACAGGGGTGAAATATGTTCATCTCAGTGACCGCCTAAACTTAGACTGGCAGCAGAATCCAATCATATCTGTATAGATTTTAATGAAGAATTTGGTAAATCAAACTAGAGTAAGTTAAAATAATCTACACATAAGATTGTAAAATAGTATGAAAGTCATGAGGTTTAAGAATGTATTTTATGTGTCTCAATAAACACAATTTGTAATATCCACCTCACAAGATCAGTTGTAACTGAAGTTTAAAGGATAATTCAGAGTCAAACTCCAAGATGACATGCAAAATCTTTGAAAGGAAGTAATGTACCCAGCAATGAGACGGTGATTAGATTATGATCTGCCAAAAAAGTTTTATTCCTAGAAAAGCATATGATCTCTGGCTTTTTAGGATTCAACATCAGCTGCCTCTTGCAAATCCAATAATTAATTGCTCTTATAACCTCATGGGCAACAATTATTGTAGCTGATATATGCTCACTAACAGGAATCTAAAAGACAACATTAGGGTCGCATATAAATATTAAAGAGTTTGGCCGAAAAAACTGACCCTTGAATTATTCCAGAAGACTAAGGGGTAGATTTTAAAAAAGAATGTGTGCGTGTCCATGTGCATGCGCTACCCGGCGCGCACACATGGACGTGCAATTTTATAGCATGCACGCACTTATGTTCCTATCTCTAGGTCATTTATAAATATGTTAAAAAGCAGTGGTCCAGTACAGATCCATGGGGCTCTCCACTATTCTCTTCTCCATTGAGAAAATTAACCATTTAGTTCAATGAGGATTTTCAGGGCTTGACATTCAAAGATGAATGTTTAAGTAAGTTATCTGGATAGCACTTGTCCAGCTAACTTACATGGGATATTCAGCAGCACATCTATGCCCCTGAATATCCACGATGAAATTGATAAGTCTAATTAGCTACCTTTAGAGCTGGTATTGAGCAAGTCTAACTTATCCGGCTAGCAAATCCAGTTGTTTGAATATTGCTACTTAAATGGCTATATTAGCCAGATAAAATAGCTTCTCACCAGAAAGCCCATATCCCACCCATCACTTATCAAGCTTTTGACGGCCCCTGAACAGAATCAGATATTCATCCATCCATCCCTACTTATCTGACTTTGTGGCCAATCATGAGCAACTGGGTTTTGCCTGCGTATTTCTAAGTCCCAAAGTCTTTTTAGCTATAGGCAATTTCCAAACCACTTTTGAGGACACAAGCATTTGCCAGTCAATTATGTCTCACTATACTGATCATTTAAGGGGATCCCAATGTTTTCCCTTACTAGCAGTGGTTGCCCATGGTTATAATAGCAATAGTGCCCTCAGCAGGTCACCTTGCCAGCAGTAAGAGGTCTCCATCCAGACCCTATGTGTGAGGTCAATGTATTGTAGGTATGTTAGTGTTGTCTACCACTCCCCATTGGAAGGGATCTCTGTGTTAACAAAGCTGTGTCCATGTGACATATGGGGAGTCAAGAATAAACCTTAGAACAGAGCTGAGGGAGCAGGAGTTTCTTCTTGTGGAGGACACTGGGGGTGGGGGGAGGGAGTCTGTCCCTCTACAAGGACAGGTCTGAAGAAGTGATACTCTTTTGTACAAGGGGTACTTGAAAGTGGAAAGTTATTTCAGAGCCCAGGAGGGGTGAAGTACTAGGTATCTAGAGAGTTCAAAAAATAAATATTGCTTTAGTTAAAAATCCCTGCATCTCAGGAGCCCCAGAAAAAAGAGATTTCTCCAGACACAAGATTCAGTGAAGAGGATTGCTTAGGACATAGCCTGCCCAGAAAAATATTCAGGAGCACTGACTGACTAGATCCAGTGACCAGAAGCTTCACTAATAGACAAAAGAGATAGAGGAACAGAGAAGAAGATTTCATGACCCACATGGAACTGGGAGGGCCCAGGATAGAAGAGTACCTTCCCGAAGAGTTGAACCATTTAGTTGGTAGTGTAGAGTGTGAGTAGACTGAATTTTGTTTTTGCATTTTTGGACTTTGTATACAGCGTGAGACACTACTTTCTACTGTACTATTGAACTTTGATTTGTTTCTTGCCATTTGTTTCAGTAAAGACTTTATTTTAAAAACAGTTTTTAGAGTGAAGAGTGATTGTTGGTGTGACTGACTGGTGTGCAGGGAATGCTGGGGAGTCATTAGGCCCTGCATGATCTGTGACCCTCCCTCTGTGTCCCTGTTGCCAAGAACTGACCTGGATGGGGGCTACAACTTTTAGGACCTTATTTACTAAGCATTTTTCCCATAGACACAGAATGGGAGAAAAGACTTAGTATATCAGGCCCTTAGGTTGTTAAGTCAGACAAAGGGTAAAAACACACAGTGACTGTGCTTTTATAGTCCAACATGTCACAGATGTGAGCCCTTTGGCTGTGGCGTGTTTGACATAGCCTAGCAGGTGAACCCACTAGGCCCACGCCAAGAGCAGATGGATCTGCTCTTACAAGGACTAGGTCTGGGAATGTCCCTATACTAGCCCCATTCCCTGCAGGTTGAGCCCTTGGATCCTAGGTGCCCAAAGGGTTTAGGCAAGGGTCCTGTAGGAAGCAGTCAGACAAGGTCGAGTAGCAGGCCAAGTTTAGGGCAGGCTGCGGGTAAGCAATGTTGAGGTCCAGGCAGAGGTCAGGGCAGGGAGAGTTCAAGCAGCATCAAGATCCAGGCAAAAGTCAGAGATTCATAAGAGTAGTTGACATCCAAGCCAAGGTCAAAACCAGGAATCAGGCAAGATCAGGCCAGGACATGAGGGAACCAAGACTTGATAGGTACAGGCAAGGGACAGGCAAGGTGAGGCAAGGCAAAGCAATGAAAAGGCAAGGCAACAATAAGGCAAGGCAGGACTAGAGGGCATTCCAGGAAGTTAGCAAGTAGCACATTTTATGACTAATTGGAGAAAATTCTTTTTCACTCAACGTACAATTAAGCTCTGGAATGATGTGGTTAGTGCAGTTAGTGTAGCTGGGTTCAAAAATGGTTTGGATAAATGCTTGGAGGAGAAGTCCATTAACGGCTATTATCAAGTTTACTTAGGGAATAGCCACTGCTATTAATTGCATCAGTAGCATGGGATCTTCTTAGTGTTTGGTTAATTGCCTGGATCTTGTGGCCTGGTTTGGCCTCAGTTGGAAACAGGATGCTGGGCTTGATGGACCTTTGGTCTGACCCAGCATGGCAATTTCTTATGTTCTTAACATAGAAAAGACATCAAAAGGACACCAAGGAAAGCAATACACACTGCAAGACTGCAGAAGGGCTTGTTGCTGAGGCAATTGCTAATAGTGCAGCTGGAGTTTAAATCACCAGCCAAGTGACATCATCATTGGGCACCGATGGTAGCATTTTCTGCCTTGGGCCTTTAAGTGGTGGCCTAGGGAGGCCTGGGAAAAGAGCGGCATGGCAGCATCTCAGCTGTTTCGGTGGCATTGGAGATGTATGGGGGGAAGTGCAGCCGGTCACATGGCCATCCTGCGGCCAGACTCATTTTACACCACAGCTGACCACTTAAGGCAGTGTAAACTTGCAAAATGCACACCAGCTCACATAACTCATTGGTCATCAAGTTATACTGATTGGAAGGAATGGCTGTCAATATAAGAAGTTCAAGTAGTGGGATATCACCTCTTTCTTAATTGATTAAGTTAAGTTATTTACATGTTCAACTACATGTATATGATTCAGGTGTTGTACCTGTCGGTCACAGATGACTGCGACCTCTGCTGCTCACGTCTCTTTTCCCTGTACCAGCGATCCTCAGAGCCATGGCGGCCTCAGCCTGCAAACGCCACCTTCCTTGGCGTCCCTGGGACGGCGTGGGCAATCCTGTCCGCCATCTTGAACCAAGGATTACCTAGGGCATCACGCGCGCATCATCCCCTCTTATTCATGTCATGGCGGGAACCTCAGGGGCGTCCCCTCCACATGACGTCACCCGCCAGTGTATTTAATCCATCCAGCCTATGCTTCCTACGAGTTAGCAAGGACTTCCTTCCTGCTTATTCCACTCCTCTTAGAGACGCTTCGCTTCACTACTCTGAACTCGTTCCTGAACTCCTGGATTTAGAACGCCTTAGGTACCCGCTCCGCAGGGGCCTTGTCACGTTTTGGCTATCCACTCCTCGGAGGATTTCCTTCATGCCTTGAGAATCCATCTTTCCTTGTTTGGGATCCTGCCTAGTTCAGCCTTGTGAGTATGCTTCTCATTTCTACCAGCTTGCTGACGGAACCGCCGGTGTACCTCATGCCCCAGGCCACTACCGTACTCATCTCAGCTGTCTTCTTCTACACTTCGGTGTGAGTACCATCATCTACCTTGCTCTACTGACCTCCTGCACCTCTCTGAATTACTGCTCGCTGATTCTCTGTGTACCCCACGCTGCGGGCCACTACCAGGGATATCATCATTGAGCAACCTCACTTCTCTGGACTGTGTCTTCATTCCACTCTGTGGGTATTACCCATGTTCCAGTCTAATAAAGTCTCTTACTTCTATGTCCGTCTCAGCTGAGGCCACGCCTATCGTAGTGAGTCCCCACAGGGCTCCTCCCTGTGGGTGGAGTCAGCTCTGACTACGATCCAGGGTTCACAACCATACCAGATTATAACATCAGGATGGTTATGTGTTTCCTTGTCCTTATATCCTTCCTTTGCTATGTTGCTCAGTTTTTTTTCTGTAAAGATCTACCAATGCAGAGTGATCAGTGCTTGTTGCATTATAATTTATTTTGTGAAGAATGATCATTTATAATTCTGAAGGGAATGGCCCTCTTTGATATGCAATGATACTCCGAAGACAGCAATATCAAGTAAAGCATCCAAAAGGATTCGGTTTTTTTATTATTCATTGTACATATATATAAACTTTCCTTAATTCCTTTATAGTTATCTGTTCAGCATTTTTCTAAATATGACACTTGTTTTTCTATCTAGCATATAGAGCTCGGGTGGTTGTATTCCCCTGGTGAAAACTGGATTTTTGTAAGTTTTGATACCTCATAAAAGATTGAGATCTCACAGTCCTATTCTCTAATTAAAAATACTAAATAATATCACTTAACATCTGTAATTTTGCTTGATCCTTAACCAGATCAAAACTTTTCTCATGAGTGGATAGGGAGCACAGGACTAGATAAATAGATTCATGTAGATATACTGGTTGATTTTAAAAGCCTTACGGGTGTCAAAGCCGGGAGATACGCAGGTGACTCAGCCTGGCGCACATGGATTTTAAAACCCGCATGGGTACGCATGTATCTCCCAGTACGCGCATACAAATTTTTCTCATCGAAAGGAGCAGGGCGTGGGCCTGGTCTGGGCGGGGTATGGACAGGGCATGGATGCGCCGGAATTGAACTACAAAGTCTGCGCGTGTTTACGTGCACAAGCATGCGCTGGGGCTCCCTACTGCATAACTTTACTTCTGCTATTGTCGCCATGTAAGACGTGTACAAAAAACTAGGCTAGTCAGTGGCTCAGGGCTAAGAGGTTAAAAGGGAGGCAAGTTAGTTAGGGGGTTTAGGAAGTCCTTTCCTTTACTGGGGCGAACTGGGAGCAAACTGGAAAAAAGGTCTATTGCATCACCGTGCGTACCTACTAAAATTCCCCCCACTTATGCGCTCGAGATGGCATTCATTCACACATGCGTGAGTCAATATAAAATCATGTGCACATGTACATGCAGATAGCAGATTTTATAATGTGCACCTATATATGTGTATGTTATAAAATCAACACATCAATGTGCGAGTGCCAGCAAACGCACATACATGAGCGCACGCATGCGGGTGTTAAATTTTACTTCATACTGTATTTATCTCTCTCTTACTCTCCATATCTCTCTCTCTCTCTCTCTCTCTCTCTCTCTCTCTCTATATATATATATATATATATGTCTATATCTGTATATAGAAATATGTAGTTGGATAAATATAGATATATATGTGACTAGATAGATAGATATAGATACATATTTATGGAGGCACAAGAGAGAGAGAGAGAGAGTGATACAGAGATAGATGCAAATATAGAGTTATAATGCTATGAAAATGCCAGCCAGTAGGATGTATAAGTATATCCTAGGAATGTAGCAGAGAGAATGTAGCAGATGTTGCAGACTTACAGGGAATGTACTGACAATAAAGATATGGAAAGAAATCACACTGAATTAATCTCTCCTCCCCTTTTTTCCTATTCTCTTTTTGTGTCCCCACTTCTACTCATTTTTTCTCTTCTCTCCTCTAATCTTCCCTTCAATCCCCTTTTGTTTCTTATCCTGTCAAGTCTAAATGCCTCCCAACTCATGTTAAAGAACAGACTTATGTGGACCTTGTCATTTTTACCATGATTTGTTGAAAGAGGATGTGGTAAGTGGAAGGACTAAATAGAAAATTTCAATTCAAATACTCATTTATGATTATTTGAATATTTCTTAGTCCTTATCACCTAAAGGTTAATTTTTGAAAAGAATTTCCATTAGCAAAACAAATTGTAACCTTGTCACATACATTTCCTGCAATGATTGAATGGTGCTGAAAGACAGCCTGAAAAACTGTACTATTAAATATATCCTTGGGTTAATAGAAATTTATCCTTTTAACTGTTTCATTAATTTTTCATACCTGTTTAAATTCTTAGTTTTATTATGTGTCCAAGTATTCAATAAATAAAACATATTCATTACTGTTAACTATTCAAGTTATTGTTGCCTTCTTCCACTTAACATAAAATATCCAATTTCCAAAAGAGTTTTGATATAAAAAGAATACATAGCAAGAAAGTAAATGATGGCTAATTAACACAAAAATGGCAATTTTTCCATTTTAGGTAGATGCACATTAAAATTTCATGTGTCTTTTAATATTGTAACTACTGCTTCCTCATGCCTTCTGGAAAGCACAATGCATTCATCACTGCTGTTTTGGTCTATAACTGTCACTCCTTGCAGGTTAACCCAGTGCTACATTGCCATTCTCTTGCCACTAGAGATCTTTGTTCATCCCATTCTTTTATGAATTCTCTTATGTTTTTTGTCTCTACCACCTCCTTTGGGAGAGCATTCAAGCATCTACCAGCCTGTCCATGAAAAACATTTATTGATATTTTTCCTGCCCCCTTGGAACTTCATATTGTGACCTCAAGTTTTATAAAAACATAAGAACATAAGAAGTTGCCATACTGGGTCAGACCAAGGGTCCATCAAGTCCAGCATCCTGTTTCCAACAGTGGCTAATCCAGGTTACAAGTACTTGGCAAGTACCCAAATATTAAGTAGATCGCATGCTACTAATGCCAGTAATAGCAATGGCCCATTGGCTATTCACTAAGTCAGCTTGATTAAAAGCTTTAGTTCTTCTACATTAATTAATATCTGTCTCGTACTACTCTTTTCTCTTCTCTCTTCTAGGGTATATTATACATAGTAAATTCCTCTGTCTCTAGCTACTAGGGGTGTGCATTCATTTGCAACATATTAGCAATCCACAACGTATCGGGCAATATTTGTTGTATTCGTGGGGAAGTGAAACGTATTACGATTCCCACGAATACAACAAATCTTCACCGAATTATTCGGCCATCTAAAAGAGCAAATTTAAACAAAATCCCCACCCTCCTGACCCCCCAAGACTTGCCAAAACTCCCTGGTGGTCCAGTGGGGGTCCGGGAGCCATCTACTGCACTCACACCGTCGGCTGCCGGTATTCAAAATGGCTCCAGGACCCCCACTGGACCACCAGGGACTTTTGGCAAGTCTTGGGGAGGTCAGGAGTCCCCCCAAAGACTTGCCAAAAGTCCCTGGGGTTCCTGAAGCCATCTCCTGCACTCGGGCCATCGGCTGCTGGTATTCAAAATGGCACCAATAGCCTTTGCCCTTACTATGTCACAGGGGCTACCGGTGCAATTGGTCGGCCCCTGTCACATGGTAGGAGCACAAGATGGTGCCGGCCGTCCATTGCTCCTACCATGTGACAGGGGCCGACCAATGGCACCAGTAGTCCCTGTGACATAGTAATGTCAAAGGCTATCGGCACCATTTTGAATACCGGCAGCCGATGGCGTGAGTGCAGAAGATGGCTCCCGGACCCCCGCTGGACCACCAGGGAGTTTTGGCAAGTCTTGGGGTGGGGGGTCAAAAGGGTGGGCGATATAGTTAATTAAATTTTAGCCAGGAAACGAATAAGAATGGAATGCATGAACGAATCGGGCCCCCCCCTTGCCGAATGCAACGTATCTGGCCCCCCATGAATACGATTACCGAATGTAATGTATGCGGTCCTTCTGCACATTCCTACTGGCTACTGCCTTATCACACTGTTTTTCTAGCATGAGATCATCAGGTACCATCTCCCAGAGGTGTCTCTCCTAGTGTGTGCATACCAGCTGTCACCACCTGTATGGATCCCATAGATTTCTGACCCTGAAGTGCATGAATCTGCACTTTTTGAAATTGAAACTTAACTGCCAAGTATTTGACCAGTACTCAAGCTTTCTTAGATCATATCTCATTCTCTTTACTCCCTCAGTGGTGTCCACTCTGTTGCATATCTTTGTATCATCAACAAAAAAGGCAAACCTTCCCCTCTAATTCCTCTAATTCTAATTGGACAAATCAAAGATAAGAAATATCTAATTGATGGCACCTTAAAACAACTGAAAGTTAATGCTGGAAAAAAGAAACAGTGAGAGAAAAAGAAGTCCCAGAGAGGAGGTGCCAGAACAACCAAAGAAGAGTGATGCTAGAACAGCAAAGAATCACCAGAAAAAAAGGTACCAGACAGTTTACTTTGCAATTAACAGATATCAAGCTATGATGTTTAATAAAGTTTCCCATCTGATTTTGAAACAAAACTTTAATTTTAATTTATAGTTTGAATGGGATAATATTAAAATATGTAAGATTATTTAGCATCAATAATCTGTTGGCATTTTGCTTGAATATAGGGTTGAACATTTTTTTAAAAATCTCTTCAGACACAGAGAGTTTAAAATCTTACAAACTGCCTGATATATTTAAGCATATCAAGTGAAATAGGAACAGATGAAAAAGAGAAAAGGTGACAAAACAGAAATATATTATCATATTGTAATGTCTGTATAAAAAATGTTATTCCCCATTTGGGGAGGGGGCACATTTCAAAACTTTGCTGCTTGGTGTGAAGTCAACAGGTATTTTTCCCCCAATTTGCAAAGAGGAAGTATATGTGTACTGTCCCTTTAAAATTGTCTCTAGGTGAAAAGTAGCCACAGAGATTTGCATCTGCTTTTCCTATGGATAATTTTTCCTTGATAATGGTCCTACTTTTGAAAATGCAATATTAGGTAAGTTGTGACATTCCCAGCCCTTACCTCAGCCCCAGGAACACTTCGAGTTAATGCATGTAAAAGTGGACAAATTGCAGCACAACATGCTTATTTGTACCCCCAGAAAGGGTGGACAGTTTACAAAATGCACTTATACCTGAGAATGAATAGTCATTGATATGGGTAAATTTGAGTTTCAGGAAAAAGACGAAAGTCTTTTTATTTGCACAGTTATACGGATAGAAACTTTTTTTTTTTTTTTTTAGTGAAAAGGGGGTTTAAATAATCAGAATTGTTTTAAATGGATACTTTTATTTTTATTGTCTGTCTTTGTTGGTTTTTCATGATTGTATATTAGAGATGTGAATCGTGTCCTCGATCGTCTTAACGATCGATTTTGGCTGGGAGGGGGAGGGAATCGTATTGTTGCCGTTTGGGGGGGTAAAATATCGTGAAAAATCGTAAAATCGTGAGCCGGCACATTAAAACCCCCTAAAACCCACCCCCGACCCTTTAAATTAAATCTCCCACCCTCCCGAACCCCCCCCCAAATGACTTAAATAACCTGGGTGTCCAGCGGCGGTCCGGAACGGCAGCGGTCCGGAACGGGCTCCTGCTATTGAATCTTGTTGTCTTCCGCCGGCGCCATTTTCCAAAATGGCGCCGAAAAATGGCGGCGGCCATAGAACAACACGATTCCACGGCAGGAGGTCCTTCCGGACTCCCGCTGGACTTTTGGCAAGTCTTGTGGGGGTCAGGAGGCCCCTCCCAAGCTGGCCAAAAGTTCCTGGAGGTCCAGCGGGGGTCAGGGAGCGATTTCCCGCCGCAAATCGTTTTCCATACGGAAAATGGCGCCGGCAGGAGATCGACTGCAGGAGGTCATTCAGCGAGGCGCCGGAACCCTCGCTGAACGACCTCCTGCAGTCGATCTCCTGCCGGCGCCATTTTCCGTACGGAAAACGATTCGCGGCAGGAAATCGCTCCCTGACCCCCGCTGGACCTCCAGGAACTTTTGGCCAGCTTGGGGGGGGCCTCCTGACCCCCAGAAGACTTGCCAAAAGTCCAGCGGGGGTCCGGAAGGACCTCCTGCCGTGGAATCGTGTTGTTCTATGGCCGCCGCCATTTTTCGGCGCCATTTTGGAAAATGGCGCCGGCTGAAGACAACAAGATTCAATAGCAGGAGCCCGTTCCGTACCGCTGCCGTTCCGGACCGCCGCTGGACACCCAGGTTATTTAAGTCATTTGGGGGGGGGGGGGTTCGGGAGGGTGGGAGATTTAATTTAAAGGGTCGGGGGTGGGTTTTAGGGGGTTTTAGTGTGCCGGCTCACGATTCTAACGATTTATAACGATAAATCGTTAGAATCTCTATTGTATTGTGTTCCATAACGGTTTAAGACGATATTAAAATTATCGGACGATAATTTTAATCGTCGAAAAACGATTCACATCCCTATTGTATATATTATGTTATGCTTAGGCTTGTGGACCCTTGGCCGACAAGAGGATGGTATACATTTTGGAGGATCCGTAGGGTCTCTTGTCGGGTGGCGAGGCAGAGCAGGAGGCGGGACCGGCTGACCCTTGGCACTGGAGGCTGAGGCGAATACAGAGGCGATGAAGAGACGAGATGAGGCGCTGAGTCTTCACCACTGGTGGTCTGCGGTCCCCCCGGGAGGAGCCCGTAGGGATCCGACCGCTGGGGCTTAGGTGGACCTAGGGAGGTCAGAGCAATGGTGCAAAGGCCAACTGGAGCTTCGCCCTGGAAGCCCGCAGTCCCCCCAGGAGGAGCCCGTAGGGACCCGGGCCGCTGGGACTTAGGTGGGCCCTTGGAGACGGAGTCCTGGAGGAGTCCTAGGTCGAGTGCCAGAGGGTCGTCGCTCACCAGTCCAAGGTCGTGCACCAGAGAATCGCCGCTTTCCAATCCAAAGTCAGGAACCAGAGAATCACCGTAATCCAATCCGAAGTCAGGAACCAGGAACACCAACACGTAACAGGAGCAAGAAGCAGGAACTCACCGAGGCAAGCAGACTCAAACAACACTCGCAAGAGACTTTGCCAAGTCAAGGAATGAGCAGAGGAAGCCTCCCTATATACTTCCTCTGCTCTGGATCATTGGAAGCAGGTGAGTCTAGTTAAAGGGACCAGGTCCCTTTAAATGCAAATGAGTTGACGGTGGCCATCTTGGATTTCATGGCGGTGGCCATCTTGATCTCCCCGGTGGAGAAGGAGAGATGCCGCTGAGGGAAGCAGGAGGCTTCCCCTGCAGCGGGCAGCATGGACCCGAGTCGGAGCCCTCCCCCGTGGCTTTCATGGCCTGAGACTCAGGTAGGGGAACACGGTCGTGGGGCGCCACGGCTGCGGAGCACAACATATTACTATGTAAACCAAACTGAACAATTATTTTGGAAGATAGATGAATATAAGAATGACAATTAAATAAATATATAAAATGGCTTATGAAATTGATCTCCCTACAAGGCATGCCATATCCATTAAGGCACCCATAGATATTTATAGTTTCTCAAATTGCCTTTAAGATATATGCTGATGTGAAATTCCTCTTTGGGGTACTGATTATCAAAAAAAAAAAACAACCCTGCAATGTTCTACCCACACTGTCCACACTAGGGAAGAGTAGCCTTATATACAGCAGACTGAGAATCAGAGATGCCAGGACTCAAATCCCACAGTCATTCCTGTATACGCACATGTTATAAAATAGTCAGAACATGCGCACATGTGCACCAAATTTTAAATAGGTGTGCCCATGTGTGTAAATCCTGCTTCTACCATGTAAGTTGGGGAATTTTAAAAGGAGCCAGCACCTTTTCCAGTTTCACCAATTTGTCTACGAGTTCACCCAGTTAAGAGCTAGGTCCTCCAAACTCCCTTAGTTTAATAGCTTTCACTCCCCTAGTTAGCCCAGATCCTTAAAACCCCTTACATATCGCTAGTTACCCAGTTTTCTTATTTCTTATACCTCCACTATAGTAGACGAATACGTACGCAGCAACTAGACCGGGTGTTTGCCCAGTCACTTAAGTATTTGCTCACATATCTCTTGACCCCACTCTGGAATGCCCATGCCCTGCCTAGACTTTGCCCAGACCATGCCCTTTTTGAATTAGAGTGAGATGTGCATGCTTGGGAGATAAGTACATATCTGGGTGGCTTTATCATATGGTGGACACGTACAAGCCCGATTTGTTAGTAATTGGTGGATAGTTAATCCATACTCTTTGGGTGACTTTGAAGATTCAACACCCTCTATTTAGATGAATTTTTCTAAAATTACTATAACAACATTTAGGGCTGGATTTTCCTACGGCACACAGGTTTTTTAATTCCGCAGTAACGGGGGGTGGACCTGCGAAATTCAGCAGCGATCGCACCACTGCGGTATTATTGCTACCGGCTTTTGCACTCAATAGCACCACCCTGAAAGGGTCTTACCTTATTGCCGCCAGCGAAGTTTCCGCAGCATCCGCCCCGACGCCGCATGTGATAAGGTAAGAAAATGACCCCCTTAGGTAAGTCAGCCAAAACATGACTGTAAGAGTAGTGTTGGGGTGCATGAAATCCAATGGTACCTCTTTGGAATAACTGCACTGGCTCCCAATAAGATCTCATTGTAAAGTTAAGGTGTTTTCATTAGCCTTAAAAATTTTGAAGGGAACAGGCAGCGTGCGCCGGGCTCAGCGCACGCATGTTGCACAAATGTGCACCCCCTTGTGCGCGCCGACCCCGGATTTTATAAGATACGCGTGGCTACACGCGTATCTTATAAAATCCAGCGTACTTTTGATCGCGCCTGGTGCGCAAACAAAAGTACGCGCGTGCGTAATTTTATAAAATCTATCCCTATATTTTTTAAGTATCGGCTCTAGAACACAGTTGCTTTCTTGAATGAATCAAAATATCCATTGGTGTGGTCGTGTTTGGTGAACCTCTCACTCCTTTTCCTCTGCCAGCTCTTCTGGGCATTTCTCCTCCTCTTCCGTGTATCCTCTGTCTCCTCACCAACACAGGAAGTGCATGCTTTTGGGAGTTTGTAACTCCTTGACATCTCATCCCTTACTTTTATTCCATCCCCCCCCCCCCCACACACACACACACACACACTCCCACCCATGTGCTTTCCATCAAGCATCTGATGGGTCTAATCTGGACTTTGTGGGATCCTTCCTGCATCCCTCTGGCATAACTGATCTTCCCTGAACTCCCCACTACCTTTTTCCTCTCAGCATTTACATGCACTGTAGTGTTACCTCATTATATTACTATTACTATAATTTCTTCAGTGCTGCAGGAGGCATGCAGTGCTATATAATAAATACACATAACAGAAAAAGAGACAGTCCTATTCAGAGGAGATTACAGTCTAGCCAAGACAAACATATAGAGCAAAAGAGACTTTGGCCATTTCATTTATTAAGAAAATGATTAAAAACAATAAGGCTGTGATCAGGAGAACAAGGGTTCAAAATTTAAAAGCAGCCTAAAGAAGGTAAGTTATTAGACTAGATTTGAATAAGTCTAGATAAATAGTATGATGCACCAACTCAGGAAATCTATTCCAAAAATACAGCAGCAAGGTAGAAAATGTTGAGTTGGAAGTTGACAGTGAGGACAAGGGCATAGATATGAGTGACTTGTCCAAGGAGCAGAGTTCATGAGGAGGTATGGGGAGAGATAGGAGAGGAAAGCTAGTGAGGAGCTGTAGAATGAGGTAAATAAGTGGAGTTTGAACTGTATGTAGTGACTTGAGATGATGTTTTTTGTGAGTGTAGGTACACTGACAAAAGATAAGTCATACAGCTGAATTTTGAATAGATCATAGTGGAGAGAGAAGACTCACTGGGAGAATATGAGGAGCAAATTGCAGCATAGGTGTTGTTTGGGGTGGGTTTGGGGAGATTGTGTCCCCCCACCTCTTTCCCAAATGCTCTGAGTTCTGTTACTAAATTGTCCCCTTGCCCTCTTCCTAATTGACACCCCCCCCATCCATTACCTCCTTCCCCCAAAAAAAAAATTAAACAGGCAATCTATATATAAGTTGAGTACCCAGGGAGAGAAGGCCTGCGCGATTGGCACCCAGACCCGTCGGGGTAAGGCCTTCCTATTCCCTTGCCCCCGGCGAGCCCAGCCTCCGATCGCGCTGCCTGCCAGCCGCTCCGCCCATCAGCGCGACTCTGGGACCCTCCCACCAGCAACTAACTAACAGCCAATAGAAAATAGAGAGGGTTTTTTTAAATTTTGGAATCTCAACTTAAATTGCCAGAACCACAGGCGCCGCGCGCCGAAGGAATGCAACAAAGGGGCAGGCCCCTTTGTGCGCCCCTTCATGCAGCCACTGAAATTAAGAAGAAACTAAAAGAAAATGCTTAGAACTCTACTTTCACCTTAATATCACTACCAACCGTCACTCGGACCTCTTTCAACCACATTCAACCTCCAGCAAGCTTCACTCGGACCTCTTTCAACCACATTCAACCTCCAGCAAGCTTCACTCGGACCTCTTTCAACCACATTCAACGTCCAGCAAGCTTCACTCGGACTTCAACCAAGTTCATTTCTGCCACTAAGATGATGACTTTTACCAACCCTCAACTCCAAAACAGACACAAACACCTTATAAACATCCCACTATTGAAAAATAACAAAAACGTATTGGGGTAGATTTTTAAAAACGGCGCGTTCGCATACTTTTGTTCGTGCTCCAGGCGCAAACAAAAGTACGCTGGATTTTAGTAGATACGCGCGTAGCCGCGCGTATCTGCTAAAATCCAGGATCGGCGCGTGCGAGGCTGCCGATTTTGGGCAGCCGGCGCGCGCCGAGCCGCACAGCCTGCCTCCGTTCCTTCCGAGGCCGCTTCGAAATCGGAGCGGCCTCGGAGGGAACTCTCTTTCGCCCTCCCCTCACCTTCCCCTCCCTTCCTCTACCTAACCCACCCCTCCGGCCCTATCTAAACCCCCCCCCTACCTTTGTCCAGGGATTTACGCCTCCCGGAGGGAGAAGTAAATCCCTGCGCGCCAGCGGCTCGCTGGCGCGCCGAGACACAACCCGGGGGCGGTTCCGGAGGGCGCGGCCATGCCTCCGGACCGCCCCAGGCCGAAACCATGCCCCCGGGCCCGCCCCCGAAATGCCGCATCCCCCCCAAAAATGCCGCATCGATCGGCCCCGCCCCCGACATGCCCCTGACAAAAAACCCCGGGACTTACGCGAGTCCCAGGGCTCTGCGCGCGCCGGCAGGCCTCATCAATGTTCAATCCTTATCAAAAAAACACATGTTAATTTCTGACATATTACAAGAAAATAACCCTGACTTCTTTGCCATAACAGAATCTTGGCTTAAAAACACCTATCAAGTACTTCTGAACCACCTAGTTAACAATGACTATGATACCTTTTCAATTCCACGCAACTACAAATGAGGAGAAGGCCTTCTACTTCTTATAAAAAAACACCTCTCAATGAAAATGATACCTCATAACCTCCCAAAACAATATGAAGTAGCTCTTTTTGATTCTCAATTCCTACAAGTTTGCCTTGTATATTGTCCACCCAAACTACTAGACAGCAACATCTCTCCTCTCCTGGAATTCCTCATTACAAACATCAACATGAAAAAAACATCTATCATCCTTGGCGACTTCAACCTCCATACTGATGCCAACCCCAGTTCACCGAGCTGCGAAACCCTACTAGACATGCTCTCAAGCTTAAACTTCATCCTTCAAGTGAACAACCCCACACATAAAGCAGGTCACACATTTGACCTGATTTTCACCAATTGTTTCTTCACGGACACTTCCATTTCATACACCCCAGTCCCCTGGTCAGATCACCATCTCCTACTATGCAAGACTCAATTGAATTACAACATCCCTTCAAATAATAATAACACACAAAAATTCTTCAAATACCGTCCTCCTTTTCAAACCAATCCCCTCCTTCAAGAGCTGGGACATCAACTAGCGAATCTAGATTTATCAAACATAAACAACGCTATCCAATCCTGGTCTCTTATCACTGAAAAAACCGCCAACATTATTAATCCAGAGAAAATCAAACGACTGAAGAACAAAAAAGAAAATCAAAACCCTTGGTTCAACACCACTCTAAAAAACATGAAAACTGCCCTCAGGAAAATTGAGAAAGAATGGCAAAAAAACAAGCTGCCCACAACACAACAGAAATACCGCACACAACTAGCCGCCTACAAAAAATCAATCCAAAGCACAAAACGGGACTATTATGGTAAAAAAATAATAAACTCCACTAACAAATCGAAATCCTTGTTCAACATAGTAAATAACCTCATTACAGATAATTGCAACTCCAACGTTTCTGTCACCAAAAAAAACTTAAGCCAAGCTTTAGCTATTTTCTTTAAGGACAAAATCTCCAAAATAACAGACTCCCTCAACTCTACATCAAGCTTCCTAATGCAAACTTCAACAAATAGCAACTCTCCTTGGCTTGACTTCAGACCTATCTCCATTACAGAAACAGAAAAAATGATGAAAAAAATCAACCCTGCACGCCATGACTTAGACTCCATTCCCACTCGAGTTCTTAAGGAAATTGCTTATCCATTAGCCCCAACAATTGTAGCAATCATCAACAAATCTCTAGAGGAAGGTGAGCTACCTCCCATGCTAAAAATCACCACAATACACCTTTATTAAAGAAAAAAAACCTCAACCCTGATGACCTAAACAATTACTGCCCAATTTCTAACCTACCCTTCTTTGCCAAATTGACAGAGAAGGTGGTGCTGAAACAACTCAACGATCATTTAGATGACAACAAAATACTCTATCCCACCCAATTTGGTTTTAGGAAAAACCACAGTACCGAAACCCTCTTACTCAACCTTTCCAATACCATACTAAGAGGACTTGACAACAAAAAAGGATACTTACTGATTCTTCTGGACCTCTCCGCAGCCTTCGACACAGTGGACCACAAATTGCTTATTTCTAGTCTTGAATCCATCGGGCTCGCTGGAAAAACTCTAAGCTGGTTCTCATCCTTCCTTAAAAATAGATTTTTCAAAGTCTCCTACAACAACATATCATCAAACGCTACCCCCCTCGAAACAGGTGTGCCACAAGGATCAGCACTATCACCCATTTTATTCAACATCTACCTTATTCCTTTATGCCATCTCCTATCAAGACTTGACATAACGTATTACATGTACGCCGATGATATACAAATTCTCATTCCAATTTCCTCCTCCATTGAAGATACAATGTCTAGAGCAGCCTCACACTTTGATACAATCAGAAACATGTTAATCCAGCTTAAATTATGTTTAAATATGAACAAAATTGAATGTATACTAATCGCCAGAAAAAACTCCGGACCAAAAACTATACCACCCTCCCAATTTAACAATACCCTCATCCAACTTAAAGACAACGTTAAAGACTTGGGCATTTGGGTAGACAACGATCTAAATTATAAAAAACACATCTCTACAAGAACAAAAGAAGTATTTCACAAACTACAAGTAATCAAACACCTAAAACCACTACTTCACCCCCATGATTTCAAAACCGTCCTTCAAGCCCTAATCTTCTCTGGTTTGGACTACTGCAATTCTTTTCTGATTGGCTTACCCAAGTCATCCTTAAGACCTTTACAGCTTCTTCAGAATGCTGCTGCCAGAGTCCTGACGGGTAAAAGAAAATCTGAACACATCACACCTGTTCTCAATGGCTCAATGGCTCACAATTGAGAAAAGAATCGAATTCAAAGTCCTCTCAATACTTCAGAAAGCAATTTACAAAGCAGACTACACTGCACTTGATGACATCATACATATCCATTATTCTCTACGCACAACAAGAACAACTAGTACACTACAACTAGTGATTCCATCACTTCCACATGCCAAACTCTCTTCCACCAGAAACAGAGCCATTTCCATCATCGGCCCAAAGTTATGGAATTCATTACCTCAGTACCTCACCGTTCAAGAAAACCCAAAATCTTTTAAAAAAGACCTAAAAACCTGGCTACTCAGCCAATCTCATAATGACAACACGCACAATGATCGCAAAACATAATACCATAGCCTCCTAACATTCAATCTCCCCCTTTGACAATTTATCCTGCTTCCTAACTACAGATGTCTCCTATTATGTTTGAACTCAGTTCTCAGTGTACCTAACCTTTGGTATATCTTGTTTTGTTTACACTAATATTATATGACAGTTCTCAGTTTGTTAAATGTAAATTTTCAAAAATTTTTTTCATGTAACAGGTTGTTATAATTGTAAACCGGAGTGAAGGCAACTCTGCTATACCTTGGTATATAAAAAAAATGCTAAATAAATAAATATATATATACATGAGTCGCAGTAATCTAAGGTAATAGACCTCCCAGTCACCAATCACATTGTTAGGAATTGTGGGTATGTGGGCCCCTTGGCCGAGGTGAAAGGTGGTACTGCCTAGGGGAAGAGCCCCACTGAGCCTCACCGTCGGGAGGCGAGGTCTTCGCTGCAGGATGTTATATAGCAGAAGTAGAGAAGGAGAAAGAGAGAGGGTGACCCCAGGAGGCGGGCCACGGAGCAACAGTGCAGATGCTGACGTCAGACTCAGCTCAGGCTAATTGGTGTCAGGCAATAGGTGCGGCATTTTCCGAGGAGCGGGGGTGCCGAGCACAAATACAGTCTCTGAAGTGCATGGGGTCTATAGAGATGGTACACCAGATGGTTCCTCGGTGGGAGGTCATGGTAGTGGTTCGCAGAGCGGGGTACACCGGCGAGGGTTCCTCTAGGATATCACGGCAATGGTCCACAGAACAGGGTACACTGGTGAGGTTCTTCTAGCGATATCACAGCAAAGGTCCGCAGAATGGAGTAGACCCGGAAAGGGCTCCTCTAGCGATATCACGGCAATGGCCCGCAGAGTGGGGTACACTGGAGAGGATTCCCAAGTAGATATCACAGCAGTGGTCCTCAGTGTGGTTACTCACAGTGACTTGAAGACAAAGTAGGAAGCCTCGGGAAGCGAGGCAGGCAGGGGTCCGGGTAAAGGCCCTCCAAGGAGCGGATAGCCGAGAGATGAGGAAGGGCCTCCGAGGAGCGGGTACCCGATAGTCTCACACCACGGAAGCAGGAACCAGAACAGGTACTGAAGCAAGAGTAGGTAGATTCAGCAAGATTAACTCGTTGTCAAGTCGCCGGCTGTCTGGGCCAGTGGGTTTAAGTATCCAAGATGAGTGACGTCATCTGAGGAGGTTGCCCACGAGATCCCCGCCATGATGTGGTTAAAACAAGCCCGTGAGTGCGCGCAGATGCCTAGGGGACCCCTAGGGTAATGTGGTGGTCGGCAGCGTCCATGCCGCTCAGGTGGGCCCGGGAATGGAGGCTGGAAGGCCGGTGGTAGCTGGCAGAGGCGGCGAATTCGCCCAATGGAGTCAAGGCAGAGAAAAAGGAGGTGAGCAACAGAGGTCGCAGCCGTCTGTGGCCGCGGAGCGTAACACACATGCCTTCCATGTCCACTTACACACACAATCACTTCCCCTTTCCTTGCTCCAGTTTGTCAGCAATCATATCCTCCCATTCTGTTTTTTTGATACAGCAATATTCACTCTCTCACCCTCTCACCCACAGACCTGAAACAAAACAATGGACAAACAAAAGAATACAAGAATATGTACAAGGCATGCAGCCATTTAGGAGCAATATTCAGTCACTGAGCAGCCCAACTAGTTAGCCAGATAAACATATGGCTAACTAGCAGGGTGTATTCAGCGATGTGATTGCACTGCTGAATATACTCAGCTATCTTAAAATTAGCCATATATGTTTATTCGGCTAACTTTGGGACAGGTCAGCGGCCTGAACAGATTTAATCACATAAGTTAATAACTTAACTCCGAATACTGGAGTTAGCTGGTTAACTTATCGGGTTAACTCAGCTCCTCCCCTAAATTCTAGCCAGCTGACTAGATATTTGTCTTGAATTTAGCTGGATAATTCTTTCAATATGCTGGCTTTGGCATTTAGATAGATAACGTTTTACTTATCCATCTAAATGGTTTTAGAATATTGACCTCCTGTTTATTTCCTCTTCTGGAAATTCTGCTCAGCTTTAAATGCCTCTTCTGGGATGTAGTTGCTCTTATAGCTCTCCCCTTAGCACTGACAACCAGCCCCCCTGTGCACAGCTTATACAAGTTTGAAGTAAGAAGATAGAGCCATGAGAAAAACAGACCTGAACATGCTCAGTTTTTGTGTGTAGTGGTCAAATGCTATTTAGCACTCGAGCAGATTTAAACGTGAATTTTAAAAGAGATCGGTGCACACAAATTAGCAGATGCACATGCAAATAGCACATATTCAAACTAGTGCTATTTTATAAAACTAACACATACACACTCAAGAAATGGTACACAAATAACTTTGCTTGTTTCAAAAAATGGATGGGTCAGGGTTCTTCCCCAGGTAGGACCATCATTTACACACATAGATCCTTATTTTAAAAAGCATTTACAAGCCTGAAATTGGGGTATATTTTATAAATTTACGCGCGTGCGTACTTTTGTTCGTGCACCAGGCGCGAACAAAAGTACGCTGGATTTTATAAGACATGCACCTATCTTATAAAATCTGGGGTCGGCGGGCGCAAGGGGGTGCACATTTGTGCAACCTGTGCGTGCCGAGCCCGGCGCGCGCTGCCTGTTCCCTCTGAGGCCGCTCCGAAATCAAAGCGGCCTCGGAGGGAACTTTCCTTCCACCTCCCCTCACCTTCCCCTCCCTTCCCCTACCTAACCAACCCCCACCGGCCCTATCTAAACCCCCCTACCTTTGTTAGCAGATTTACGCCTGCGAAAAGCAGGCGTAAATCTGCGCGCGCCAGCGGGCTGCTGGCGCGCCATCACCCGACCCGGGGGCTGATCCGGAAGCCTCAACCATGCCCCCGGGCCGATGCCACGCCCCGACACGCCTCCCACCCGCCCCGAAATTTGTGCCGCCCACCTGACACGCCCCCTTTGCAAAGCCCCGGGACTTAAGCGTGTCCCGGGGCTTGCGTGCACCACTGAGCCTATGCAAAGTAGGCTCGGCACGTGCAGGGGGTTTTGGGGTAGGTTTTCGGGGGGTACACACGTATTTTACGCGCGTACCCCTTTGAAAATCGACCCCATTGTGTTTTACATATGTGAGTGAGCTTTTGAAAATTGCTACAGGATATACCATTGAATTGTTCATAGGATTTACTCATATAAGTGCACTTTACTCGAGTAAATTGCTTTTGGAAATTGTTATGATAGTATGTTACATTTACGCGCATAACTCCTTTGAAAATTACCTCCTTAAGTTGCTATTTTATAACCTGTGAACACAATGCATGTGCAGCTGTTACCTGGACATATTTAATTCTGCTGTTTACCAGGTATAAGTCAGAATAAAACTCATTATTTTCAAATACTGACTGAATGAAAGTTCAGGGTAAACTGGGGGGAGAGCAGGCTGACCTGGAGATAGACTGGGAAAACTGGTAGACTAATTGGTAAACTGGTAATTTCCCTCATTTGCATATGTTACAAAATGTGCTGACTTGAGCATGAAAAAACTGTCAAATGCAAAAGGAAAATACGTGAATAACATTTTCTTGTGTAAATGCTTAAAATTAGGAGCACACGTATGCACAAATAGGTGTATTTTATATAATGTGCACACGTGCGGACAATATAAAATTCATTCTCTCATAAGAGCATATTTGGGCACATAGCACATCCTTGTTTTAAAGTTATCTTCATAGTATGTAGGTCCTTTGCATTATTGTTCTGGTGTGCTTGTTAATTGTGTACACATTGTCAATGCTTTATTTTAGTGGATGAACTAAGTATATAGAGTAGACCACTAACTATTGTTTTTACACACACACTAAACAAACTATTAGGTGTGAGTTAGTGCACAGGCTCTCCCACTTTATCAAGAGACATTGGTTTTTCTCCTCCTATCATCAAAGCATTAATTTCCAATAAATGTCCAACTAGTCATTAGTATTTAATTTTAAGATCAATATCTTGATATGCTTGTTATTTTTTAATACCACTAGCCATGATGTAAAAATCCATGGGAGTTTTCTACCCATGTAAATGAGCTTGGTAGGAAATTTTCACATGAAATTTTGCTATGGCAATTGACAAAAAAAGATAAGTACACCTCACTATGGGATAGTTACCTTTTTTTTTTTTATTTTGCAAAAACTAGCCCACAAACACATTTTCATGTGCTGGTTTTCTCTAAATTCAAAATGCTGTTTTTTGTGATCTTGTACTGGAAACCAATAGTAACAGGTGGGAGAGAGAAAAAGGGAAAAAAAAATGGATAAAGTGCGTAGCTTGCTGGGCAGACTGGATGGGCAGTTTGGTCTTCTTCTGCCGTCATTTCTATGTTTCTATGTTTCTATGTATTGCGGCAGCAGCTCAATCATTTTGAATTTGTATACTATTTTGTGCATAGTGAACTATGTGCAATATTTTATTATTTGCATAGTAAAACACTGGTGAAAAATTTCATAAATAGGAGTTCATATTCAAAACGAGCAAAACCGTAAAATTTTTCAGGTTTTGTGTATCTTTGCGTGTTAAACCCTATTGTGAAATTTTTCGCAGGTTATTACATCAACCTCATAGTCTACCAAGTCTGGAATGGATTGTAAAATTAAATGCACTTGTAAGTTAGATATGAAATAAAGGAGTATTTTGACCCTATTACAATGACCTTTAGTATGTATTAGGCAATAAATATTTCCATAGCACTTTCTAGTTCATCATTTCTCCAGAGCCCAAAACATGCCAAAACTGCAATGCTTCTGAGATCTAGAAAACTCTAGCAAGAACTGATATCTCCCAAAGCTGCTCCCCCATACCTTGACTTCTTACATGGCTAACATTGAGCTCTGCTGAAAAGCCTAGCGGGAACACAATTGATTCTTAGGTAATGCTCCATTATCTAGGAAATCTGTTTCTGAAGCATACAGTCATTGTTTCACTTCTCTTTCTCCTTATATTGCATGTATCTCACTTTTATGAACTTATCTTCTCTAACTTCATCTTTCACTTTCTTACTTATGATTTCTTATTTACTTTTCCTAATTTTTCTGATTTCTGGAGGCAGTGGGAAATGGCTGCTGTCAGAATGAAAATGAATGCTAATCGAGCAAAAGGTAAAACCTCCGTTATTGCTATTTTATTTGAAAAGGAGAATAGACAAAGATGTGAAAGAAACATTTCCTTCTGGGACAACTTTCCTCCTGGATGCTAGTGTGTCATACACACAATTGAATTCTTAACAGCTGCCATTCACACGCTTTGCAGAAGACCATTTGAAAGTAATATTTTGCTCTGTGTGACATCTCATTTTTTTCCTCAGGAATCCTAATTTTTTTACACACCTAGTACTCTTCCTAACAGGAAACCAGCTCTGCCTGTCATTTTGATTGTGGAGGAAGCTTGTTTTCCAGGTCACTGACTTGCATCCTGGAGACAAGATATTCATGAGGGACCTGCATGGAGAATTTACATCTCAGTGTGGAGTTTTCCTCTCCATTTGTCAGCCTGCCAGGTCAGTGAGCTGCTCGCTTGTCAGAGGGAAGATAATGGCTGCCGCATTGCCTCCTACTTATTACACACTCAGTGCACCTGACCTTCTTGCAAGACCCTCAAAGCATTCCAATTTCTGGCCTGTCTTATCTCCTAACTAAAACCCCCTCAACTGAACTCATCAATCTGAAATGAGTTAGAGTTATATGTTTTGCGTCTTATTATGTTTTAAATGTCAACTGACAAACATCATTTCCAATTAATTTATTTTTTTTATAGAGATTCTTTAATGTGCACTTTAGAAAGAAATTCTGAATACAAACTGCAGGTTATTTTTTTTTTTCATCTTTTTTTCCAGAATTTAATAGTGACTTATTTGTTTTATTAATGCTCCAATCCACTATACCTGAATGGAAAAGAGATAAAAAAAATAAATAGCAGCTCCAACCAAAGCATTACCTAGGACAATCTGTTTTTCATTTGGTCTCAGAGAATGAGAATAAAATATTCACCATTTAATTTAACATGGGTTGTGTCTTTTAAGTTTGCAAAATGAAGCACCTACTTTGAAGCACTGTTGAGCTTTTCATCCAAGCCAGTTTTAAACATTCACATCAACAGCACTTCAGGCATGCACAGAAGTGTTTTCTGGAGGTTAGTAATATACAATAATTGCATTCTGATTCTAAGGAGCACAGAGAAATTTTAAACATGTCCTACTAATATTGTAGGGTACAGGAAATACACTAGACCACAATACAGCTATTGGTTCTTTCAGATATATAAATTTCATTGTTGCTGAAAATTAAAAACCCATTTTTAAGATTATATATATATATATATATATATACTTACATATGCTTTTCCCCTTCTAACCAACCAACTTTGGAGCAAACTTCCTTCTAATATTCAAGATGCTCCCTATCAATTTTCTGCTTTCATCTTAAGACTCATGTCCTCAAACAAGCATTTTCTTAATCTTCTCAACATTCTTAATTTCTAGATCCACCTTTCATACATTTTTTACATAACGTTGTTTCTGCTTTGTCTCATGTCCTTAATATGAGCAACTTTGAGCCTGATTCACTAAAAACCCAATAATGCACCTCAATATAGGTCTCTAACCCCTAAATGCACTGTCATGATATTTTATTGCAAGAGCGGTCCCACTATTGTGGATGGGGTAGTGTTGCTGAGATAGTGGAGCCACTCCCCCAAAAAAGCGTGTTCTTTTGTATCGCGGCCAAACACGGCAGCACAAAAGAACTCAGCGAGCAGCCCTTTATCACAATGACAGCCCCAATCTCACGGGACTGCCATCGCCTTTAATGGCCTCTGGCATCCCTCAAAAACAATCATATCAAATGGGTAAGCTGAGTGGGGTACCCCCATATCAATCTGGAGCCACAAATTGAGGCGGCCCGACACCCTCAAAATGATAAAAAGTAAAAAAAAAAAAAGAACCACATGGCAACAGCCCAAGACCCTCCTTCCCCCTTCCCAAAGTACATATAAAATGTGGCCCTGGACCCCACCCACAAGTCACACCTTAAAGCCCTCACCTCCCCCAAAGACATCAAACCACCTGAAGTCAATACAATAAACTCCCCCACCCCCCTGATTCCCCAAGGCAATACCGAAACCCCTCCAAAGTCAATACAGAAAACCCTCCCCTCCAAAAAGGTGCTGCCCCCCCCCACACTGTCCCCTAGCCCTGTCCCGCCCACCAGAGCTACCGATGAACCTTGGAAGGAATCCCATGCAGGGGCCAGGTGCACCCTTGCTTCCCATCCGGTCGGCACCATCTTCCAAAATGGCATTGACCTCACTTTGCCCCAACCATGTGACTGGGATAAGGCCTGGGGATTGGTCCTGGTTCTGGTGGGGGGTTGGGGTGGGGAGATGGTGCAGAAAGAGTGGTGGTGGGGTCCATCGCCTTTTTTGGGGGGCAGGGGATTTGCTGTATTTACTTTGAGAGGGGTTGTTGTATTCACTTCAGGGAGCGTGGGGAAAGGCTTGAGGTTGTGATTTGGGAGGTGGGGAGAATTGGTATTGGGGGCCAGGGACACATTTTCCATGTGTGCTTTGAGAAGGGGGGAAGGGGGGCTGGGGCTGTCACCACATGATTCTTTTTTTTTAACTTTTTTACATTTTCAGGGTGTCGGGGCCACCTCGACTGGCAGCCCTGGCTTGAGATGGGAGTCAGCACTGAACCCGGCTCAACTGAGACAGGGTCAGCTCTAACCCCCATTCAACCTCCCAATTTGTTTCATTTTTTTTCCTACTGATTTAAATGTGAGGTAGGAGCCTGAGGACCCGTATTAGGGTCTTGGGCCTCCCGCTGCACATCTAACGCATTTCAAATAAAATATCTATACCTATCATGGCTGACCACCTTCTCAGTCAACCATGATAAAATATTTACATAAAAGTGACTAGTAATGACCTTCTTTGCATGCATTTGCATTATTCATGCATGCAAATTGCATGCAAAGAAGGGAAGGGTATCTGGGAGAAGAGATGCAAAATATTGCATATATAATGCATTAGAGCCCTAATGCAGATTGATGAATCACTTGGGAAGTTAGGTACTAAAGGTAAGCGTCAATATTCATCTGATCTAAGGTGCCTCAAATTTGGGTTTGCTAAGGGCACTTAATTTTACATTTAGATGTCTTAAACTGAGGTGTCCAAAGTCAGGCCAGCTATGGAATCACCTAACTTAAGGCAACTAGCTTCATTCTTCTGCCCTAACCCTGCCTTTGGCCTTGCCTATTTTTAATGTGCCAGTTGTTTGTTTACAAAACTTTTGATTACATTTTATCTGTGAGTGTATTACAGTTATGCTTTGTATGTTCTGTTTCTCTTTTTATTTTACACTGCTTTGTAGCCTTTCAGGAAAGGCAGTTGATAAATGTGAAAATAAATAAATACATGTATTTCCATTCCTCCAAAAACAAGAGATTTTGCTTTGCTATCTTTGCCTAATATAAAAGAGGGGAGAGGGAAGTATTTATTTACCTATGACCAAAAATTAAATTGTGATTCACAAACTTTAACCTAAATCACACTCAGAGGACTGAGTGAAAAAAAATGAAAATAAAGATCTGAAAGAGAGAGGACACCACTGAGGGGGTTGACAGAATGAAGAGAGCTCTAACAAAGCTCAAGGACTGATAGCGTGGTTGGCAGCAAAGTTTTAATACTAAAACGTGGAGAATCCTTAACTTGGAGCGCAAAGGCCAAGGAAGCAGTAGGTGACTTAGGATGAGAGTCTAATGACTGCTCTAAGGAGAGAGACCTAAGGCTGAGCATTTCTGATGATCTCAGAATAGGATAATAGTGTGCAGTTAGTGGCTAGATCTAGAAGAATAGAAGATGCCTAGGGAGAAGCTTAACCAGTGGAAAAAAAAAAAAAAAGAGGTGACAATATCTCTACACGGTTCATTGGTGAGGCCTTGCCTGGAATATTTGCTCCCGTTCTGGAAATTCTACCCATTAGAAAGTAAATGGAGTGATGTGAAGGAGTAAACCTAGTGGGAAGAATTTCCCACAACCACTGAAACAATCCTGTTTTAGGGAAACCATGCAAGAATGGAGTTAGAGTACATGGAAAAGTGATGATTCATTCAGCAATACCCTGCTTCCTTCCAGAAAAATCATCTCTTTGACAGAAGGTCCAGATAGCCTGGAGCCAAGAAAGCCAGCTGCAGATTAGAAACAGTGAGCAGTGTTTTTCCCTCTGTAGAATATCTGTTTACTGTCAGTCAAGTTGGCTTAATTATTGTCTGTGGCACTCTTCCTGGGTCAGTCATATAGATATTCTTTTTTTTTTTTTTTAAAGTCCAGGGCTGTGTTGGGTTCTATAATCATCCAATCCTGAAATGTATCTATCTTTTTCTCATTCTCTCTCTCTACATATATATTTGGTATTTATAAACTGCCAATACTAAAGGCCTAGATGTGAAAAATAGGAATATACATAATGTTGCACTGGAGGTGAACCCTTGGCCTGGTGCAGGATTGATACGGCCCTCTGGTCAGACCCAGAGAAGGCCTGCAACCAGGAGGTGGAGCACACAAGGAGACAGAGGCTAGCTGGAGCTTTACCAACAACAGTCCGGGGTTTCTGCAGGTTGAGCCCTTGGGTACCCGGACTGCCTGGACTTAGGTGGACCTCTGGTGGTCTCCCGGAGAGGTGTTGGAGAGGTGTGCCCACCACGAGCAAGGGTGCGTGGCTGATGCAGAGTGGAAGCCGTGGTTGGTTTCCAAGCAGGTTGGTCACAGGAGGCCAGAAGAGAGTGTCCGAGTGAAGCACAAGGGTCAGAGCCAGAGTATCAGTCCAGAAAAGGTCAGCCAAAGCAGGGGTCAATACCAGAATCAGTCCATGCGAAGATGAGGCAAGCGAGGGTCGGTTCCAGGTGGCAGACAATAGAATGGTCTGGCAGGCAGAGGTCAATTCCAGGCGGCAGGCAAGAGAATGGTTAGGCAGGCAATGGTCAGTTCCAGGTGGCAGACAATAGAATGGTCAGGCAGGCAGAGGTCAGTACCAAAGGTCAGTCCGGACAGGTACTACCTGGGAAGGATACAGGAACATGGAGATGCTGGGACTGGAGAAGCTCGAACAGGAGACACTGGAACAGGAGACACTGGAACTGAAGACACTTGGAACACACAGATGCAAACTATCACACTAGTGGTGTCGACCCAATTGTCAAGACGAGGCTCTGGGGAAAGAGCCTTGCCTGATATACCAGAGCTATGTGATTTCATCTTTGTGCGCTGCGGACTGAGTTCCCGTGCTGGGCCCTTTAAAGGGAAATGCGGCCCGCACGCGTGCACCTAGGGGCAGAGCCGACGCCATGGAGGATGCCGAGCCCCGGCGTGGGGAGTGCTGAGAGCTGGAAGGCCCCAACGGGCCTGGAGACATCTGGGAGCGCCGCAGGTGATAGAAGCTAGCCGCAGACGCCAAAGACGGGGAGCCAGAGCTGGTGGATGGAAGCACGAGGTGAGCAGGGCCAGCTGTGGTGCCGGCACGTCCAGGATGCGCAACACACAATATAAAAAGAAAAAAGAAACAACAGATTAAACAAGAAAACAGAATCAATACTCTGAATGACTAAGAGTCAACCAAAGCTCACAAAAACGCTAGCCTGAACGGATGGGTTTGTAACATGAATTTAAAAGTCTTGGAGCAATGTTGTAAAGCACATTTCCTGGGGAAGAGAGTTCTACAAGACTTATGCCACTATAGAGAATCCCCATTCCCTTGTCTCTCCCAATCAGACTTGATGCATAGTAGGGTCCTTTGACAAACCTTGTTGGGAAGACTACAAGGTTCATGATGCAACACTGAGATTAGAGGCAGGCCTTTGTCTGAGCTGTTTAAAGTAGGCAGATCCCTATTTTAGATTCAAGCTTCTGTAAGTGCTTCAGTGTAAAATGGCCAAGAGGCCAGAAGCCAGAAGGTATTTTCTTTTGTTTTGCTGAGGCCAGGAGCCTGAACTGATTGTGTTTGCCTAAAGTTGCTCTGTTTGGAATTAAAGAGGTAGATCTTTAAAAAGTACGCCGGATTTTATAAAATACGCGTGTAGCCACGTGTATCTTATAAAATCCGGGGTTGGCGCGCGCAAGGCTGTGCAAAATCGGCAGCCTGCTCGCACCGAGCCGCCCAGCCTGCCTCCGTTCCCTCCGAGACCGCTCCGAAATCGGAGCGGCCTCGGAGGGAACTTTCCTTCCGCGTACCCCCACCTTCCCCTCCCTTCCCCTACCTAACCCACCCCTCGGCCCTACCTAAATCCCCCCCCCCTACCTTTGTTGGGCAAGTTACGCCTGCTTGAAGCAGGCGTAACTTGCGTGCGCTGCCTCGCATCCCCCGGCACAGGCTGCAGTGCCGGGGAACTCAGGACCGCCCTCCCAGCCCGCCCCTGAACCGTCTCCACGCCCCCGGAACCGCCCCCAGACACGCCCCCCAGACACGCCCCTCTCGCCCCTTTTACGAAGTCCCGGGACCTACGCGCATCCTGGGGCTTTGCACGCGCCGGCGGCCTATGCAAAATAGGCGCGCCGGTGCAGGGCTTTTGAAATCTAGCCCAAACTGTTTTGCTTCTAACTTCTCTGGCTTCATTTCCAAAGAGCGTCAGAAATGTCCCCCCCTCCCCCCCCCACAGCAGGATATAGGTCAGTGTTTCCCAACTCTTTTACTCACAAGGCACACCTACATTAACAAAAATGTTGTTAGACACATCAGTCTCTATGAAACAGTCAGTGCAGACATGGAAAAGACACATGTGGCTTAAAGAAGAGCTGTCCCTCAGAAAACCAGTCCCTCAGAAAACATCATGCATAGATTTTCAAGCCTGCACAAGTTATTTTCCATAGAAATTCTATCCACAAAAAAAGAACATTTAGGGATATGCAGGCCCAATACATATAGATACATTTTTTTTGTTTCCTTTATTTTTTTTTTTAGTTCTGTTCATTTCTCAAACTGGAAAAAAAATGTGCCTTAAACTGAAAATGACAAAGTACCTGAAATCATATTAAACATTTCATGTTGGTAGAAATTTTGTATTAATAAAAACTGCTCTTTCGATTTCTTTGTTTAAACCCAAGGCTTTGATAGTTCCCCAATTGTAAATGAAACAATGCTTTGCTTGTATTAACTGACAATTAAAATTGTATCCTCTTCTGTTAGGTTTAAGTTGTATTATTAATACTGCAAACCTCAAAACTTTCAAAGTACGAGAATTTCCCTGCCAGTGTGCTACACATGGCGCTTCAGTTTTGTTCTGATGAATGCAGCTAAAATGTTCTTGGATCCGTGTCCACAGCGTGCATGCGGTTTTCCCAATATAAATCAGGTTGCAAGGGCAAAAACTGCTTACACTACTCCTGCTGATGCATATGTCAGACACTGATGTAAAATAAAGGGTCTATGACTTGGAAAAAAGAAAGTATGCCCATGAAATGAAATTTCACATACATTACAGTGACCACAGGAAAAATGGCCTCCTTGCTGATTGTCCTTATGGTGGACTGCTTCAGAAAAGAACGCTGAATGGAGCAATAGATCACATAGGTTAGTTACTCATTTAAATGCAAATACTGGTGCCACCTGAAAGATAGAATGTATACTTAACACTTGCCAGTACTTCTTTATAGTTTGCTTAATCATATGTGCAAAAGAAAACAAAGGTAACACATTTACAATTATCTCTTCTGTTAGCTGGTGTCTCTCCATTTTTTTTTAGATGATAGGAGAAAAATAAGATGTTTATAAGTGCTTTTATCTGCATTATACACATTTTTTTAAAAAATTCACAGCATCAAATACCCTAAGAATAATACTGGTAAATGATTAGAACTCAGATGGTTATAGGTGCTTCTGTTGGTTAAGATCCCATTTTATGATAGAAGAGATTGCCAGAGGCAGCTTAGCCTGTGATTGATTTGCTGTTTATATGTAAACCCCCACCAATGGGAGGGGCCACATAAAGAACTCCACCTCTCAGCTGTGTGGTTTAGAATATGAATGTGAAGCATATCCACATAACTAAAAGTTCTCCCAGAGATGGGGAGAGGGTGGAGCAGAAAATCAAAACAACATGTAATAAAACAAACACACAAAGGGTAACTTTCAAACAATTCCGCATAGCCCCATATAAGATCTCTATTGGTCTGTGCAAATTTACTATCGTGTTTTAGAATCTATCGGATGCATCTGCACAGCTTCTAAAATATGCATATCCATGCCCCCAAAAGTATGCATGTACTTTTTTTTTAAAATTTGTATTTATGAGAATTTCCAATATAAACATCAGAACATGTACAAAGAAAAGTCAAGAAATACCAATTCTCAACAAAGAAAAGTCAAAGAATACAAAATATAAACTCTAGTCCACAAAAACAGAAAATAAATGCTAAGGAAATACACAATAAGGGTCAAGGATTAAGACAAATTACTACTGGATGTGCCTATTACCTAACATGAATAGTGTGAAGCTTACTATACAGGAGAAGGAACTCTCTCTGGTGAAGATGTTAAGGTAGGCCTAACTAAAATCCTCTTTTTCATTAATAAGAGAGCTAAGTCATTAAACATACACTTAATATCAGTCAACTTATCTATGTGGAACCCCACCCTGATGTGCCTCTCCTGCATGGTTGGATACACAAACTTATTTGTTACTCTTTGGGACTGGAAAATATCCCTGGCTAGCTGTTCTGTCTCCCTCAATTTCCCCAGGTGTGGATTCGTTGGACGGAGAGAAGAAAGGAGTCCTTTCAGGTCCTGATATGACAGGGGTGGTTTCTGTACGCATTCCCTGATGTGTATAGTTTCTCCTGTGGGAAGGATGTCTGTTCTTTACATGGGTGAAGTGAGTACAAAATAAATACTCTAGAGTCATATTGGTAATGCCCAAAATAAAAGTCTTTACTGTAAATACTGGTGATAAATGTCACAAAACTCAAACTACAGAACCACAGAATTATCTTCTCAGTTTTGTTACAATCTCTTCCCTCTATCTGTTAGGGATGTGCATTCGTTTGTGACGAAACAGGAAATATAGATGATATTTCCTACTTTGTCATGGTTCGGGAGTCCCCGAAAATGATAGGAAAACCCCACAAAATTTTGTGTGGTTGTCTTACCGTTTTTTTTTTTTTGGGGGGGGAGAAAGGGCACATAAAAAAAAACAAACCCAAACCCACCCCAACCCTTCAGATTTAATTAATTACAATCTCCTACCCTCCTGACCCCCACAAAACTTGCCTAAAGTCCCTGGTGGTCCAGCGGGGTCCTGAGAGCGATCTCTCACTCTTGGGTCGTTGGCTGCCAGTAAACAAAATGGAACCAGTAGCCCTTTGCCCTTACCATGTGACAGGGGCTATCGGTGACATTGGCTGGCCTCTGTCACATGATAGGAACAATGGATGGCCCGCGCCATTTTTTAAGATGGTGCCAGCCGTCCATTGCTCCTACCATTTGACAGAGGCCGGCCACCAACAGCCCCTGTCACATGGTAAGGGCAAAGGTCCACTGGCTCCATTTTGTTTACTGGCAGCCGATGGCCCAAGAGTGGGAGATCACTCCCGGGACCCCGCTGGACTACCATGGACTTTAGACAAGTTTTGGAGGAGTCGGGAGGGTGGGGGATTGCAGTTTATTAAATCTGAAGGGTTTGGGTGGGTTGTTTTTTTTTCAGATCGGGACAGCTGAAAAAAAAAATCGGCCCCAACCGCGGGAAACGAAATTTCCTGTGGCGGGCCGATAACGAAGGCCGAACCAAAGATTTGGCTGAAGCACATCTCTACTATCAGAGCAAAACTCACTTGTTTCAAGAACCAGGGAAAACTCTCACTTTCTTGGATTAATTAAAAGGAGTTCCAGAATGGACAGAATCATTTAAGCTGGGCAAAACCCCTTCCAAAACCAATAACTTGCAAAAACAGTCTATGGTACAGAGAGCTAATATCCTTTTCTCTCCCCAAGCTGGTAAACACCAGATGGGTGCTTCCAAATATGTAGTTTCCTTTACTCATGGTTAGGAAATATTTTTGATCTTCTTTTATTTTACAGACTATTTACAGCTCTCTCACAGAATCCTTGATGATAAGGAATCCTCTTGGAAACAAGATGGGTTTTTTTTCTTCAAACAGGAAGGAAGGGGCAGCCAAACTTCCTCCTTGATCTTCTAACAAAAAGTGTTCTTTCCCCCAAAAGGAAATGAATCAAAATAGTGGAGTCCCCTCCTCACAGTAGGTCACACCACTTCAGGGGTGTATCTTCCTTGTCCTTAGGATGCACAAGATTCCCCAATCTCTGTGGGCAGGAAAAGTCCAGGTGTCCAGTGAGGCTCCTAATAAAAATCTCAAAAATCACTTAAAGTAGACTCAGAGGGAATCTTAATCAGGCAGGTTGTGGACTGGGAAAAGAAATCCCTTCCGACCCTGGTCAGGATCCACAGTCTAGGCTAGACTGCTTTTACTCACTGGACCTGGAAAAACAACAAAAGGTAAACTTCGCTACCCCTCTGTACTCTTTGAAAACCTAAAGGGATTGCCTCCTGAGCTCATTTTGGAGAGCTCCTAAATAGACTCTCAAGGAGATGGCCACTCCAGACTCCACAGAAGGAGGAGCTGTATTTGAATGGTACCTCACACTACTCTAACCTTCTCTCTATAGCTAAATTTCGGGTTCACCTAAGTCTTATTAGTGCCAGAACTGTGGTCCCTGTCACATATGCATTAACCAACACTGCCCTCTCCCCTCCAATTGTAGAACCTCAATCATAGGAGGAGAAAGTACTTCTTCCTAAGTTGAGTAGATTTTGTAACATCTGGGAACATAACAATTTTTAAGTTAAAGAACAAAACAGCCCTCTTGTGGAAGTACAATTTCAGTAAAAAGTCCTGATCATAATCTACCATTAATAATCTATTTATTTATTTAATTTATAAACCGCCTATCATAGTATTTATAGGCAATGTACAATAAAAACAGACATAAATAATATCAATGTAGAAAGAATAATGGTTTTGTCTTCAGATTTCTCAATAATAGCAGTCAAATTGGCAAGATCTAATGAAGTCTGACCAGGTATTCCATTGTCCCCAGTCTTTCTAAATGGTGGCATATAGTAAATCCTTGAAACAGGAAGGATTACATTCTCAGAAACATTTAGAACTTCTAAAACATATGTCTTAACATCTCCATCTGTGGCAAAAACTTCTGCCTAAAAAATTATGAGCCAGAGACAGTAACTTTTAAACTGGTGCATAGGTCATATGTGCATGCGTTTGTCGGCCCATGCCCAGGGATGCGGCCATTTTATAATATATTCACATATATGTGTGTATGTTATAAAATAGCCTGACCATGCATACATAGATGTGCAATTTTAAGTGAAGGCATGCCTATGTGTGAAAATGCCATTTCTACCACGTAAGTGGGGAAATTTTAATAGACATGCACACTGAGACTATTACCAGTTTTCCCAGTTTGTTCCCACTTCTCTCAGGTAAAGAATAGGACTTTAAAATCCCCCTAGTTTAATAGCCTCCCTTCTCCCCTGTTAGCCCTGACCCTTAAAACCTTGCTGATCTATTTATTTGTATTGTATTAATTGCACATCCTCTATAGCAGAGCTAAAGTTATGTGGCAGGGGACCCTGGCACGTGCCTGTGTGCGTATTTATGCACAAATTTGAAATCCGGGAACACCCATGCCCCGCCCAGACCATCCCAATTCCCCGCCCCATTTTTGGAATTTTTTATTTGTGCACGCAGCGAGAGATACATGCACATCTGGGCAACTTTTACAATCTGCTTGGTGTGCGCTGCCCAACATATTCACATAATTCCGCTTGGCATATGCTGGCCTTTTAAATTTCATCTTTAAGATTTTTTTTGTCCCATAGCATTTTTGAACGCTTCCATTTTGTTCTGCAATTCTGACTGTCCAGTTATCAATGAATTCCCCAAATTTTGGGCTCCCATAACTTTCGAATCAAAGGTCTCCATTTGACTGAAGATGTTTTCCTCTGATTACAACACACATCAGTACTGAAAGTTTGAAATTGGGCCATAAACTAAGCGATTTGGTTGAACAGAAAAGCTATTACATTGCATATGCCATCAAGGGTAACAACTTTAGGGCACTGAATCTGGGGATTAGAAAACACTGATAAAGCATGGCTTACCCTAACTGTACTCAGAGTCGCCCCTCCAAGCTGCAATCGTATTGAAACAGATGCCAAGATTTCAGACCGATCCTTCCTAGCTTGAGCCATGCCAGAGGACTTCTCGCCTACAGCTCCTCACTTTGGAAGCTCCTGCTCTTCTGTAGCTACCATGAAATCATCTGAAAATGATAAAACACCATCCAGCTCCAGCTGCTGGCCTCGCAGCATTCTAGGCTGCAGTGGCTGCTCTTGAGTATCAGGTGAGAGAGAAACCTCAGCATTTGGAGAGAAAACAGGGGGGGACCTCCAACCCTGAAACACCCAGAGATGCACATCCAGAGCTAAATACTCTAGGCTGCTGCACATATGAATCCATAGTGCTGTCCCGGGGAGGGGGAATCATGAAGCCTGCATAACATAGTAGGGATGTGAATCGTTTTTCAACAATTAAAATTATCGTCCGATAATGTTTATATCGTCTTAAATCGTTATAGAACACGATACAATAGAAATTCTAACGATTTATCGTTAAAAATCGTTAAATCGTGTTAGTGCGCACTAACTCGAGTTAGTGCGCACTAACTCCCCGTTAGTGCGCACTAACTCGATTTAGGGCGCACTAACTGAAAATGATACAAATAAACACTTTCCAGGTCACTGAAGGTCAGTTAGGAATGAATATGTGTTCCTATTGGCTGGCTGCCCTCTTATCTATTGATATTACCAAGGTTACCACTGAGGTGATGGTTGGGGGGATGGGAAATGGAACTGGAAACTAACGAACACCAACAGAAAATGAAACAAAGTGTTCACACTTCCCAGGTCAGTAAAGGTCACTTAGGAATGAATATGTATGTATGTATTCCTATTGGCTGGCTGTGCTCTTATCTATTGATGTTACCAATATGGTTGGGGGGGATGTGAAATGGAAACAGTTGGAAGCTTGACAAAAAAAGTAATGTAATGATCAGCACTCACGTGACTAGAACTTGTTTGTTTATTATTTTTGTTAGCAGGCACCTGAAATGCTAGTGCATGTTGAATTTGCCAATCACTGTGCATTTTAGAAAGGTGGTCCTGGCTGGAACTGTACACAGTTCAAATATATGTAATTGATTGTTGGTAAGTGTATTTTTTAAGTAGCCACACTGGCACCAGTATGTTTACTTTTCCTCCTACTTAACTCACTAGCTCAGCTTTGTAAGAAGGGCTTCTCTGCTTGTGTGTTGTTTTTGTTTGGTGTGAGGAGAGCAGAAACATCAGATCTTTATTCAATCTACTACAGTCATCTCTTACAGTGCCCTATCCCTATTAATACCAGGAGTGTTGTGATCTTCCTGCACACAGTGCCCTAACCCTGATACCAGTCTGAGACAGCTCCCTCCCTGCATTACTAGTGAGAGGCTGGCTTCACAGACAGGGGGGAGCTGCCTGACCCTCACTCCTGACTTCCCCCATGTCCCAGCTAGTGAATGGTGTGTGGGTGAGGGGGGGGGGGAGGATGGTGAAGTCTGAGACAGCTCCCTCCCTGCATTACTAGTGAGAGGCTGGCTTCACAGACAGGGGGGAGCTGCCTGACCCTCACTCCTGACTTCCCCCATGTCCCAGCTAGTGAATGGTGTGTGGGTGAGGGGGGGGGGGGGAGGATGGTGAAGTCTGAGACAGCTCCCTCCCTGCATTACTAGTGAGAGGCTGGCTTCACAGACAGGGGGGAGCTGCCTGACCCTCACTCCTGACTTCCCCCATGTCCCAGCTAGTGAATGGTGTGTGGGTGAGGGGGGGGGGAGGATGGTGAAGTCTGAGACAGCTCCCTCCCTGCATTACTAGTGAGAGGCTGGCTTCACAGACAGGGGGGAGCTGCCTGACCCTCACTCCTGACTTCCCCCATGTCCCAGCTAGTGAATGGTGTGTGGGTGAGGGGGGGGGGAGGATGGTGAAGTCTGAGACAGCTCCCTCCCTGCATTACTAGTGAGAGGCTGGCTTCGCAGACAGGGGGGAGCTGCCTGACCCTCACTCCTGACTTCCCCCATGTCCCAGCTAGTGAATGGTGTGTGGGTGAGGGGGGGGGGAGGATGGTGAAGTCTGAGACAGCTCCCTCCCTGCATTACTAGTGAGAGGCTGGCTTCACAGACAGGGGGGAGCTGCCTGACCCTCACTCCTGACTTCCCCCATGTCCCAGCTAGTGAATGGTGTGTGGGTGAGGGGGGGGGAGGATGGTGAAGTCTGAGACAGCTCCCTCCCTGCATTACTAGTGAGAGGCTGGCTTCACAGACAGGGGGGCTGCCTGACCCTCACTCCTGACTTCCCCCATGTCCCAGCTAGTGAATGGTGTGTGGGTAAGGGGGGGGGGGGGGGGAGGATGGTGAAGTCTGAGACAGCTCCCTCCCTGCATTACTAGTGAGAGGCTGGCTTCACAGACAGGGGGGAGCTGCCTGACCCTCACTCCTCCGGGGTATTGTGATCTTCCTGCACACAGTGCCCTATCCCTGATACCAGGGGTGTTGTGATCTTCCTGCATGCAGTGCCCTATCCCTATTAATACCAGGAGTGTTGTGATCTTCCTGCATGCAGTGCCCTATCCCTATTAATACCAGGAGTGTTGTGATCTTCCTGCATGCAGTGCCCTATCCCTGATATCGGGATGTGTGCAAGAAGATCACAACACCCCCGGTATCAGGAATAGGGCACTGTGTGCAGGAAGATCACAACACCCCCAGTATCAGGAATAGGGCACTGTGTGCAGGAAGATCACAACACCCCTGGTATTAGGGATAGGGCACTGTGTGCAGGAAGATCACAACACTCCTGGTATTAATAGGGATAGGGCACTGTGTGCAGGAAGATCACAATACCCCTGGTATCAGGGTTAGGGCACAAGTTCTAGTCACATTGACTGATCACATTACTTGTTTTGTCAAGCTACCAACTGTTTCCATTTCCCATCCCCCATATACTGTCAGTAGGAAACTTGGTAACATGAATAAATAAGAGGGCAGCCAATAGGAATACATATTCATTCCTAAACTGACCTTAACTGACCTGAAAAGTGTCAAATTGTATCATTTTCAGTTAGTGCGCACTAACTCCCAGTTAGTGCGCACTAACTCCCGTTAGTGCGCACTAACTCGAGTTAGTGCGCACTAATCGGAAAAAACGATTTTTAACGATTTTTTAACTAAAAAATCGTGCCTAAGACGATTTTCTTGCCCTGCCACACGATTTCTATCGTTAAGACGATATGGAAAACGATTCACATCCCTATAACATAGAGTCTGGTCTTCCTCTTCCTCTTCCCCATTATGACAAAGAAAAAAAGGTAATAGCAGAATAAGAGCAATAAGAGCTCAGCAGCATTTGACCATTTTACCTCCCTAAACATTGTTTGTCTTGAAGCCATAGTATGCACATGATTTCATGTGTATTTGGGAACTATTGTACGGGTGTACTTTTTCATAGGTGCACACATGTACTTCCAGTTTTGTCAGGGTGGGCTCATTTCACGATGGTACCCCTTGGCAAGGCAGCCAAATTTTACCCCCAGGAACCTGGCAAGCTGGCATTTCTGCTGGTTCCTGGCAGTACTACCTTATTGCATAAACCCAATGATCAGAACAGTTTTTATTATACAGTAGTCGCTATCCCCCCAGTTTGAGATTTGTTCTTTCCGTTAGCCAGGTGTTGTGCCTCTGACACTTTTGCTCTGATATTTCTGAATAATATATATCAGGAACATATTTTAGCACAGATATTTTTAATCTTTTTTGGCCATTAAAAAGGCATGCAAGAGGGCATTTTATGCTAACACGTCTTTATTATTAACTTATGAACAAACCAAAGAAGATTCTGTATGTTCTACATTAAACTAATAAAGCCCAAGATGTGGAGAGGATTATCCAGTAACACTGCCATATTTTGATCCTTCATCATATTTTTAAGGATCCTCCATGCATAGGGGGAGATCTTAAAAACATACGCGCGCGTACGTTTGTTCGCGCACCAGGCGCGAACAAAAGTACGCTGGATTTTATAAGATACGCGCGTAGCCGCACGTATCTTATAAAATCTGGGTCGGCGCGCGCATGGGGGTGCACATTTGTGCAACCTGCGCGCGCCGAGCCCAGTGCGCGCTGCCTGTTCCCTCCGAGGCCGCTCCGATTTCGGAGCGGCCTCGGAGGGAACTTTCCTTCGCCCTCCCCCCACCTTTCCCTCCCTTCCCCTACCTAACCCACCCCCCCCCCCGGCCCTATCTAAACCCCCCTCTTACCTTTGTTGGCAGATTTACGCCTGCTGAAAGCAGGCGTAAATCTGCGCGTGCCAGCGGACTGCTGGCGTGCCATCACCCAACCCGGGGGCTGGTCCGGAGGCCTCGACCACGCCCCCGGGCCGGCACCACGCCCCCAGGCCCGCCCCCGAAACGCCGCGTCACGCCCCCGAAATGCCACGTCATTCCGCAACGCTCCTGACACGCCCCTTATACGAAGCCCCGGGACTTACACGCGTCCCGGGTCTCTGCGCGCACCGGCGGCCTATGCAAAATAGGCGCGCCGGCGCGCGAGGACCCTGCACGCGTAAATCCGGCCGGATTTACGCGCGCAAGGCATTTAAAATCCGCCCCATAGTGTTTTCTAGATGAGAAAGTTGTGTAGTCTATGCTGCTACTAGAACAGCGTCATCAGGATGTATCTTTTTCTTTCTTTCTTTCTTTATTTAAAAATTTGTATATCACAAACTTTGAGTTCAATGTGGTTTACAAAACCTGCACCCTGTCACAGGATGCAGCATAGCCCTTGGAGACTTTAAAACTTACAGCATAACAGGAAAAATCATACAAATAGCAACATAACAAAACATATAAAATAACAAAGTCAACAAAAATACATTTTTTTTATAATACTTCATCTAAAAGGCTCTCTAAAAAGCAATGCCTTTACATCCTTTCTAAAACTTTTAATATGTGACTCTGCATAGCAGTAATGGCAATGTGTTCCAACAAGCAGGAGCTACATACGAAAATGCATGGATTTTTGTTTGTAGAATTCTATACAATCTATATGAAAGAACAGAAAATAAATGCTGTTCAATAGAACACAAGGTACGTGCTGGCATATACTTATTTAATTTTCCTCTAAAAACACAAGGGATTTCTTCTATAGGACATTGTGCATGTGGGCATTTTACCAGGTGTGCTACCTCGCCAAAGGGTATGCACTGGAAGCACCCTGTCTCAGGATGCAGCATAGCCCTTGGAGACTTTAAAAATTATGCGTAGCAGGAAAAATCAGTTAAGTGAACATAAGTTAAGCTGTTAAATACCACCTAATATGTTCTCTGTTGTACATATTCTTTTTCTCATGTTACCATAATGTATTAAGTTGTTATATCTGTAAACCAGAGTGAAGGCTTCTAGCTAAATTTCGGTATAAAAAAAAACAAATAAATAAATAAAAAATAAAATGTATTTGATTCAATGCCTATATAACTTGCTTTATATAGGATGCATGAACAGTGCCACCATCTGATAGAACATTGGAGCTGCAATGGTGGCTCCTTGCTCCTATGATGTTCATTCTTTTGATGATCTTGTGTGGATAGTTTTGGAAAGCATCCCCATCCTGTTATGATGGGGGGTGGGGTGGGGGATTTTCAATCAGTGCTGAATAAGCATGAACAGTTTGAGATTTTTTTCTTTACATTCCTTAGCAATTTATGGGTTTACTGAGCAAATTTGAATTGCTACTTTTCTACCTATGTTCCTTGATTAGTGATGACAGTTTTCCTTAAGCATATTTTATCTCAATCATAACTTTTTGTGCATGTTGATGTCACTTCCATTCTGTGATATTTAAATCAAATCCCTCCATTCAGAGACACTGAATGAAAAGCCAGACAGTTCTGCATACAACTAAGAAGAGTGGCATAGACCCCCTTGACACAGAATTGACCTAAACTCAAAACCATGTTGGGGCTTTATTTTGATCCTATGAGAATTACGTTATACAGCACAAGCTATGGGTAGATTTTAAAACATACATGCATGCATTCATGTGCATGTGGTTCCCGACGGGCACACATGGACACGCTGATTTTATAACATGCGCGCGCATGTGCGGGCAGCGCGCACAGGGGTGGTGAATTTTTGAAAATTTCATGTGGCGACGCAATAGGGCCTTCCCAGTTTCCTCCCAGTCCACTCCAATTAAGGAGCGGATTGGGAGAAAACTTCCCTAACCCCTTGCCTAACTTTCCTTCCCCTTCCCCTCTCCTCCCCATCCCTTAAACCTAACCTGCCTTTCACCATTTTTTTTTTATTTTCTTACTTGCTGCTCCCGAGGAGCAGAAGTAAGTTACGCGCGCCAGCAGCTGGCCGGTGCACGTTTTCCTGGAACAGTGGCTAATGGCCGCTGTCCAGGCTGGCCTCTGTCCCGCCCCACCCAGACCTCACACCCCCCCTGGCCCGCCCCTTTTTAGAGCCCAGCACTTGTGCGCATATCGCCACTTACGGATGTGGCCGGGATCTTTTGAAAATGTGCACGATGCACGTAGGGCCCAGCCACACACATAAGTAGTGATTTTTATAAATGCCGGGTTTTTAAATTTCAGCCTTAAGTTGTTTGTTCTATATTATTTTTTTATTTTTGCATCATATGAGAAAGGATTGGGGACATTTATGTTAAAATCATATTATATTGTTTTTCAGCATCAATTTATATTTTAAAATAGGCCTATGAATTCACTCTATGAGTCTTTAATGTTTCATCCAGAGGCTGAATCTATGATGGTCTTAGAAATAACTTTTGTTTATAATAAAAAGTTATTAATTGGTATTTGAGGTCTTTAGTGGTTTTATTGTTTTTTTCCCTAATACTTGAGATAGGCTGGACTATAGGGACACTGTTGTGCCTGGTGGTAGAACATGAGAAGCAGCTGTTCCCATCCGGGGGAACCAGAAGGAATGCCAGAGCTATGCAGCAGACATAGCATGGAATTAAATAGACTTTTAATCATAGAACCTACTATCTCCTTGGCATAAGTACAGTGTGTGAAATAGGAAGGTGGGAAGTGGGTTGGGAGTTGAATAGATGTGTGGCGGTGTGTGTGTTAAATCTCACATGATTTTTGAACTCTTTACATGAACTTCCCTGTAGTCCAGATGGGCGATGAAGCAATGGCTGATGTGTGGTGAGAGTGGTATCCAACATTCCAATCAAGCCGGGTAATCAACTTGTTTCACAGAGAAACTCCCATAAAAAGAAATATTTCATCTCTATTATAAATAAGATTGTGATAAATCTTCTGAAACGTCCCTGAACTAAATTATCAGATACAAAACAAAATGTATCTATAAAAATAATTGTAATTCTCTTGCTAACCACCACCCCCCTCCACACACACACACACACACACATACACACACGCAGCCAAGCTGCAGATAAATCTCTCACATCATGGCTACATACCTGTCTCTCTCCCTCTGTCTCTGCCTTTAAACAAAAACAGCTTTAAATTTTATACTTAATTTAAAAGATTCATTGGTTCAAGGCATGTATTGCTTACCCATGCTCTGATACAAGATATATTATTCAAAAATTCAAATATAAATATATTTCATAGGCTGAAAAAGAAAAGTTAACTATAATAAATTCTAGTATCTCCCTTTTCCAGTAATGTTCATTTGATGTCAGAGTAATCTAGCAAATAATACAGCATTGGCTTCCAGCCAAAGAGGCCTTCCTACTAAGAAGACAGGGATATCAAAGAGAATATTCCCAGGGACAAACTATTTAACAGTCTACTATAAACATGGAAGACAATATTCAACCACAGAGCACTAGCTAAGTTAGCCAGATATAGCTATCCAGCTAACTTTATTTATTTATTTATTTTTAACTTTTATATACCGGTATTCCTGTATAGAAAAGGATGTGAGTCGTGTGCCCGATCGTTTTAACGATCGGGTTCGGCTGGGGTGGGGGGGGGGGGGGGGAATCTGATCGTTAGAGATGTGAATTGGGATCGGTTCCGATTCCAATTCACATCACTAATTTTTTTTAGTGAGGCCCACGCCAATAAAAAAAAACCCCACCCCGACCCTTTAAAATTACCCCCTTAGCCTCCCCCACTCTCCTGACCCCCCCAAAATGTTTTACACATACCTGGTGTTCCAGGGGGCCGCGGGGAGTGATCTCCCATTCCCAGGCCATCAGCTGCACTAAAAAAAAATGGCGCAGATGGCTCTTTGCCCTTACCATGTGACAGGGTATCCGTGCCATTGGCCGTGCCATTGCCATCTTTATGAGTGGCAGCCGATGGCCCGAGAGCGGGAGAGCAGGAGATCACTCCCCGCGCCCCCCCCCCCTGGACCACCAATTGTAAAAGGTTTTGGGGGGTGTCGGGAGGGTGGGGGAGGCTAAGGGGGGTCGGTTTAAAGGGTCGGGTGGGTTTTTTTTTTTATTGGGCCATCGGTGCCATTTATATTAGTGGCAGCCAAAATGGCGTCGATGGCCCGAGAGTGGGAGATCGCGCCGGGACACCCCCCCCTCCCCCACTGGACCACCAGGTAATTTAACATTTTGGGGGGGTTCGGGAGGGTGGGGGAGGGTAAGGGATTGGTTTTAAAGGGTCGGGATGGGTTTAGGGGTTGTTTTGGTGTGCCGGTTTTCCCGCCCTCCCCCCAAATAATTCCCGTGCCCAATTTAACGATTTTTGACGATAAATCAGGGGAATTTGTATTGTATCGCGCACTCTAATGATTTTTGACGATTTAAAAAATATCGGCGATTTTTTTAAATCGTCAAAAAACGATTCACATCCCTAGTATAGAATACAAATCACACTGGTTTACAATGAACAAAACATCGCATGTAAGCGTTACACTGAACATATAACAATGAATAAACTTTTAACAAGTAACATCGCAAACGAGCGTTGCATTGAATAAAAAGGGAGAAATAGAATAAATAAGGGATAAACACGTAAATAAGTGAAATACAAGGACTTAGAGCTAATCTGTAGTGCTATGTGACATTACTCAAAATGGTTAATAAATACTTAGTTAAAACTTAATAAAATAAAATACTTAATGGACACGATTAAACAAGTTTAAGAGCCGGAGGAAATATCGATTCCAGCGGAAAGAGTGTAGGAAGAACTTCCAGAATGTCCAAGGATCATAAAAAGAGATGCGTATCAGAAGGTGATGTAAGACAGATCACAGTGTATATAATAACTTACAGGGTTATTCATTAAAATGCGTTACAGTTTAATGCTATAACACACGTGATGAAAATGAGGCGCACTGTGTGATAGCCTAATGCATGCTATTAATTCCGGAAATGACTACACCTTTTTTCCGGGCATTAAGCTGTGCAAAGTGCCATTTGTGATAATGATTGAAAATTGCTTGGGGAGAGAAGAGAGAAAGAGAGAGAGAGAGAGAGAGAGAGAGAGTGGGAGAGAGCATCTCTGGGGTGCACACATAGTAGTCACCTATTTATTCTGCTATTGGAAGATCAGATAGTAACTCAAAGTGAGGTTTTGCTGGTTGTGTAGGGTTTTGGAGCTGGTTTTACATGCAGAGTGAGACATACACAAATCACAGTAGTGCTCAGTGAAGATTTGACATCATTTTAGTTAGGAAAGTCACACAAAGATGAGATTTCTACATTATTCTCTCACCCTAGCTTGATAGACTCTCTGCCAGAGTTCTATCTATAAAATACTCTAGTAGATCTCTGTGTGGCCATATACACACTTATATGGGGCCACGCAGAGTTCTTTAAAAATTATCCTCAAAGTGCAGGTTTCATAGAGAATAAATATCAAAGAGCTGGCCTTCTGGTTCTAGCACTACCCCCCTTCCCCTTCTACTAAAACTCTAAATGCTTCATTCTGCCATGATGAGTCTTCAAAACCCCCTCCATCCTAAGAAATATAAAAATAAAAGGGCCAATGCTGATCTCTCCCCCACCCTGCCTACTTCTGGGTTAGGTCAAATTTTAGCTAATGGTAGCCTCCAGGCACCTCTGCCTCCCTCTTCAACTCACCAAGCCAAGCCTAACCCTTTTACCTTCCAGGTACCTTATATCAGTAAGCTCTTCAGTTGGATCACAAATGCAGCCTACCACAGCCCAGGCCCAGAGCTTCTGCTGTCAGAAGGGAGTCACAATGGAAGCATATGCTTACATCATATCACTTCCAGAGAGCTATGCTCAAAGCCTACACTGTTCCCAAGTTAATTCTGATATAGTTAAAATTCCATGGCATTTATAAAGAACCATAGGAATTGGTTAGGCAGGATACAAGAAAACTGTCTCCAAGTCAGGCTCATCAACAGACAGATTAGTCTTGCAATATTATATAAACCAAAGGCACTAATTCTCTCACATGTCCAAATAATTAACAATGATAAAAACATGTTTAAAATAACTAAAGTCAAATAAACAGAAATAAAAGTTTATTGGGATTAAGTGGAGGTGAAAATACAGTACGGAAATATTATTAATTGATATTGAACTTTTTAAATCAATTTAACAACAGGGCCACTTTCTGTGTATTCAGCGTGTCAGTTTGCTGCTTCCTGTTTACTTGTTTCAAAATAACCTAGATGGCTTTACAATCAAAGTATTTCCTTCAGGCTGCCTAAGGAGAGGAATGACATCCTATGGTGTCCAAGGCATAATCAGCCTAAGAGCTGTTAATATTATAATTTTGGATCAACAACAGTAATCAAATTGTTTTTATAGGTATGGGTTGGCATGAATATGAAAATGCAAACCGTTCAAACTGTTTTTCAAGTGGAGGTGTCAATTATGGTAGCATAATCATGAATCTGTTTATCCATTCAGATTATTTTTGAGAATAACAACTTGTATAGTACATGTCTTAATGGACAGTAGACTCATTGAATAAATCTTGATTTCCCAACTTACAACTGCTACAATTAGTTTGCCCAAGATTAAAACACAAATAGGATCGATAACTGTTAAACAGGCACACGGGCCCACATGTGCCAGAGACATGTCCATTTTATAACATACACACATGTACTAAAGCCTTCTATTTAATGCAAGGCATCTCAGACATTGTAACTGATCATGGCACGCCAGGTCAAACTCTGTAAATAATTCTCCATAACTACAAAGTTTCCTATCTACTGCAGCTTCCTCTTCTTCCGAGTTCCATCACCCTTGTTTTATTGTAACTTTTTACCTCTTCGTTGTGGTTAATGTCAATGTCCATTTGCCGCTGTGCCAGGGGATCGCGTGCCGGCATGGTGCTAGCAGGCGCAAAAGGTAAATTAAAGTTTTGAGGGGGGCTAGGTTAGGGCTAGGGGGTAGGTAGGTTAGGGGAAGGGGAAGGGAGGTTCATGTAGGGGGTTGGGAAGTTCCCTCCCAGTCCACTCAGAAATTGGAGTGGACTGGGAGGGAACTGAGGAAGGCCGCGGGCGTTGGCGCGTGCAGAATGCACAAGTGTGCACCCCCTTGCATGTGCCAATCTCTGATTTTATAACGTGTGCACCTGCTCGCGCATGTTTTAATATTGGGCTTCCATGTGTGCACGCTGAGCACGGATACCCTGTCACATGGTAAGGGCAAAGGGCCATCGGCGCCATTTTGATTAGTAGTAGCCGACGGCCCGAGATCAGGAGATCGCTCCCGGAACCCCCACTGGACCATCAGGTACTTTAAAAAAGTTTTTTGGGGGGTATGGAGGTTGGGGGAAGCTAAAGGATGTATTTTAAAGGGTCGGGGTGGGTTTAGGGGTTGTTTTTGTGTACCATTTTTCCCGCCCTCCCCCAAAACGATAAGAGAACCCCACAAACCTATTGGTTTCGGGGAGCCCCCGATTTCTGATGATTTTGAAAATATCGTACGATATTTTCAATCGCCAGAAAAACGATTGACATCCCTAGTGTATAATTCTGAAGACTGCACCTTCAAAAGAATATAAACAGAATGGATTTGGTCTAGAGGGTGGCTACTAAAATGGTCAATGGTATTTGTTCTAAGCATAGAAGGATAGACTTAAAGATCTAAACATTAGGGATGTGAATCGGTACCAGACTCATTTCCGGTATCGGGTTCGTAAAAAAAACCACAGGAAATCTTCATTCCCACGGTTTTGAGCGTTTTTTTTCGGCTGTCGCAAGCTGAAAAAAAACCCGTCACCCCGACCCTTTAAATTTAATTATTTAGAATTCCCCACCCTCCTGAAACCCCCCCCTAAAACATTTCTAAAGTACATGGTGGTCCAGCGGTGGTCCCAGGAGCGATCTCCCACTCTCAGGCTAGTAAACAAAATGGCGCCGATGGCCCTTTGCCCTTACCATGTGACAGGGACTATTGATGTCATTGGCCAGCCCCTGTCACATGGTAGGAGCAATGGATGGCTGGTGCCATCTTTAAAAATGGTGTGGGCCATCCATTGCTCCTACCATGTGACAGGGGCCGGCCAATGGCACTGATAGCCCCTGTCACATGGTAAGGGCAATGGGCCATCAGCGCCATTTTGATTAGTGGCAGCTGACGGCCCGAGAGTGGGAGATTGCTCCCGGGTCCCCCGCTGGACCACCAGGTACTTTAAGAAAGTTTTGCGGGGATCGGGAGGGTGGGAAATTCTAAATAATGAGATTTACAGGGTTGGGGTGGGTTTGGGGGTTGTTTTTGTGTGCCCTTTCTTCCCCCCCCCCCCCCCAAATGGTAAGAGAACCCTACAAAAATTTCATGGGGTTCTCCTATCACTTTTGGGGACCCCCAGATATTTGACGAGGGGGAGGCGGTAAACTAGCAGGTTAAGGCCGCGGCAGAACAGCGGGTTACGGAGGAGATAATATCAGCACCCGTTACAGTATCGCAGGGGAATAGCTAATTCCTTCATTATACAGCTTTTTCGTTCATTTACATGCTGGGTGCGGAAAGGGTTTAGGAAAGGGTTTAGGAAGCGCTAAGGACGCGTGAAACTGGAGACTGTATCGCTGGATGGCCTTACTCGTCTGTATTGTGCGCTCCCAGCACGTTACAGACGGGGAATCTTTAACTCAATGTTACTGTATCGACCTGTAAGACTGGAATTTCCCAGGGATATATTGAGCATCCCAAATGATTGTAATGCATTGTAATTCTTCTATTTGTCCTGCAAGTAGGTTGATATTTTTTATTATCATGTTTACTGTGAAGGCCAATCCTTCTATTTATAGATAGGCAAATAATTCAGTTTTTCAAACCAAATTGTATGCATGTTGTCAATTTTTTGTATAAAAATGAACATTTTTGGTGTCTTTCACCCCCCAAAAAAAATTCCTGGCAACTTCATAGTACTCAAGCTTTTTCATTTGGATATCGGTGAGTATTCTCAATTTTTTATTCTGCCAGCAATTTCAAGCTTCTTCATTTGAAGAACTTAATACATTTATTGGAGCAATGCACATCATTCATATGCTTTTTGGAGGCTTATTTCTATAGATATATTTCAGCAAATGAAACAGAGATCTGCTCCAAATTCTAATTTGTATTAAGCAAAATCATCTTTTAAAAGTTGGCATCACAATACCTTGTAACATCAGCTGGATTTTTGATCTAGCCAAGTAGCTTATAAAAACCCCCACAATATCTTATCAGCAATTCTTAAGGTCTTTTTCTAAAAGGATTTTCTCCATTATTTACCTATGTAAAATACTCTTTTCAAAGAAAACCTGTAGTTATATTTACAGAACAGTGTTAATGCAAATATGATGGAAGAGCAAGAGGAAGGATGTTCTCAGATTAATTGCAGGACTTTCTCCATTAGCTCATTCAGAAGTAGATTCCATTAAAACTAATCAGAAAAAGAACACATAAAATAATGCAGAGCATCTAACAGCTATGAGAGAGACATGTTTCTTCTATCTGGAATATTACACTCTATTTATATTATATATCCACTTGTTCTTTGGGTGTAATTTATAACAATCAAACCATTAGTACGTACTTAAGGAGCTTTCAAAGTTACTTAAATTCAATAATCTTGATGGGATATTCCAGTTTTCTTTCTAGAATGTAGAAAGCAATATGATTACTCATTTGAGCAGTAGACATTTTACCTTGTCAGAAAGATGCCTCAGTACTGGGTAGCAAAGCCAGATACTCATAAGAATTTTGCAAGAGCAAACTAGAATCTATAAAACAAATGGTTCATTCATTCAAATTCCTTTGACCTCTGTAGTGGAAGTTGTAGGGGAAAATCCATGCAGCTATCATATAAACAGATTTTTTATATAGAAACATAGAATCATTACGGCAGAAAAAGATCATAGGTCCTTCCCAGTCTGATTATTTGTCCAATTATTTTAGCATTATAATTCTCACCACTTCCTTAGAAATACACTTTATTTATTGCATGTATTCTTGAATTCAGGTACTGTTTTTTATCTCCACCACCTTCACTGGGAGGCTAGTCCAAACATCTACCACACTCTCAGTAAAGAAATATTTCCTAAGATTACTCCTAAATACCAAGAAATAAAACTCAGAGCAGAGTTCCACAACCGCGAGGCAAACACTTCGCGGAAAAAAAGAGGCTGAAGGGGGACCACACGTGGATGCATGGATAGTGGCATGCTGGGCATGCTCAGAGTGCCGGGTCCCCCTTCTCCCTATCGGTGCTTCAATAGGGCAGCATGGAAATTTTTTTTTTCCTTCTTTGTGGTCGATTCCTCGGTGACTGGGGTTCTCAGAGGAGAACGATGTTTCCCAACCAAGGGCACTGAGAGGGACTCTGGTACAGCACCCAGTTTTGCCTGGTCCAATCCACGGTCTTTTGGGGACTCAGTGCCCTCGATGCCATTGATGACCTCAAGGCCATCAGTGCCCCCAGTTCCATTGGTACATTGGTGCCATCAGTGCCTTTGGTGCTGGGACTGTAGGACTTGGGCAATGGTCCTCCTCAAGGACCCCCAGGCAACTTCAATGAGGAGGATGTCCTCTATGACCCCTGGGGGGGATGATACTTTAGAGACTTCTTCTCAGGACTCCTGAGACCTTCCCTCAAATCCTTCTCCTCTGGATGAGAGGTGTCGGTCTCCACTGAGAACCTGACCTTTGCGGCCTTGTGTGGGTGATGGCTGAGTCCATACCTTTCCAGCTCCTTTCCAGGAGATGGAACCTTGGGCCGAGGTGGGGGTTGGCGCTACCCATAGGAAGGATCCTACGGGTCCCCACCATTGGCAGGTGGAGTGTGCTGACTGGAGCTTCACCAATACCAGCCCTCGTTCCCCGTGAGTTGAGCCTTTGGGTACCGGGGCCAGCTGGAGTTAGGTGCGCCTCAGTGTGTAGTCGTCGATGAGAAGATGGAGAGGTCAGCCCAGAGGCAGCAACATCAAAACTGAAGAGTCTGTACTGGACGAGGTGGAGTCCAGGAGACCTGGGAACCAGTAGGAACTAAAGTCTGACAGGGGGTGCCCAAGCAAGAACAGGCCAAAGCCTGAAAGGCCATGTCCAGGTCAAGGACAATGGAGGCATCATAGAACAAGCTGAAGTCAGGGCAGGTGGCTATCAAGGAGTGGTGGCAAGGCAAGGCTGAGGTCAAGTCCAGTAGAAGAACAATAGCATCATCAGGTGAAGCAGAGGTCTGGACTAGGAGATGATCAGTAGTGTGGTCAGGCAAAGTGGAGGTCTAGACTAGGAGATGATTAGTAGCGTGGTCAGGCAAAGTGGAGTTCCAGACTAGGAGATGATCCGTAGCTTGGGCAGGTGAAGCGGAGGTCTGGACTAGGAGATGATCCGTAGCTTGATCAGGCAAAGGGGAGGTCTGGACTAGGAGATGATCAGTAGCATGGTCAGGCAAAGCAATGGTCAGGTCCAGGAGAAGATCAATAGCGTAGTCAGGCAAAGCAGTGGTCGGGTCCTGGAAAAGATCAATAGTGTAGTCAGGCAAAGCAGTGGTTGGGTCCAGGAGAAGATCAATAGCGTAGTCAGGCAAAGCAGTGGTCAGGTCCAGGAGATCAGTCTGTAAGGAAAGCTGGGAGGCACAAACACAGGAATGAAGAAGACAAACCAGGAACAGGAACTCAAAGAGATCAGGAACCAGGAACATGAAGGAATCACTAGGAGGCAATGAAGTACACGTCCAGCATGGAGACCTGTTGCAAAGACAACTAACAGGAGCTGAGCCTAGCCTTATATACCGGACCCTCAGCGACGTAATCATCCGGGGCCGCAGCCAGGTTCCCGCCATGGGCCCTTTAAAGGAAGCAGAGATGCACGCGCGCCTAGGAAGGGGTGCGGCGCTGGACGGTGGTGTCTCTCCGCGGGCCACGCGGAGAGGCCCGCCACGGAGCACAGGAGTCCGTCGTAGAACCAGGAGCACTGGGGATGGAGCCGGCAGCCTTCAGCTATGAGGGAAGTGGAACAAGACACTGGATTAGGCTGCAAAGGGTAAGAGGGCCTGGCCGTGGGCTTGCCGTGGCTGGCACAAACAACATCCACCATAAGATGCTGGAAGTTCTCCAGTTTGTTGATGCCCTAAAGGAGATCTTTACTGTTCCCATTGATGACATATTTAAGGAATTACTCCTTAGGATGTGGGAGCACCCCATCTCGATGCCTCTGGTGAACTGTAAGATAAATGCAGTCTACTTGGTTCATCCGGCCATGGGATTTGAGAGTCATCAGCTCCTGCACCAGTCAGTGGTGGTAGAGATTGCCCTCAAGAAGGCAAAACACTCCTGTACACATGCATCTGTACCTGTACCAGGCCATATTGATGATCACCTGGATTGCCACCTACCAACTGTACATGACCAAGTGTACATGTAATCTCTGAACACAGGTTCAGGAGTTGGCCAAATGCCTCTTGCAGCAGTAGCAGGAAGCCTTCCTAGCAGTTACTCAGCAAGGCTTGGAGTGTGGCAAATATGAGTTGCGTTCCATCTATGATGTGTTTGAGTCAGTGGCTAGGGTGGTGGTGGTGGTGGGTATTGGGGTCCATAGAATGGCGTGACTCCGAGCATCGGACCTCTGCCTGGAACCTCTTTGGAGACAAGGTGCAAGATGCTGTGGCTCAATTGAAAGATCATCATGAGTCCCATCAGCGTCTCTCCACCAGTACTTCAGACCCTTCATCCTCCATCAGGAAGTGCTCACGTCAAAGCAGCAGGAGATCCTTTTATCACCAGAGGAAATACTATCCTCCAGCCTCGCATGCTCATTCACCACGAGTGGTCTCTAGGGGTCAAAGACAGCAGTGGACACTCAGCTGGCTCCCCAGCAAAGCCCCACTACTGGCTTTTGACTGGCCCCGAGGGAGCATAAGCTCCGTGACTGTACTCTTGATTTAGAGCCCCCATTAGGTCAGGGATTGGCTACAGTCATTTCAGAACCAATGGTCTCAGATCTCCTCGGACTAGTGAGTCCTATCCATCATCCATTAAACTTTTAGTGTGTCCTTGTGGACTCTCCCCCCTGCTCATCGTAGGGTCAGACTCCATATAAGGAAGTCCTTTGGACAGAGCTCTCTGTCCTTCTACTGGCGGGAGTGGTGGAGTCCATCCCATTACATCAGCGGGGACTGGGATTTTACTTCAAATATTTCCTGATTCCAAAGAAAACAGGGGGACTACACCCCATCTTAGATCTGAAGGCCTTGAACAAATATCGGCAAAGAGAAAAGTTCAAGATGGTCTTGCTGAACACCCTAATTCCCCTCCTGCAATGAGGGACTGGCTTTGCTCCCTTGACCTAAAAGACGTATACGACCACATAGGAATTTTTCCTGGCCACAGGAAGTACCTACAGTTCCTTGTGGGTGACAGTAACCCTCCAATACAAGGTGTTTCCGTTCAGCCTCCCTTTGGCCCCACGGGTCTTCATCAAGTACCTGGCAGTAGTGGGTGCACACCTCCACTGCCTGAGGGTGCACATCTTCCTCTACTTGGACGATTAGTTGATCAAGAGTACCACGCGTGAAGGGATGCTTCGCTCCCTATGCATAACCATTCAGGTGCTGGAATTCCTCAGGTTTGTTATCAACTACCTAAAATCCCATCTTACCCTGTCAAGTCAGTTGGACTTCATAGGAGCCCACCTTGATATGACCCAGGCTCTGTCCTTTCTCCCTCATGACCAAGCACGTGCTCTAGTGTCTCTGGCAAGTGTGGCCTACTGCTGCCAAAAGTGTTTCAGCCTGACTACTGCTTTGGGTACTGGGCCACATGGCCACATCTGCCCATGTTACACCTTTCATCCGCTTATACATGCGGAGCACTCAATGGACCCTCCAGTCTCAGTGGTGGCAAGTCTCCCAGGACCTCACCATACAGGTAAGGGTCACATCGAGACCTCCTTGTCATGGTGGGAGAGTCTGCTCAACCTGGAGTGGGGGGTTCCCTTTCATGCCCCCCAGTACCAGATTGTACTCACTGTGGACGCTTCCACTGTGGGCTAGGGGGGCGCATATTGACAGCCTCCACATGCAAGGTCGCTGCTGTGCTCGAGAGGCTCCATACTAGATCAGCTTCCTGGAGGTTTGAGCCATCAGGTTTGCGCTTTGGGTCTTTCAGGATCACCTAACCAATCAATAAGTCCTGATCCAGACTGACAATCAGGTTACGATGTGGTACATCAACAAACAGGGAGGTACCGGATTGCTACTCCTCTGTCAGGAGGCTGTCCAGATTTGGGCCTGGGCTCAGTCCCAAGGAATCTTGCTCCAAGCCATATACCTGGCTGGAATGGAGAATGTAGTGGCGGAAAGACTGCGTCGAGTGTTCCAACCCCACTAGTGGTCCCTGGATCAAACAGTGGCGCATCTCATTTTCCAACTAAGGGGGATTTTGGAGGTGGACATTTTCACCTCTCCTTGCAATAACAAGGTGAGCACCTTGTGTTCCATGTACAGGGAGTCTGTAAGGCCAGCTTCAGATGCCTTTGCCCGCCATTGGGGCAGGGGCCTTCTATATGCATATCCTCCACTTCTGCTGGTGTTGAAGACTCTCCTGAAGCTCCGCCAGGACAGGGGGACCTTCATTTTCATCACCCCCCCTGTGGTCGAGACAGATTTGGCTCATGATCCTTCAGGATCTCTCGATCAGGGAACCGTTCAGTCTGGAGACCTCGCCCAACCTGATCACACAGGACCAGGGCAGGGTGCACCATTCCAACCTCTGAGTACTGTCTCTGATGGCATAGATTTAAAAGGCTAGTTCTGCAGCCCCTTGACCTCTCTGATGATGTGCCTCAGGTCCTGATAGCTTCTCAAAAGCCTTCCATCAGAAAGTCATACACTCTGAAGTGGAGGAGGTTTTCTGTATGGTGTTAGAATCATGGCATGGATCCATTCTCCTGTCCCACTCCAAAAGTGCTGGACTATTTGTTACATTTTTTTGATGCTGGTCGGAAGACCAACTCGAAAATGCGCGTCCAACCGCCCCCCCCCCCCCCCCCCCCCGAAACTAATAGCGCTCGCAACATGCAAATGCATGTTGATGGCCCTATTAGTTATTCCCGCTCGATACAGAAAGTAAAATGTGCAGACAAGCCGCACATTTTACTTTCAGAAATTAGCGCCTACCCAAAGGTAGGTTAATTTTCTGCTGGCACCAGGAAAGTGCACAGAAAAGCAGTAAAAACTGCTTTTCTGTACACCCTCCAACTTAATATCATGGTGATATTAAGTCGGAGGTTTCAAAAGTTAAAAATTAATTAAAAATAAAAAAAAAAATTAAAATCGGCCCACGGCTTGAAAACCGGAAGCTCAATTTTGTCGGCGTCTGGTTTCCGAACCTGTGGCTGTCAGCGGGTTTGAGAACAGACGCCGGCAAAATTGAGCATTGGCTGTCAAACTCGCTGACAGCTGCCACTCCTGTCAAAAAAGAGGCGCTAGGGATGCGCTAGTGTCCCTAGCGCCTCTTTTTACCACGTGCCCTAATTTGAACAATTTGTTTTAGTGAATCGCGCGCACAGGAGAGTGGCCTGTGCGCGCGCGGGAGAGTGGGCGCTCGCTCGCTCTCCCGCGAACTTTACTGTATCAGCCTGATGGAAGGTTATCTTCTTAGTTGCAGTTACTTTGGCATACAGAGTCAGTGAGTTTCAGGCATTGGGTATGAATCCACTATACACAAAATTCTTTCATGACAGGGTGGTTCTGCGCACTCACCCTAAATTTCTGCCTAAGATGGTGACTGATTTTCATCTCAATCAGTCCATTGTCCTGCCTACCTTTTTTCCCAGACCACATTCTCACCAAGGCGAATGAGCTCTGCACAGCTTGGACTGCAAAAGGGCCTTGACTTTCTACCATGAGCGGACAGTAGGCCACCGACAGCCCACACAAGTCTTCATGTCATTCGATAAGAATAGATTGGGAGTTGTGGTCACCAAGCATACATTATCCAACTGGCTGGCAGATTGTATTTCCTTCTGCAATGCACAGGTGGGCCTTAAGCTTGGAGGCCACATGAAGACTCATTCCATCAGAGCCATGGCAGCATCAGTAGCCCACTTGCAAGCCGTCGCCATGGCCGAGATCTGCAGGGTTGCGATGTGGAGTTCTCGCCACACATTCACTGCCCATTACTGTTTGGATAGAGATAGCCGTTGTTACAGCAGTATTGGTCAGGCTGTCCTGTGGAACCTATTTAAGTGAAAACACACCCAACTCTTCTTGTCTAGAGACCATTTTTGGGTCAGGTTGTCTCCCTCAGTTTTCCACAGCACTGTAGTTGAGCCTGTTGTCACCAGGTTTGGTGTCTGTGAATTTAATAGAGTTCAGGAGCAGCCTGTAGCTTGGTATTCACCCATGTGTGAGGACTACCATCCTGCATGCCCTAGGAGAAAGCAGATTTGCTTACCAGTAACAGGTGTTCTCCTAGGACAACAGGATGTTAGTCCTCAAGAAACCCACCTGCTACTCTGAGGAGTTGGGTTTCTCCTTCGTTTGTTATTTTATTTTTTCGTAATGCTATGTTACAAGACTGAAGGGGGACCCCGTGTGGATGGATGGATAGCGACATACTGGGCATGATCAGTTGTTATTGTTTGTAAGGATTTGGGTGGACCCCTGGACTCTATGGCTGCTGACCATGCCTACGGGGGAAAGTCCTGTGAGGGGCCACAGGTCAGGCTCAGCTTTAGGACACACACACAGTTAGCTCTTTTATTAAACAGTATTGAGGAGCCACCAGAGGTGGTGGTAGTGAGCAGGAATATAGCCAGGATGGGCTTGTAGTCCCTCAGGCTCTGGAACAGCGATCCCACAGTGGCTGTGCTGTAGTGGAGAGAAACTGAGATTGTGAGTACAAGCAATATATGCAGGGTTCAGGAATAGAGCCTCGTTGGTATAGAACTCACACAGCGGTGTCTCGGTATGGAGCACAGGAGCTGAAGTAAAGGCAAGCCCTCGAGGAGCAAGTACCTGGTTCCAGGGAACAGCTCTGAGAGAAGTAGATTGTAACTCACTGATGGTATAGGCTGCAGTGTCTTCCAGACAGAAGAGAAGTTGAGATAGCATGTCCAGGAACATGGGCCCTCGAGGAGTGAATACCGGTTCCAGACAGCGACCTGAAAGAGAAGAGAGAGAGGCCCCTGAGGAGCGGGTACCCCAAATAGAGTAGTCCAATAGTGCAGGCAGAGTAGCTAGGTACGGAGAGCGAATCCCATCCGTTAGGAAATCTTTGCTAACTCGACGGCTAGCAATCGCGGAGGCTATTTGTATCCGGGATGCGGGATGTCATCACAGGGGGACGCCCCTGAGGTTCGCGCCAAAGAAGGTACTTGAAGCAGGGCCGCGCGGCGTGTGCGCCCTAAAGCAATTGGACAGCATAGCGGGAGGCAGCGCCCAAGCAGGACCAGGGATGCTGGAGAGGATGGCAGGCAGATGCCATCGGCAGCCAAATGTCCGTCAACCGCAGGAGGAGTCGCCAAAGAGGTAAGGAGGGCAGAGTGGAGACGTCGGGCAGCGACAGTTGTAATATCAGTGTGCCAGTCAAAGTTCTAGAAACTTTGACAAAAGATTTCCATGCCGGGCTCCATCTGATGATGTCACCAATGTGTGAGGACCTGCTGTCCTAGGAGAAAATCTGTTATAGGTAAGCAACTCTGCTTTCCATTTCTAGGTGGAGAGGAAAGAAGAATGTTTTTCTGACTGGTTAATAGCTATATATCATCCACACTATACTGTGTTTGTTTCTAAATTAAACCTTCTACTACAAAATGAAGAACTATTTCAGCAATTTTACCACACTCTCTACTATCCACATTGTCACATTGAGTTATTATTTATGATGTACAGTGTGAAAGGAATTACAACATAATAAAATAGTAAATGCTGGCAGATAAAGAACAAAATGGTCCATCCAGTCTACACAGTTGAGATTCATCCACTTTGTGTTACAGTTGCCAGCCACAAACCTCCACGGCCGGCTTCCTTCACCCTTCTCAGCAGGAGGTGCACTCCCATTCTGGTCAGACATGCTCCATCCTGCCACCAGCTCCACGCTTCAGTCATGCAACAGAGAGCTGCGGTTTCTTTGTCCGACGCCGCTGATACCGTCTTCCTAGCTGGCCCTCCTTCATGCCTGCGCATACCTCTCTCCTCAATTTAAAGGTCCAGCGGCAGGAAAGCTCTCTGTGGCCCCGACTGATGACGTCTGGCTGGGGGGCTATTTAAGCCCAGCCATGCGGCTCCTTCCTCACCTCAGCAACAGGTCCCACTCCTAGAGAGTAGCTGGTTGCTTCCTAACTTCGTGCTCTGATTCCTGGCTCCTGACTCCATGCTTCTGATTCCTGGTTCTTGACTCCATACTCCAGATTTCTAGCTCCAGTTTCCACATTCTTGGTTCCTGATCCAGTACTCCTGCTCCTGGCCCTGTGTTCCCACTCCTATTTTTCAGATTCTTTGGACTGCTTCTCTGGTTCTGACCCCAGTACATTTTCTGAACCTTGCATTGTCTGCTGCATGCCTTGACAATCTGCCTGTCCATTGGATCTCGTTTTCTCACTGCCTGCCCTGACCTCTGGTCTCCAACTTGACTCTTCTTTTTGCCACCGGCCTCGACCTCTGGAATGTCTGATCATGCCTCCTCTTCTGACTCCATGGGATTCTTTACCAACCAGAGACCCATGCCTAAGTCCATCTGGCCCTGGCACCCAAGGGCTCAACCTGTGGGGAATGTGGGCTGGTATTGGTGAAGGTCCTGTTGGGTCTCTGCACCGAACATATCCGCCTCCTGACAATGATAACCTATAGGTGGGTTACCGCCTGCAGGTAGAGCCAACCTTATCTTGGCGAGGGTTCCACTGCCCAACACTTTGGGTAGATAAACATAAAAATTCCCATATGTATCCCAATACCAACTTCCTCTTTCCCCTTGTCTTTAAGATATCATCTCAACATATTTTTCACCATTACTTTCCACATCTGTCCCAAGCATATCCAAAATCTTCTAAAGTGATGACCCCACGACATTCACTAGAAAGTTATATCAGGTACCACCATCCTCTACTTTGTTGCCTATAAAACCAGAACTTATACAATGCTCATACACTTTTCTATGTCTTGTTACATGCCACTCCTAGTCACTAAAATTTAGTAAATTAGTCATGTAGTTGTTAAAAAATAGAATGATCCACCCTTGTCATGCTAATTGCAGGTCACTCTATTCTGGCTGGTACTTCTTGATTGGCTACTAGCCAAAGTCAGTTTCAATTTTAATCTTAGTGCTTCTAGCTCACCTTCTTAGTCGCCAGTCGAACTGGGTGCCACAAATAGTTGTAAATGATCCATTCCTTGTAGGGGTTGTGTATTCTTGAGGTCCACAGCCGGGATGCCCCAATTTGCAATATCAGAAATCCATGTCCATTCCAGCTATCACTTCCTGACCTGGCATGCCACAAAACTGTGGCATGCCAGTTGCCACAAAACTGGCATGCATTTTGTGGCAACAGAAAACGCATGCCAGTTTTAGACATTGATTGCCCTTCAGCCCACCCAAGGCCTTCCCCATGGAAGCAATACTCATAAGGTATCAAGGAGAGACCATTCTGGATTTGTGGATTCTTACTGGATAATTCACCACTCTGCAGGGAAGCATCAACCCATAAATTAGAAAGGTACTTTTGTATCAATGCAATTTATGTTTGAAAAAGCTACTCAATTTAGATTTACCCCAGTGTATCCTTGGAAGGCCGATGCAATCATATCATTGTTGTTTAGAATTGTAACTACCAATCTGTGCTGGTTACCCTAGTGCTTCATGGCCATCCTCTTTTACCAAGGACCATCTTTGTTTATCCTATTTTTTAATTAATTGTGTTACCATTTTTCAGAATGGTAACCCATTTTTCAAAAAGGGTTGTGGATGCTTGGAATCCACAACCCTTTTTGTAAAACAATATTTCCCAGTGTTTTTCCTGAGTCTACCTCCTTGGATTTTATATCATGACCCCTAGTGTTGCGGTCTCCACCGCTTCCCCTCTATCTGCTGTGCTTGGTGCTCACCTCCAGTGGGGGAAACGCCGCTCCCGCGGCTCCGTTAGGCCTTCAGGGCATCCGCCATTGCCAGATCATCTCGCTGCTGCCACGCGCATTATGGACGCACGGCCGCCGGAAATCTGGCCCCGCCTGGGTTAACGACGCCACGCCACAAGCCCGATTTAACCGGCGTTCGCCTGCCTTCTCATTGCCTTGCAACGAGGGTCGCTACTGTTAGTAGTTCTTAGTTGCGCTTCTTCTGTTCTGCATTCCGGTTGACCTCAGCTCGTTCCTGACTCCGCTTCTGCCTGCCGCCTGCCATTGACCTCAGCTCGTTCCTGACTCCGCTTCTGCCTGCCGCCTGCCACTGACCTCCGCTTGTGCCCGACTCTGCTCCTGCTTGCCGCCAGCCTCCGACCTTTGCCTGTTCCAGAGACTGCTTCTACTGGCTGCCAGCCTGACTTGGGTTCGTCTCCGTTCCTACTCACCACCTGTTCCAGCTCTATTGCATGCTACAGACTCCAGTCCTGCCTTCAGCTGGTCAGTCCATTATACGCTAAAGACTCTGTTCCTGTTATCTATCTGCTCCACTCCACGGCATACTACAGACCCCGGGCCTGCTCCCAGACTGCTTCTACTCAGCAAGCTAGAGACTCTATCCGGCCGCCCCACTCTCGCCGGGCCTTCCAGCTCCCTGTTTACTGGACTCTGTGGTTTACTCCTTGCCCAGGCTCTTTTTCTATAGAGACTGTTACTGTGCTCCTAAGTCCCAAGGTTCTAGGACCCTACGGGCTCCTCCTGGGGGGGTTCCTGGTTCCCGGGTGAAGACCTTTGCCTGTGGCTCCACCTCCCGACCTACTCTGCCTTCAGGGTAGTTCAGCTCAAGGGTTCACACCTGGACTGCAGCTTCCCAGACTGCAATAGTTTGCAAGGCCATGGACTCTGCGGAGTCTCCCAGTCTGCAGGCTATCCCTGGGATGGCGCAGCGCCTTCAGCAGCAGCAACATTGTATTGATACTCTCGCTGCCACTGTGGACCAATTGGTCTCTCGTCTAGAAGCTTCTACTCGTCAAGGGCCTGCTGTACCAGTCGCTGTTCCCAATATACAGTTGCCAGCTCCTAGCAGGTACGCTGGGGACAGTAAGTCCTGCTGTGGGTTCCTGAACCAGTGTCAAGTACGGTTCACTCTGTTACCATCTCAGTTTCCCACGGAAGCGGCTAACGTGGCCTATATTTTTTCTTTGTTGGATGGCAAGGCGCTTGAATGGGCTTCACCCTTGTGGGAACGCTCCGATCCTCTGCTACAGAATCTTCAGGAATTCCTTCTTCAGTTTCACCTGGCCTTTGATGATCCTGCACGCCAGTCCATGGCGGCTTCAGAACTCCTGCACCTCCGACAGGGCACGCGTCCGGTACCGGAGTACATTATCAACTTTCGAACCCTGGCCATGGAACTGGCTTGGCAGGATGATTGCTTAAAAGGGATCTTTCTTGAAGGCTTGGCTGGTCGGATTAAAGATGAACTGGCAGGACGGGAGATTCCTGAGGAGTTAAATGACTTAATGGACATTGCGGGCAAGGTTGACTGCCGTCTTCAACAGCGGGACAAAGAGACTCGGTCGGCTAATAGGAGTCAGCCGCACCTACACCTTTCCTCCAGGTCTCCTCCGCAAAGGGCTTCCCCCGCTGCCAGCCCTGCTTCTGAACCTATGCAGCTGGGCAGGTCACCACTTACTCCGGAAGAGAGGAGCCGTCGGCGCTCCTTAGGCCTCTGCCTATATTGTGGAGGTAAAGGACATTTCCTGTCATCATGCACTGAGTGTCCGGGAAACGCCCGTGCCTAGGTTATACCGAGGAGCTACACCTAGGCGCTACCGGATCCGCTCCTCTCTGCACTCTGCCTGTAACCCTCAAATACCCCAGTGGGGAGATCCATATTCGGGCCTTTGTCGATTCTGGGGCTGAGGGGAACTTTATTGTGGCCGAGCTGGTGACACAACTGGGCCTGCCTACGGAACCGAGGAATCCTCCTCTACGCATCTCCTCAATCCGAGGGACCTTGCTGCCTGGAGTTATCTCTCTCTCCACGAGACCAGTGACTTTGCAAACAGGTCTATTTCACTCCGAGGAGATTTCTCTACTCATCCTGGAACGAGCCGTGCATCCACTGGTGCTGGGACTTCCATGGCTTCGTCAGCACTCTCCCGTCATCAGATGGGATGACTTCCAGCTGGTCAGCTGGGGTTCTGCCTGCTTTGACCGATGTTTACGTCTTCCTCGTCCTCCCAACTCTCTGCATCTCTGTTCCTCGCACCTCCTGCCAGAGGCCTACCAAAGTTTCCAAGATGTCTTCTCCAAGGAAATGGCAGAGATCCTTCCGGAACACAGACCGTTTGATTGTCCCATTGATCTGGTTCCCGGTACCACACCGCCCCGTGGTCGCGTATATCGTCTCTCATTGCCAGAGACTAAGGCAATGTCCCAGTACATCTCCGAGAACCTAGCCAAGGGATTTATTCGCCCATTCCGGTCACCGGCAGGTGCTGGATTCTTTTTCGTGGGTAAAAAGGATGGTTCGCTATGACAGTGTATTGACTATCGCGGTCTCAACGCCATTACCAAGCGGGACCGCTATCCACTCCCGCTTATCCCGGAACTACTGGATCGTCTCCAAGGGGCTCGCATCTTTACTAAGTTGGACCTTAGAGGGGCCTATAACCTCGTCCGTATTCGACCAGGGGACGAGTGGAAGACGGCATTCAACACACGTGATGGGCATTACGAGTACCTCGTGATGCCCTTTGGGCTTTGTAATGCCCCCGCCGTTTTCCAGCACCTCATGAACGGCGTGCTTCGAGAGATGCTCCATTCCCACGTAATAGTCTACTTGGATGATGTCCTCATATTTTCCAAAGACATAGACTCTCACCGCCAGCATGTTTGCCAGGTTCTCCAGGCCCTCCAGGCCAATAATCTATATGCCAAGCTTGAGAAATGCGTTTTTGAAGTAGAATCTCTACCCTTCCTGGGATATATTATCTCAGCAGCTGGCTTTTGTATGGACCCTGAAAAGGTAGCCGCCATCACAAAATGGCCCCAGCCCACGGGTCTCAAAGCCCTCCAGCGCTTCCTGGGCTTTGCGAACTTTTATCGACATTTTTTCCCACGCTACTTTCACCGTGTGGCTCCTCTCACAGCCTTGACCCGTAAAGGAGCAGATGTTAAACACTGGACGGATGCTGCAGTTGCAGCTTTCTCTGATCTCAAAGAGACCTTCCTCTCAGATGTTTGTCTCCGACACCTGGACCCCTCATGACTGTTCATCGTGGAGGTTGATGCCTCCAGTATCGCAGTGGGAGCGGTCCTCAGCCAGCACTCTGATACTGGACAACTCCTTCCTTGCTCGTACTTCTCCCGGAAGTTCTCAGCCGCTGAAAGTAATTATTCCATTGGAGATAAAGAGTTGCTGGCGATAAAACTCGCTTTCGAAGAATGGAGACAGTGGCTCGAAGGCTCCTTACATACTACCACTGTTTACACGGATCATAAAAATTTAGAATTTCTGACCCAGGCTCAACGACTGAACCCCCGCCAAGCCCGCTGGGCCTTGTTCTTCAGTCGATTTGACTTTGTTGTACAGTACCGTCCTGCTGCTAAAAATCTCCGGGCAGACGCCCTGTCTCGCACCTCTTGTGCCGAAGAAGACATTGAGCCACCTCAATTCATCTTGGACCCCGCTAAGGTTCGTCTCTCTGCGATGACCATCCTCTCACAAGATCGGACGGTGCTCTCAGGCCGGGACCGCTTGACCGCATTACGTTGGGCTCACAACTCCTTGATCGGAGGACACGCTGGACGAGAAAGGACCCTGGAGCTCGTTAACCGGTATTACTGGTGGCCCAACATCCGGCGTGATGTCTCCTCTTATGTAGCTTCTTGCCCAACCTGTGCTCGCCAGAAACCCAATTCTGGCTCCCCATGTGGTCTCCTGCACCCGCTTCCAGTTCCCACTGAACCCTGGACCCACATAGCTACAGACTTCATAGTTGACCTGCCTCCATCCAAGGGACATACGGTCGTCTGGGTCACTGTTGACCGTTTCTCAAAAATGGTTCATCTTGTTCCTCTGCCTAAGCTTCCCTCTGCACCCAAGTTGGCCACCCTGTTCACCCAACATGTGTTCAGGCTTCACGGCCTCCCTCAGGATATCGTCTCGGACAGAGGTTCGCAGTTTGTGGCCCGCTATTGGAGAGCCCTCTGTAAATGCTTCCAGGTAAAGCTCAGTTTCTCCACAGCCTTTCATCCTCAAAGCAACGGACAGACCGAGAGGATGAATAGGACCCTAAAAGCATACCTCCGGGCCTTCATTAATGAGAGGCAAGACAATTGGTCCGAGCTCTTGCCCTGGGCCGAATTTGCATATAACAACCAGGTCCATGCTGCCACGGGCAAGTCTCCTTTTCATCTGGTAAATGGTAAGCCGTTACGACCACCGCTCCCGCAAGAGGCTCCCAGTGCCTCACCTGCTGTTCAAGTAACGGCCCAGCAACTCCAGGCTTTGTGGCATATGACACGAAAACAACTTCTCTGTGCGGCCGCGAGGGCTAAGCAGACGGCCGATCATCATCGCCGACCAGCTCCCACATTCCAGCCTGGGGATAGAGTCTGGCTAAGTACGAAGAATCTGCACCTTCGACTTCCCTCTCGAAGATTTGCACCAAAGTTCTGTGGTCCATTTCGAGTCGCTGAACGAGTGGGATTGGTATCATATCGGCTTCGGCTACCCTCTTCTTTCAGAGTACACAACGTGTTTCACGCCTCACTGCTCAAGCCTGTGGTCCTCTCCCGGTATCACCGTACGCCTCCAGATCCAGCGGCCACAACCATTGACGATGATCCTACATACCAGGTACGGGACGTCCTGGACATCCGATTTCACAACCGCAGATGGGAGTATCTACTGGCCTGGGAGGGTTGTGGTGACAAAGATAACACCTGGGAGCCCAGCCGTAATATTCTGGACAAGGATCTCTTGCACCAGTTCCACCGGGACCATCCAGAAAAACCAGGTCCGCTCAAAAGGGGCCGTAAAGGGGGGGGTACTGTTGCGGTCTCCAATGCTTCCCCTCTATCTGCTGTGCTTGGTGCTCACCTCCAATGGGGGAAACGCCGCTCCCGCAGCTCCGTTAGGCCTTCAGGGCGTCCGCCATTGCCAGATCATCTCGCTGCTGCCACGCGCGCGCACAAGGACGCGCATTATGGACGCACGGCCGCCGGAAGTCTGGCCCTGCCTGGGTTAACGATGCCACGCCCCAAGCACGATTTAACCGGCGTTCGCCTGCCTTCTCATTGCCTTGCAACGAGGGTCACAACTGTTAGTAGTTCTTAGTTGCGCTTCTTCTGTTCTGCATTCCGGTTGACCTCAGCTCGTTCCTGACTCCACTTCTGCCTGCCGCCTGCCATTGACCTCAGCTCGTTCCTGACTCCGCTTCTGCCTGCCGCCTGCCACTGACCTCCGCTTGTGCCCGACTCTGCTCCTGCTTGCCGCCAGCCTCTGACCTTTGCCTGTTCCAGAGACTGCTTCTACTGGCTGCCAGCCTGACTTGGGTTTGTCTCCGTTCCTACTCACTACCCGTTCCAGCTCTATTGCACGCTACAGACTCCAGTCCTGCCTTCAGCTGGTCAGTCCATTATACGCTAAAGACTCTGTTCCTGTTATCTATCTGCTCCGCTCCACGGCATACTACAGACCCCGGGCCTGCTCCCAGACTGCTTCTACTCAGCAAGCTAGAGACTCTATCCGGCCGCCCCGCTCTCGCCGGGCCTTCCAGCTCCCTGTTTACTGGACTCTGTGGTTTTCTCCTTGCCCAGGCTCTTTTTCTATAGAGACTGTTACTGTGTTCCTAAGTCCCATGGTTCTAGGACCCTACGGGCTCCTCCTGGGGGGTTCCTGGTTCCCGGGTGAAGACCATTGCCTGTGGCTCCGCCTCCCGACCTACTCTGCCTTCAGGGTAGTTCGGCTCAAGGGTTCACACCTGGACTGCAGCTTCCCAGACTGCAACACCCTAGTTCTACAACTGTTTTTTCCATCACAAAAAAGTTTGCTTCCAGTGCATTAATACCTTTCTGGTATTTATATCTTTCTCTATCATATCATCCTTGTTCTTCTAGGGCACACATATTGATATGTCTCATCTAGGTCTCATCTTAGACAGCTTTTGGTGCAAACCTTGCATCAGTTTGGTTGTCTTTCTCTGAATTGCCTTTAACCCAACTCTATCCTTTCTGAGATACAGCCTCCACAACTGAACATAATACTCTAGGTGAGGTGAGGTCTTACCAATGACCTGTACAAAGGCATTTTCACCTCTATTTTTCTACTAGATATTCCTCCTCCTGCTTTCTTCTGGCTTTATCATGGCCTTATCATATGGATTTGCTACTTGAGATCATCAAACACTGTCACCCCAAGGTCTATCTCCTGGTCAATTGACAATAGCTTCTTACCTCCTATCAAGTACCACTCCCACAGATTTCTGTAGCCCAAATGTATGACTGCACAGAAAACAAAGCGGTAGCCGATCCAGTGAGCTGTATAGCAGTGACGACAATAGGAATCGGATAAAAACAAGCCCTTTATTAAAATGCCCGACTCTGGCCGAGTTTCACTCCCTTGCACAGAGCTGCTTCAGGGGCAACTAAAAATGGACATACAGACAATTAAAACACATACATATAAATATTAAACCACATACATAAAAAAACTTTTTACATATATATAAAACTAACAAGAAAATATATATGTCATGAAAAAACTACATATATATGTGTATAAGAGTATGTGTGTACTTATGGATGCAATACAATAAATGACAACATACATATATGGCCAACCAAAAAAATATTAATACATAAACTGAACAGCATTCTAATTCAAAGAAATAAGAGATGGTGACTTTGTGTCATAAATAATATACATGTGTGAACGATGGAGTCAATACTGGTTATGACCTCATTGTAAACATCAAAAATATAATATGCAATGCTTACTTCATTTTACCAGGACTTGATCAATGTAGAAAATATCGTATTGATTGTGCCTATTTGAACAAAAAATAATGAAAAGATAAAAAAAAAAAAAATAAAAAATAAATGAAAAAATGTGGAACAAAATCAATTACGAAAACTTAAAAAAGAAAAAACTAAAAAAAAAAAAAGAAACAAAATCAATTATGAGAACTAAAAATAAAAATTCAAATCAATTGTGAAAACTAAAAAAGAAAAAAAAGAAAAAAAGAGAGAAAACTAATGAGGATACTGAATGAAGGCACATAGAGAAACCTTAAAAGGGGTCTACCTTCGATGCAGATATGTTCTCACTCAAATACACTTTCTCTACTCAGCATGGTATTGCTTTGTGATAGCTGCTTTGAAGTCAAAATGTTCTGTACATGACAACTATATTAGGCAAGAAATATCATAATGTCATATATAAAGCACTCTTAAACTGTTCAAATCTATACTCTGCTAATGAGTTACATGATATCACTCATAAAATAGCAATAACTGACAAACCTAGGGTTGTCACAAAGAACGGCTTATTCCTATTTGTTAGATGTTAGCTATATTTACAAGTGGCACTCAGTTTAAAATTCGCAATTCGCTATAAATTTTATACTAACTGAACTATGCAAATATATCATATGACCTTATGTTATAACTAAAGGCAACTAATATTTCAACCTGCTAAAGCAAACATAAGGAAATACAAATTATGCCGAAGCGGTACTTACATTTAGATTGACGAGCCGTATCTTGGCTAGTCAAGAGAAAGGACGCCGCGGATAGCGTTCATTTATGCGGGCTCTCGCGATATCCGGCTGGATTTTCGCACCAAAATCATGAAAATAAAATCACTTTTAAACACTGATTTTTAATCATGAGGATGCTAAATACTGTATTGCCTATCTCCAAAGTTTCTCAAATCCATGACTACTAATAACAATCATAATTCATGCTATGATTTGAGTTCAAAGAATCAGATAAACAATGCAGAATAAGATCTATGCAGGCTCTCGCGATATCCAGCTGAATTTCCACATTGGAATTTTAAAAATGAAAACACTCTTGAGAATGAATTCTGATCATTAAAATAGTACATACAGTATCACTTATCTCAGAATCTTCAAAAATTCATAGCCATTAATCAAAGTCATGATGCAAGCTGTAAGTCTAAAATAAATCATACCGAATGAAATGACTTGCACTACTATGGATGAACCTGCATTGGTGACTCCTTAGAAGCTGTCCTATATCTTGATCTAAAAATATGTGCCTTAAAATATATGTGAAAAATATAAATAATTAAATGAAAGAATGGATCCTGTAAACTATAAAAACAAAAAATAAAAATTATAAGCCAAATAAAAATAATAAAATGAAAAATAAATAATAAATTGAAAAATAAAAAATGAAAAAATGAATAAATATACCAATATAAAACCAGATCAAAACCGTATGTAAAATGAATAACCATATTGACTCCTAAAAAATATATTAAAAAAGATGATCAAAAAACTATGACACAAAGTGATCACAGATACACTCCCAACTCTAGTTCACTGTTAAGACCTAATGGTGTTATCGTATTGAATTCATAAATGAATTTCTGTTCATTCCTAAGGAGTGCACTGTTCAAATCACCACCTCTCCAGTTGGTATTCATTTTCTGTATCACACAAAATTTAAAATCAGTAAATTTGTGACCTATGTCACTGCAATGTGCTACCATAGGTTTACCCTCTTTTAATCTATTGATTGTGCTCTTGTGTTCTATGATCCTACGGTTAAACTGTCTAATTGTTTTACCTATGTACCATTTGTTACAGGGACATATGGCTACATAAATAACTCCTGAGCTTTTACAATTGCTTGTGTGGTTGAGCTTGTATATTCTATCTGTATTGGGAATTTTCAAACTCTGTGTTCTGAGATTTACAGTGCACACACTGCAGTCACCGCAAGGGCTGTGTCCTACTGCTCTCTTAATCTCGATCTGTGGCAAAGGTAAAACTGATGGCGCTAAAAATTCTTTTAAATTTCTCTCTCGTTTGTTTGCCACCATTATTTGTTTGTCTTGGAAAACAGGAAGAACTTGTAATATGTGCCAATGTTTCCTGATCACTTGTGTGATACTGTGTGATAAGCCAGTGAAAGTGAGTGGACATATAACCTTATCTGTTTTTACTTTTGTCACTTGTCTATTTCGAGGTTGTAATAAAGTAGTACGCTGTTGATGATCTGCTCTCGCGAGACATTCGTTTATGCAGTTTTCAGGATAACCTCTCTCTAGAAATCGTTGTTTCATCTGCTCTGATCTCATACCAAAGGTTGCATTATCTGTACATAGACGTTTCAATCGCAAAAATTGGCTATAAGGAAGATTGCGTATAAGTGACTTATTATGACAGCTTTCATATAATAAAAATTTGTTTCTATCAGTTGGTTTTTGATAGATATCTGTTTCAAAACCTCTATGTGTTCTTCTAATCAATATATCAAGAAAAGGTATCTCTTTAGAATCAAATTGCATCTTAAAGTGGAGATTAGGATCTAGGCTATTCAGCCATTCTAAAAATTCTAATAAAACCTCAACACTACCATGCCAAATTAAAAATACATCATCTATGTATCTTTTCCATAATAAAATCTTATCTTTAAACTGATGATCTGTTAAAAATATACTTTCAAAATGTGCTACATAGAGGTTAGCAACAGAGGGGGCCATCGGAGACCCCATTGCAACGCCTTTGATTTGCATGAAATATTCCCGATTGAAGGAGAAAAAATTCTTGGTGAGTGCTAATCTGGCCAATTCTATGATGAATTGATTCGGTATGCGAGAGTGGGTGTTATAAATATGAAGTATTTGCTCTACTATGTCAACTGCCTTATCTTGTGGTATATTCGTGTAAAGAGAATCAACGTCTAAGGTAGCCATGATGATATCCTCATTTTCTATATGTAAATCCATAAGTATCGTAATCATGTGGGCTGAATCTCGTGTATAGGATGGTACTTCAGATACATGTGGTCGTAGGAAGGTATCAACAAAAATAGCCAATGGCTCTAGTAGCGAGCCATTGGCTGAAATGATCGGTCTACCAGGTGGATCTTGTAATGATTTATGTATTTTGGGTAATACATAGATTGCTGGCATGATTGGAAAATCTACTTTGAGAATGTCAGCTCTTTTTTAGTCAAAAAACCAGCTGATTCCCCGATGGCTATAATCTGATCCACTTCTTTCTTAATCAACCCTGTTGGATCATTTTTTAATTTCTCATAAAAATTAGTATCTTTCAGTTGTCTTTCTATCTCTTCGACATATTTGGATTTATCCATTACCACAATCGCTCCTCCTTTGTCTGCTGACTTTATTACTATGGATTGATCTTTACTTAACTCTGTGAGTGCTATTCTTTCTGATTTTGAAATATTATGTTTGTATCTAAATTTATTTTCTTTAGCTGTAATATCTTTGAGTATCAGTGTTTCAAATGTATGAATAATTGGATTTGGAGGACCAATAGGTATCCATTTGCTGGTTGGTTTGACTATTGAATTATCTATTGTTGTTGGTTTAGTTGAAAATATGTCCATAATTTTCAGTTTCCTGATAAATTTGAACAATTTGACTCTGGTTTTGAATGCATTATATCTACTTGTGGGAACAAAAGACAAACCTTTGTTTAATATGGATAATTCTTCAGTATTCAAAATTTTACTGGAGAGATTGATCACCCTTCCTACTTCCTCTTTGTCTCTATCTTTTATCACTGATGATGGAAGTAACCCCTTCCTCTCCCTCTCCCTCTTCCCCTTCCTCTTCCTCTGGTGGGCGTTGTTTCCCACTTGTTCTCCTGAATGTTGGGTTTTATTGTATCCTTTTTCCATATTTTGCCCAGTTGAAAAACCTGATATACGGGTTTGGATGGAACATGATTTTGTGGGACTGGGTCAAATAAAGATGCAGAAGGATCCACTGTGTCTTCATTTTCGCTGCGAATGCGTTTTGCTCCTCTGTCGATATTGGGACTATTATCACTAATAGTAACTATATCATGTTGTCTATCTTTTGGCCCGATTGGATTCTGTGGTTGAAAAGCTGGTCTTTGATAATGATTTTGTTTATAGCTGTATTTATTCGATCTATGCCAAGGGTAGACACTCTTATTGTTATAATCTGTCTCGTCCCTTTTGAACTTTTCATATTTAGTGTTTTTCAAATCCTTAGTAAATTTATCTAGATTAACCTTATAATCTTCATAAATCATATCAAAACATAGATCTTTCTCTTTCAAATATTGTAATGTATTATCTAAGTCAGCTTTTAATTTCTCTTCTCTTTGTTTAGCTGTTTTGATTACCAAAATCATCAGGTCAAGAGAGCACTTATTAAGTATTGCTTCCCAGTTACTCATGAAAACACTATCATCCTGATACATACTGGGTGGTTTATTCATTCTAAGGCCTCTTGGTATCCTTTTATACCTACAATAGTCCAGTAGGGTGGAGGCATGTAAATTACTTCTAACCACACCTTTGTTTAGATTGATGGCGTCCTCCCATCTCTGTAGGAAATCATCAAACATTTCACTTTCTTTGAAGAAGGGCTCAGATGGCAAGAGGTCGTTTAATGTCCCATCCGTGTAACTCAGCACGTCTTTCCATGGAGAGAAAGACATTTCCGGTAAAAGGGACGGACCCAAAAAACAAAGCGGTAGCCGATCCAGTGAGCTGTATAGCAGTGACGACAATAGGAATCGGATAAAAACAAGCCCTTCATTAAAATGCCCGACTCTGGCCGAGTTTCGCTCCCTTGCACAGAGCTGCTTCAGGGGCAACTAAAAATGGACATACAGACAATTAAAACACATACATATAAATATTAAACCACATACATAAAAAAACTTTTTACATATATATAAAACTAACAAGAAAATATATATGTCATGAAAAAACTACATATATATGTGTATAAGAGTATGTGTGTACTTATGGATGCAATACAATAAATGACAACATACATATATGGCCAACCAAAAAAATATTAATACATAAACTGAACAGCATTCTAATTCAAAGAAATAAGAGATGGTGACTTTGTGTCATAAATAATATACATGTGTGAACGATGGAGTCAATACTGGTTATGACCTCATTGTAAACATCAAAAATATAATATGCAATGCTTACTTCATTTTACCAGGACTTGATCAATGTAGAAAATATCGTATTGATTGTGCCTATTTGAACAAAAAATAATGAAAAGATAAAAAAATAAAAAAATAAAAAATAAATGAAAAAATGTGGAACAAAATCAATTACGAAAACTTAAAAAAGAAAAAACTAAAAAAAAAAAAAAGAAACAAAATCAATTATGAGAACTAAAAATAAAAATTCAAATCAATTGTGAAAACTAAAAAAGAAAAAAAAGAAAAAAAGAGAGAAAACTAATGAGGATACTGAATGAAGGCACATAGAGAAACCTTAAAAGGGGTCTACCTTCGATGCAGATATGTTCTCACTCAAATACACTTTCTCTACTCAGCATGGTATTGCTTTGTGATAGCTGCTTTGAAGTCAAAACGTTCTGTACATGACAACTATATTAGGCAAGAAATATCATAATGTCATATATAAAGCACTCTTAAACTGTTCAAATCTATACTCTGCTAATGAGTTACATGATATCACTCATAAAATAGCAATAACTGACAAACCTAGGGTTGTCACAAAGAACGGCTTATTCCTATTTGTTAGATGTTAGCTATATTTACAAGTGGCACTCAGTTTAAAATTCGCAATTCGCTATAAATTTTATACTAACTGAACTATGCAAATATATCATATGACCTTATGTTATAACTAAAGGCAACTAATATTTCAACCTGCTAAAGCAAACATAAGGAAATACAAATTATGCCGAAGCGGTACTTACATTTAGATTGACGAGCCGTATCTTGGCTAGTCAAGAGAAAGGATGCCGCGGATAGCGTTCATTTATGCGGGCTCTCGCGATATCCGGCTGGATTTTCGCGCCAAAATCATGAAAATAAAATCACTTTTAAACACTGATTTTTAATCATGAGGATGCTAAATACTGTATTGCCTATCTCCAAAGTTTCTCAAATCCATGACTACTAATAACAATCATAATTCATGCTATGATTTGAGTTCAAAGAATCAGATAAACAATGCAGAATAAGATCTATGCAGGCTCTCGCGATATCCAGCTGAATTTCCACATTGGAATTTTAAAAATGAAAACACTCTTGAGAATGAATTCTGATCATTAAAATAGTACATACAGTATCACTTATCTCAGAATCTTCAAAAATTCATAGCCATTAATCAAAGTCATGATGCAAGCTGTAAGTCTAAAATAAATCATACCGAATGAAATGACTTGCACTACTATGGATGAACCTGCATTGGTGACTCCTTAGAAGCTGTCCTATATCTTGATCTAAAAATATGTGCCTTAAAATATATGTGAAAAATATAAATAATTAAATGAAAGAATGGATCCTGTAAACTATAAAAACAAAAAATAAAAATTATAAGCCAAATAAAAATAATAAAATGAAAAATAAATAATAAATTGAAAAATAAAAAATGAAAAAATGAATAAATATACCAATATAAAACCAGATCAAAACCGTATGTAAAATGAATAACCATATTGACTCCTTAAAAATATATTAAAAAGATGATCAAAAAACTATGACACAAAGTGATCACAGATACACTCCCAACTCTAGTTCACTGTTAAGACCTAATGGTGTTATCGTATTGAATTCATAAATGAATTTCTGTTCATTCCTAAGGAGTGCACTGTTCAAATCACCACCTCTCCAGTTGGTATTCATTTTCTGTATCACACAAAATTTAAAATCAGTAAATTTGTGACCTATGTCACTGCAATGTGCTACCATAGGTTTACCCTCTTTTAATCTATTGATTGTGCTCTTGTGTTCTATGATCCTACGGTTAAACTGTCTAATTGTTTTACCTATGTACCATTTGTTACAGGGACATATGGCTACATAAATAACTCCTGAGCTTTTACAATTGCTTGTGTGGTTGAGCTTGTATATTCTATCTGTATTGGGAATTTTCAAACTCTGTGTTCTGAGATTTACAGTGCACACACTGCAGTCACCGCAAGGGCTGTGTCCTACTGCTCTCTTAATCTCGATCTGTGGCAAAGGTAAAACTGATGGCGCTAAAAATTCTTTTAAATTTCTCTCTCGTTTGTTTGCCACCATTATTTGTTTGTCTTGGAAAACAGGAAGAACTTGTAATATGTGCCAATGTTTCCTGATCACTTGTGTGATACTGTGTGATAAGCCAGTGAAAGTGAGTGGACATATAACCTTATCTGTTTTTACTTTTGTCACTTGTCTATTTCGAGGTTGTAATAAAGTAGTACGCTGTTGATGATCTGCTCTCGCGAGACATTCGTTTATGCAGTTTTCAGGATAACCTCTCTCTAGAAATCGTTGTTTCATCTGCTCTGATCTCATACCAAAGGTTGCATTATCTGTACATAGACGTTTCAATCGCAAAAATTGGCTATAAGGAAGATTGCGTATAAGTGACTTATTATGACAGCTTTCATATAATAAAAATTTGTTTCTATCAGTTGGTTTTTGATAGATATCTGTTTCAAAACCTCTATGTGTTCTTCTAATCAATATATCAAGAAAAGGTATCTCTTTAGAATCAAATTGCATCTTAAAGTGGAGATTAGGATCTAGGCTATTCAGCCATTCTAAAAATTCTAATAAAACCTCAACACTACCTTGCCAAATTAAAAATACATCATCTATGTATCTTTTCCATAATAAAATCTTATCTTTAAACTGATGATCTGTTAAAAATATACTTTCAAAATGTGCTACATAGAGGTTAGCAACAGAGGGGGCCATCGGAGACCCCATTGCAACGCCTTTGATTTGCATGAAATATTCCCGATTGAAGGAGAAAAAATTCTTGGTGAGTGCTAATCTGGCCAATTCTATGATGAATTGATTCGGTATGTAAATTATGGGTTAAACTTTACATGTCTAGTTGTGATGACATTTTGACATAATTCAATACTCAAAAGTCATTCAAAATGGACCTTACAGGGTCCAATGGATCCAAATATACTCACATTTAGAGATTTATTGTTAAAGGATTTGAAGCAAATAGAGGCCACTGAAAGCAAAGCTTTCTTTAATATAAGATCAGAGGATAGACAAGTATTACTTCCATCTCTATTGCAAATAATGTAGCAATTAAAAATGTGGATAAAGTGGAAAATATTGTTATACAAGATTGTGATAAGTACATAGAAATGATGTTGATACATTTGAATGAAACACATTATTATTTAGTTTTACAGGAATATCCTACTTTGAAATTGATGGATGTAATTACAGATAAGATTCAATTAGTGAGCTTTTTAACCAAAAAAGAAAAGTCTTATTTGTTAATTACACATCATAGATTACCACTAGATGGTATGAGCCATTATCACTTTTTGTGGTTTGGTTCTTCAAATTTGAAATCAACAAAGCAAGATCCTGCATTCAAGATACAGTACATTTTCTTCAAGGTCTACAGCAATTACACACTGTCATACATAACATTTTTTTGGTAAACTTGTATAAAAAAGCCTTGTACTCAAATATTCTGCAACAAGTAGCATTGGCAGTTATATCATCAATAATAACAATCACAACTACCATGAATATCAGCAGAATTTACTATGAATATGTACTTTTATTAATTTAAAACACTTTATAAACCTCTTATTACTTATTATTTCAAATTTAGGGGCCAGTTTTATTTACAAATACATGGGATAGTTGTGGGTTCCTCCATGGCATCAAATTTGGCTAACCTGTATGTGGAAGAGTTTGAAGATAAGTAATATATTTATATATATAATTCCAAATGGTTTCAGAAGATATTATATTGGTCCATTATATTAGAACATAAGAACATATGAAATTGCCATGCTGGGTCAGACCAAGGGTACATCAAGCCCAGCATCCTGTTTCCAACAGAGGCCAAACCAGGCCACAAGAACCTGGCAATTACCCAATCACTAAGAAGATCCCATGCTACTAATCCAATTAATAGCAGTGGCTATTCCCTAAGTAAACTTGATTAATAGCCATTAATGGACTTCTCCTCCAAGAACTTATCCAAACCTTTTTTGAACCCAGCTACACTAACTGCACTAACCACATCCTCTGGCAACTATTTCCAGAGCTTTATTATGCATTGAGTGAAAAATAATTTTCTCCGATTAGTCTTAAATGTGCTACTTGCTAACTTCAAGGAATGCCCCTAGTTCTTCTATTATTCAAAAGTGTAAATAACCGATTCACATCTACTCGTTCAAGACCTCTCATGATCTTAAAGACCTCTATCATATCCCCCCTCAGCCGTCTCTTCTCCAAGCTAAACAGCCCTAACCTCTTCAGCCTTTCCTCATAGGGGAGCTGTTCCATCCCCTTTATCATTTTGGTTGCCCTTCTCTGTACCATCTCCATCGCAACTATATCTTTTTTGAGATGCGGCGACCAGAATTGTACACAGTATTCAAGGTGCGGTCTCACCATGGAGCGATATAGAGATATTATGACATTTTTCGTTTTATTAACCATTCCCTTCCTAATAATTCCTAACATTCTGTTTGCTTTTTTGACTGTTGCAGCACACTGAGCGGACGATTTTAAAGTATTATCCACTATGATGCCTAGATCTTTTTCCTGGGTGGTAGCTCCTAATATGGAACCTAACATCATGTAACTACAGTAAGGGTTATTTTTCCCTAAATGCAACACCTTGCACTTGCCCACATTAAATTTCATCTGCTATTTGGATGCCCAATCTTCCAGTCTTGCAAGGTCCTCCTGTAATGTATCACAGTCCACTTGTGATTTAACTACTCTAAATAATCTTGTATCATCCACAAATTTGATAACCTCACTCGTCGTATTCCGTTCCAGATCATTTATATATATATTGAAAAGCTCTGGTCCAAGTACAGATCCCTGAGGCACTCCACTGTTTACCCTTTTCCACTGAGAAAATTGACCATTTAATCCTTCTCTCTGTTTGTCTTTTAACCAGTTTGTAATCCACTAAAGGAGATAACCTCCTATCCCATGACTTTTGGCAAGTCTTGTGGGGGTCAGGAGGGTCCCCCAAGACTTGCCAAAAGCCCCTGATGGTCCAGCGGGGGTCCGGGAGCGATCTCCTGCACTCGGGCCATCGGCTGCCAGTAATCAAAATGTCGCCGATAGCCTTTGCCCTTACTATGTCACAGGGGCTACCGGTGCCATTGGTCAGCCCCTGTCACATGGTAGGAGCACAAGATGACGTGGGCCATCCAGTGCTACTACCATGTGACAGGGTCTGGCCAATGGCACGGATAGTCAGATACCCTGTCACATGGTAAGGGCAAAGGGCCATCGGTGCCATTTTGATTAGTGGCAGCCAACGGCCCCGGAGCAGGAGATTGCTCCAGGGACCCCCACTGGACCACCAGGTACCTGTAAAAAGTTTTTTTGGGGGGTAGGGAGGGTGGGAGAAGCTAAGGTATTAGTTTTAAAGGGTCGGGGTGGGTTTTTTGTTTATCGGCTCGGGCGCAGCCGATAAACAAAACCGCGATCGGGCCCGATGAAAAAAAAAACACATGTGAATCTGAACCAGAATCCGAACCGATTCCGGTTCCGATTCACATCTCTAGTTTCAGTGACTGTCCAACAGCATTGGCTTATGTTATCATTACATGCCATATTTGAAGAAGCTCCTTTGACAGTGTTTATTCAAGGAATAATATTCATGACAGAATGATACATTCTGCATTGTGTGATAGCAGTAATGTGGAGAAAGGAGGTAAAGGACATTATCTGTTAAAAATTTGATATGAGTCACATCACATTATCAGGAGATGCAAGGGCACATCTAGACATTTTTTTTAAAATGACACAAACATCTCACATGGACTGCACTTCACAATTTGTAATATATGCTATCATTGTCCATGTAACAAAATATATGTGGGATGGACCAAATGTGCAGTTCAGGAATGATTGCTAGAACATCGTAGCTGGTTATAAATACTAATAAGAGTCAAGCATCAATTGTTCAGAATTATTTAGATAATTAGCACACATTTTCACAGAAAAAATGGACAGTAGAAAAGCAAGAGCAAGTACACCTGTGAGGAAAGAGTTGTGAAGCCTGGCTCTGATATAGGCTACAATATTGGTTTTATATGTTACAGACAAGCTCTCCCCATAGTTTGAATGAAAATGTGGAATTGCATATACTCATTTAAGAATATGCTTCGTAGGACTGTTAAAAGTAATCACATATAATCATTTTTCAGGGAACAGTAATGATTACAAAGGGTCATAAAACAATTTCTTTATGTCGGCTAGCTCGTCTGTCCTTTCCCCAACTTTTTTTTATTCCGCAGGGGCGTATTCTTCTCTATGGAGGGAAAGATAACGTTCTGGGCCTACACACTGGAAACCTTCTGTGTGTGTGTGTGTGTTACCCTTGTGTTCGGGTCATGTACCTGGACAAAAAAGGCAAGACTCGCTGGCTGGGTGTTCAAAATAATATTTACTGATACTGATAGTATGAAAATCCATAAAGTGAATAAACAAAATGTCCAACTATATCCAAATTCCTTGTCTTTGGTGTAGTACAAGTTTAACTGATGTATCCCTCTGTGGAAGTGTCTGCTTATCTTGAAACTAAGAACTGGTACTCCTTCCATGATTTGGAATGAACATATGTCCCAAGGTGGCCGGGGTATCCTAACCAGATGGATGTCCCCTTCACCACAGTATCTGATTTCCAGATGAGCACTCTCGATCTTCACCTGCCTTTGTCCTTTTCCCCAACTCCAGTTGGGGTCTCTAGAGGGTCTTTTTCTCCAATTCCTCTTCAAAAGAAAAGCTCACTGACCTGCCTGACAGAAGGTCCAATTCTGGAACAGATATTATAGTCCAGATCTGGGTAAGGAAGGGGACAACAAAAATAATTCCTTTCCAAAAGATGAAACTTCAATCTGGCAAAAATATTGGATCTGCAGCCTCCTCTTATAGGGATGAAGGGGTAGACAAATTCCCTCCTGTACCTCTAGAGATGGGGTTACAGTCTCCTAGAAGGTGCAGGTCAAAACAGAAAAAATCCTACTTCTCAGATCTAAAAATAGAAAAAAAAAACATACTCTCTAATACCTCTTCCCTTCAGTCTATTACCAAGCTGGTAGGACAGTGCCTCTCCTTTCTTTGCTAAGCTGGGGCCTAACTATGGAGAGCACACTGAGCACATGTCTTTCCTCTCAGAAATCACAGTCACATAGGTTAACCCTTCCTCTTATTGCCTAAAATAACTCCCATTCCTTCAAGCCTCTGGGGGAGGTGCAGTAATGAATGGTATAGTCTTTCTGTAGATGCACTAACTGAAAGCTTGGGGACTAGGGCCATCTAGTGGAGACCAAGGTATCTCTACACATATATGCAGTTTCAGTTAACATTGTGTGGTCAACACATCACAACAGAGGGATATAACATCATGATTCTTTTCCGGTACAGGTTCTGTAAGAGAATGTAGACCTATAAAGGTGGCTTACTCCTGAAGTAGAAGTTCTTGAAATGGCGGACTGTATTATGTATTGGAATTTATCACCAGCACATTTGTGTGGGTTGGAACCAATCATCAGAAAATTTGCAATAATCTCAAGATAAGTAGGCTTTTATTAGCATCAAAAACTTTATTTAAAAAAAAGGTATTGAAAAGGACAAAAAAATGCTGTGAGTTATTGGTTATATTGGGGCAATGCTAACGGTTTCTAGAATTCACAGTTGCCATGTATGAAGACCTCTTTAAGATGAAATATTCCTTGAGCTATTATGGATGCTTTTAGTCACATATAGAGTTGTTTATAGAAAAGCAAGAAAAACTGATTTCATTGTAATGTATTTATTTATTATGAAAAATAGTAATGGGCTCAATTCACCACTGCACTCCAGTTAAATATTTTGGGATATTCAGGTTGCGCTTAATAAGAATTGTCATAAAAGGGAAGGTTCAGAAGACATTGAGGGTGTTCAAATAGATAATCATTGTGGCTCTAAAAGAAAAGCTTAAAAGAATTATGGTATGCCTTAATGAACAACTGTAAACTCAAACCATTTAGACAAGCACACGTGCACACATTATAAGAAAATTATACATTTTAATGCTACTCTATTATTTTGGATTGATAGTGAGTTGTAAGGGGGAGAAAGTGCAGAGAAATAAAAGAGGGACAGGGGGCAGTGAACAAATAATTATTTCACACAAATAATTTGTGTTTTATATGTGTCAGTATGTTTACTTGATATTATTATAATGATTTATAGTTAGTAATTTGTATTTAAACAATTTTTAAATAAATAAACACAAGTTTCACTGGCTGCCTATAAAATTTAGGATACAATTTAAATCCCTCATGATGATTCACAAGGCTCTTCACAACATCTCCCCCCTCAACCTATCCTTCCAACTACAGCAACACATCTCCAATAGACCAATCAGAAGTGCATACCAGAACATGCTTCACACCCAGCCAACAAAAACCTCATTGAGGAAACGAGCTCTGTCCACTGCAGGTCCCCATCTTTGGAACCTGCTCCCACCGGACCTCCGCCAAGAACCATGCCTTCCGACATTCAAAAAGAAGCTAAAGACTTGGCTATTCACTCAAGCTTTCCCTGAGAGCTAAAATCTGGTGAAGCGACAGACGATATACCTACCTCTGTACATATGTTCCTGATTTATGGTTCCCAGCTACATTTAATTGAGTTTATGAAAGTTCTCTTTAATAGTTTTCCTGTATACTTGTGTTAATGTATTCTGCCTTGATGCGACTGTTTTAATGTATTTCCGCCCTGGAGGCGACTGTTCAGTTCCTTGTAAACTGGTGCAATATGTATTCTTTACAGGAACATCGGTATATAAAAATTATAAATAAATAAATAAATAAGTAGGTGCAATGTGCTTGTGCAAGCATTCTAGGTTTTGGCATTCCTTCCAGACTGCAGAGTACTGGTGCCATTTGGACAATATGCTATTCATATGGGACCTAATATTCAAAAACTCTTAAAACTGCTAAATTATCAGAGTAAAGCTCATTGGATAAATTATGCTGGATATTCAGCAAGCTAAAGGTCTTACTGAATATCCCCCAATAAAATTATCCAGCTTCCTTTAGCCAGAGAACTTTAAAATCTCACCAGCTATCTTTGAATATCATCATGAGATTTAAAGTTATTCTGCCTCATGTGACCATATAATTTAAGTATTAACCGGCTATATTCAAAGAAATATAGCGAGTTAAATGTCACCAAACTTTAGAAAAAGAAATGAAGCACCCAGGCCTATTGGCCAAATTCCCAACCTACCTCCCCCATTCAAAGTTGAACAATGTGCTCTGCCAGGCCGAGTTCCCCCTTCCATCTCCTCAAACCCTCTGAATCACATTAAAAAAAAAAAAAGTTGAAGAGTTCACTACTAGTCTCCCCCCTTCTCCCGTGCACTCCCCATTTAAGGCAATATCTAAAATGAATGCACCTCCCTATCCTTCCCTTCCCCCTATCCCCACCTTAACCCTCCCACATATCCAGTATCTTTAGAAAACCTTTCGGGTGCCAAGGTTGGAAGTTGTCCCGGCGACTTCCAAAGTTGTACAGATAGCATCACTGGAAGCGAAAACTATCAGCATTGCTATTAGAAGAAGCTCTGGATGCTGCCAGGATTGCAGCATAATGTGATCCAGGCACAGAAAAAGGTTTCTAAAGCCCTGGGGGGGGGGGGGAGGGGGAGGGTTAAGGTTGAGGTAGGATGGGGAGGGGGGGAAGGTGCATTGATTTTAGAGGTTGCCTTAAATGTGGAGGGCACAGGAGGGGGGGGGGGAGAGAGGCTAGCAGTGACCCCTTCAACTTTTCTTTTCTATATTTCCATATTAAAGTAATAGCAAAATCCAGCACTAATAATGAAATATTTCCAAATTGAATATGCATCTTTGCTATGCTGCAGGATAAAACAAGAGGCAAGAATAATCTGAAAACTGAGGCTAGGAAAGCAAAAATCTTTCCTTCTGTTCACTTCTAGCAGCCTAATTACTAGGTAGCACAATTGTAGCACTATATCAACTTGATCAAAATGAGTAGCTTCTTGGTACATTTTACAGTATTATTAATGTCATTAGCATCCTTAGAGGTAGCAATTATCTCTTCCTACTGTTTAATCTGTTTTGATCACATAAAACAATTTATATTCATTTGGGCCAGATATACTAAGGAGTTTTTCCCTAAACATAAAATGAATAAAATTCCTCAATTACCTTATAAGGAAAGCATATAATTATGGAATATATTTGTTCAATAAGTATATAATAAATATTTATTATAGATTCAAATTAACCATTTAGAAACCACAAAGAGGCCATAGTGAATAGCTATTCACTAGAGTCAGGTGAATATTCTAAATGGTATTCTGAAACCAATGAAGTCAGCCTTAGGAGATCTAAGAGCTGTGGATAGGCTGATCATGGAAGTATATTACATCATTTTTGCACAAGTGCATGCAAATGGCATGCAAAGGAGGCAACTATCCATTCACAGACTATGCAGGGAGCCGCGCCAGCAGGAAGAATGGTTAGTGTGTTTTTTTTTCTTTAAGTGAGTTTTTTAGCGCCTCAGTCAGGGCAGAAGTTAAGTTGAAGCGCCTGTCAGACAGACCTTTTTTCTCATTGCTGGCATTGGTGTGGGTGTGTGACCGTGCAGCACTAGTGTAATCATGGATTACATTCACTTTTTTCTGATGCTGCTATACATTTTGCAGGTCAGCCAAACAGCAGCAGAAGCCTTACAGCGTGGCAGCATGGCAGAAGGTCAGAAGACCCCTTCCTGTTCAATGTAATTTCCCCCCACTGTTATACTGAAAACTGATATGATGTTGCTACGAATATCGATATAGAAAAGTTTATAAATAAATAAATACATAAATAAAGAGAGAAGGCTGAGAGAAGGCAGTTTCGAGGAGGCCCCCAGAGGAGTCCCACCTTCAGTCCCATTCCTGGACCACTAACTGTCTTGAAAGGGAAAGGCTATCGCCTCAATAGTCATCAATCACAGGTCTCCACACACAACAGGTTTTCTGCGCGGATGTCTGCGCGGATTGCTACATAGGACCTTGAGTGTGCGGTTTTACATGCATAATGGCACATGTAATTGTCTCTGCATTGCTTTTCTGCATATATCTCATTAACATATTCCTCCATTATTATATCCCACGCAGCTGTCTGTTTTTGCTGTGCATGCTGAAACAAATATGCACAGAAAATTGCACCATTTTCAGCATGGGTCTTCTTACATAGGCCCCTGTGAATTAAATCCTGAACACAGTGTGTGAGTACCCATAAAGGCAGCCGTCTGTTCTGGATAATTTATATAAACTTTTTGACAAGCTGCTTTTTAATAGATGAGTGCTGCAAACTCTGGTGGTGAATGCATTACTATTTCTTTAAAAAAAAATCACCATATCAACAGAACTTTTTAACAGCTCATTTCTGAAGCTTTGTTTCAAAATCCATTCCAAGATCATGGGAAAGCAAGGTAATATGGCCCGCTTCCCATAATTTTCTCTGGGAAGAAAATAAAGTTCATATTTTACTTCCATTAAAAGACAGTGGGAGTTGTACAGCAAAACCTGAGACCAAATAATGAAATGTTACCCCGTTCTGATCAAGAGTAATAATATTTGAGGTTAGAGTCTGGATGCAAATAAATGCTGCATAAGTGTGGGGGTGGCTAATCCCTGGTGAGTCTGCTTGTGAGCAGAGTGGAAGATGAGTATCTATGGTGGATCTGCCTCTTGTGTACTTCAGATTCCTGTTTTTGAACTCACCAAATAAGTGTCTCTCTGTCTTGAATAAGCCCCATATACCCCCCAAAATCCTTTTATGACGCCTGATATTCAGCAAGCCCCAAAACTCTGGCATTGCTCTGCAAGTAGAAGCTAAATGCTGGGGATGAATTGAGCTCTTAATGCTTTACAATGATTAGAATGAATGTGCCAAAGTGAAATTCCAAAGTGATTTTGATCTGTTATAAGAAAAACAGAAACAGCATTGAAAGCCACAAATACTGATACAGAAAAATTTATTTGTTGACCCCAAAATTACTTTACTTCTGTTATACTGATAACATCTAGGTTTCTCCAAAACCTGCTGGCAAAAATCTTTTCAGCTTTATTAATGATTCAGATGGCAGTTTCTGAAGAGACATGTCCCACAGAGAAGGAACACTTGATTAATGACCTGGAAACACTTTTCCTTTTCAGCTGATTAAATAAAATTGACTGGATTTTTACATTTTTATAATAAAATGACCCGCGGGGCTGAGATGACACAGTGAAAGCAGCATGTTCACTCTTCAGCAGATTTTTATTTTGTCACTTGTAAAAATGAAAGGGCTAACCACCCAAGCAGAAAAATGCACTTTATCACCGTCCACTGCAGACACGCTGACAATCACTGCATACAAATAGAAAAACATGGAGGAAACAAGACCATGTTTACATGCAGGCCTCGATGTGTCTAATGATGACAAAAGATATTAGACATCTCGGTGCATAAAAGATACAATTTCTTCCTTCGTAAGTGGAGGTGGGGGGAGGAAAAAAACCATCATCCTCACGGAAGGCAGCGCATGATCCGAAACGAAAGGGAGCTCATGCCACATTCATGGTAGTAATTGCCTTGTACCAACACGCTTCCTAGCACAAAAGGAAGCCTTTTTATAGAGGAGGGTTTAGGACTTCTTTGGCTATTCCCATAGAGATGCCTTGCACACAAGAAGAGGATACCCCATAGATGTTTCTGAACTTTGCCATTGTGTAAAACTCTTTTGTGTAGTTCACCTTGTACATGGCATAATTTTACAAATTTTAATCCAGATTCTCAGTGCTTGATATTCAAAAGTATCTAGCTGGCTAAGTTTTGGAGTTAAGTGACTAGACCTATCATTTGGAAAATGTTCCCCAGCTAAGCGACTAAATAGTAGAAGTGTGCAGCTAAAAAAATGTTCAGTTTTGTTTTGCTTTGTTTTGTTTATATGTGTTTTGTGTGTGTGTGTGTGTGTGGGGGGGGGGTTATTCTATTTTGACAAACTACACTTTTTTAGTGCACACTAAATCCCATTTAGTGCCCACTAAGAGGTCAATATTCGAAATGATTTGTATGGCTAAGTTCAAATCTTAGCTGGACAAATCCCGTGTTTAAATTTCCCTTCTGCTTCAATGGTCATGTTTTAGCTTTGTAAGTCATTACATAGTTAAAAGTTAGCCAGATAAAATGTGGCAGGTTGGGGCATTCTGCGCTACTGAATACAAGTTCTCCAGCTAATTCTGGATGGCAAAAAAATCATTCCTAAACCCTCCCAAATAAAGCAAGAGGCTGAGCTTCTGTAGTGTTTCCCCTCTTCCTATTACCTAAACAGTTGTAGTTAAGCAGCCCTCCTCCCTTCCAATCCCCTAAAAATTTGAATAGCAATAGGTGAGCAGCGCCTCTCCCTACTCCTAAATCTACTACCACACCCTCCCTGATCTACCCAGCCCAGTCCTCAATCCCCCAAAATGTGAGTGTAAGCCAGAGGCAGAGTGAAAGGTTGCTTCCTTTTCATACTGACTTGAATAGTAAATGCCAGTACAGCTGAGAGTTGTACTGTCATTTGGTATTCATTTATTCACTTCACTGGCCACTGATTGATTCCTTCACTAACAGCATTCAGTCCACATATCCACATCTCATTATTGTTTGGATAGGGTCAACCGACATGACAGTAGGTTTGGTCAGTCTGTCCTGCTGAATTTTTGAAATTTAGAGTCCAACTCCATCCCCCATCCCCCCCTCCAGGGCCTATTATCATTGTTTTCCAGGCTGTCTCTACCTCCTCCATCCCCTGTACAAAAAAAAAAAAAAATTTGAAAATGGAAAGAAAATGACTGCTTGCCATTGAAAATAGTTTTTCCCACTGGAAATATTTTTCTGGTTTTATTTCTCCCTCTTTTTCTTCAAGGCAGTCTATAGTTGGGGATTCCCGCCCTTGTGAGGACTTCCTATCCTGCTTGTCCTCAAAGAATGGGAAAGCTGTTAACCTGTCACAGATGTTCTCTGAATGTAGCAGGATGCAACCCACTGGAGTTTGTGCTCTTTGTTTTATATATAAATACCTTTATTAAGAACTGAAGGGGCCCACCTGATTTGGTAGCACAAGTGGCGCTGCTGAAGCTCAGTTTAGCATGCCAAAAGCTTTTGAAAGTTTTTGCATAATCTTCCCTCAGTGGGACCCATCCAATGATGTCACCCACATTTGTGGATTTATATCCACTGACTATCGATCATGCTGCCAATTAATGTCTTCAAGGTGAAGCATCTGAGTGTAACATCACTATGGACAGAATCTTTTTTTATATTTGTGGCTACAACAAATTATAACATCTAAGTCCTTTGTCATTTTTAAATGAGCCTCCTAGTTTAGGAGCTATGGATGAGGCATTGATGTTGTTGGAAGTAAACTGCATTTTTATTTGATTCCTATGTTTGTTTTATGATTGTTTCATTGTATAGCACATAGAACCTTGGATATTGCAGTTTTTAAACATTTTAAATAAAGAAATTAAGACATCCTGTTATCCTCACAGAACACCTATTACAGATAAGCAAGCTTGCGTTTTTGAATTGTTCACGTCCCTGTAATTGTGATGAAAGCTGTTTGCCTTTCTACTAATTGCTTGCCACATTTTCTGATTCTGGTATTCATTACATTTGGTAGGGATGTGAATCGTTTTCCATATCGTCTTAACGATAGAAATCGTGTGGCAGGGCAAGAAAATCGTCTTAGGCACGATTTTTTAGTTAAAAAATCGTTAAAAATCGTTTTTTCCGATTAGTGCGCACTAACTCGAGTTAGTGCGCACTAACGGGAGTTAGTGCACACTAACTGGGAGTTAGTGCGCACTAACTGAAAATGATACAATTTGACACTTTTCAGGTCAGTTAAGGTCAGTTTAGGAATGAATATGTATTCCTATTGGCTGCCCTCTTATTTATTCATGTTACCAAGTTTCCTACTGACAGTATATGGGGGATGGGAAATGGAAACAGTTGGTAGCTTGACAAAACAAGTAATGTGATCAGTCAATGTGACTAGAACTTGTGCCCTAACCCTGATACCAGGGGTATTGTGATCTTCCTGCACACAGTGCCCTATCCCTATTAATACCAGGAGTGTTGTGATCTTCCTGCACACAGTGCCCTATCCCTAATACCAGGGGTGTTGTGATCTTCCTGCACACAGTGCCCTATTCCTGATACTGGGGGTGTTGTGATCTTCCTGTACACAGTGCCCTATTCCTGATACCGGGGGTGTTGTGATCTTCTTGCACACATCCCGGTATCAGGGATAGGGCACTGCATGCAGGAAGATCACAACACTCCTGGTATTAATAGGGATAGGGCACTGCATGCAGGAAGATCACAACACTCCTGGTATTAATAGGGATAGGGCACTGCATGCAGGAAGATCACAACACCCCTGGTATCAGGGATAGGGCACAGTGTGCAGGAAGATCACAATACCCCGGAGGAGTGAGGGTCAGGCAGCTCCCCCCTGTCTGTGAAGCCAGCCTCTCACTAGTAATGCAGGGAGGGAGCTGTCTCAGACTTCACCATCCTCCCCCCCCCCCCCTCACCCACACACCATTCACTAGCTGGGACATGGGGGAAGTCAGGAGTGAGGATCAGGCAGCTCCCCCCTGTCTGTGAAGCCAGCCTCTCACTAGTAATGCAGGGAGGGAGCTGTCTCAGACTTCACCATCCTCCCCCCCCCCCCCTCACCCACACACCATTCACTAGCTGGGACATGGGGGAAGTCAGGAGTGAGGGTCAGGCAGCTCCCCCTGTCTGTGAAGCCAGCCTCTCACTAGTAATGCAGGGAGGGCGCTGTCTCAGACTGGTATCAGGGTTAGGGCACTGTGTGCAGGAAGATCACAACACTCCTGGTATTAATAGGGATAGGGCACTGTAAGAGATGACTGTAGTAGATTGAATAAAGATCTGATGTTTCTGCTCTCCTCACACCAAACAAAAACAACACACAAGCAGAGAAGCCCTTCTTACAAAGCTGAGCTAGTGAGTTAAGTAGGAGGAAAAGTAAACATACTTGTGCCAGTGTGGCTACTTAAAAAATACACTTACCAACAATCAATTACATATATTTGAACTGTGTACAGTTCCAGCCAGGACCACCTTTCTAAAATGCACAGTGATTGGCAAATTCAACATGCACTAGCATTTCAGGTGCCTGCTAACAAAAATAATAAACAAACAAGTTCTAGTCACGTGAGTGCTGATCATTACATTACTTTTTTTGTCAAGCTTCCAACTGTTTCCATTTCACATCCCCCCAACCATTACCTCAGTATTAGCCTTGGTAACATCAATAGATAAGAGCACAGCCAGCCAATAGGAATACATACATACATATTCATTCCTAAGTGACCTTTACTGACCTGGGAAGTGTGAACACTTTGTTTCATTTTCTGTTGGTGTTCGTTAGTTTCCAGTTCCATTTCCCATCCCCCCAACCATCACCTCAGTGGTAACCTTGGTAACATCAATAGATAAGAGGGCAGCCAGCCAATAGGAACACATATTCATTCCTAACTGACCTTCAGTGACCTGGAAAGTGTTTATTTGTATCATTTTCAGTTAGTGCGCACTAAATCGAGTTAGTGCGCACTAACGGGGAGTTAGTGCGCACTAACTTGAGTTAGTGCGCACTAACACGATTTAACGATTTTTAACGATAAATCGTTAGAATTTCTATTGTATCGTGTTCTATAACGATTTAAGACGATATAAACATTATCGGACGATAATTTTAATCGTTGAAAAACGATTCACATCCCTAACATTTGGTAGAAACTGAACCAGTTTCTCCTGCGAGGAGAAGTTAGACTTCTTTCCCAGGGACTCATTGCCAGAAGCCATTCTGCTCTCCCTAGCAGCTGGGTATGTTCCTTCTTTTGAGAGTTACCTGCTATGTTTAGGATAATGAGCCACTGGGTGCTCTCTTTTCACATGCTTAACAGCTAAAAATAGGCCACTGGGTGCTCTCTTTTCACATGCTTAACAGCTAAAAATAAATCATTTTATGAGAATGCACCCCTCTATAATAATTCACCTTCACCATAGCTCTGCTACCAGTGTCTATGCAGGTGAGAGGATCCTTTGCTATGGACTCGCTCTGGACTCCTGGTAAAGGTGCTCTGCTACCATTATCCAAGGAATTTAGCTAAGATTCGGGTTTTAATTTTCTTTGAAAGTGGAAAATATCATACTTCTTTCTTTGTGTTTACTGATCCTTTATACCTGGAATCCTTTATTGTGAATAAGAATGCTGAGAGAGGATTGGAAGATTAGGTTTTTCATTTTCTTTGAAAGTGGAAAATATCATACGTCTTTCTTTGGAATGTCTTTGCCCTTTAGACCACATTCCTAAAATAACTCAGTCCTTAGGTGTTATCCCTTCCCAGTGGCTAAAGAAACTGTAAGTGGGATAATCTTATATTGTCCCATTTGCAGTGGATAATTTATGATTATGCTACCCATCCTTTAAATTTCTCTAATTCTTTTTTTCTCATTCTAAAGTATGTAAAACAATCCTAGAGTCCCAGAAAGGAAGCAGGATTCATATCGCTTTCAACAAGATATTTCTGGTACATCTTCCCAGTCTATCCAATGGTTGAAATAGATACTTTCCAATTTGTAAAAAGCACTGGAATATAGCATCATGAATCAGGGAAATCACAAAGGAAAGGGTCAAGAGCTTCTCTTGAAGAGAGATTTCTGGCACATCTTCCCAGTCTATACTTTTGTGTCTGGAGACAGCTGCCAAGAGAACCATTTCCAGGCAGCTGAACTGAGACCAGTCCTGATTTCTCATGCAAGGACAAAATGAAGAGGAACAAAATCATACACTTCACAACAAATATCAAGGGGGCAGGAATACTGAGTGGATGGCCGAATAGCAGAAATTGGACAAGAGCTTGACAAGAACCGACTGGAGCAGTGCTTTTAGTTACACCCAAGAACACGTATTTTTTGAGCACATAAGTATGATAGATTAGCATACCTTTTGATTGGACAATTTGAAATAAATTCCACTTTATTTTTCTGTGGATATATATAAGCGAATATTGCTCTGCAATCCCATATTACATTAATATTATTAGGCGGACATCATATTGCTGTTTAATCTGTCACTGCAAGTGGAATAAGACTGGTGAGCATGGTTATTTAATTAAAATGTGAGACATCATATATATTTTTTTGTGCTGCGAATTCACAGATATTTTTGTTTTAGGAGTTCTTCCTGATCCAATCAAGCAAGGCGAAATGTGATTCACGTTGGGCTTTTGTCTGAATTCAGAATATTTAGTACCACTTTACTCTTTTGGAGAATGGATTATAAGATAAGTTTTTATCTATCAGCAGAATTTATTTATTTATTTATTTATTTATTTATTTATTTGTTTGAGGTTTTTTATATACTGACATTCGTCTAGTAACATCAAATCGGTTTACAATCAACAAAGATATAGCATCAGCGCTAAAAACGAGAAAATAGAGATTAGCAGCAGTTCTTTACAAAAATCATATTCAACTAAAGAGAAAGACAAAGCATTATAGAATATATATTTAACATGTAAGCAAATTTGATAAATATTTGTTCACTAGAATTTGTTCACTAGAAATGATATTTGTTAGATGAAGTCTTTTTGCCTATCAAAAATAATTTGAAAAATAATCCATGATATTGCACTATTAATGTGAATGTTTTAGAATATGGGTTTGTCCTACATTTGTACATACCAGGTTTCCTCCAATTTTATTTTGAATTTACTCATATATACAATAAACAATGAGCAGCAGTTGATTTTATGACAGAGCTAGATCATTGTCTGAGAATTAGGGACCTCCAAAACTTGAACAGATCACAGACAGATCATTGGTAAGATGGGTAGTGACCCACCTTGGCTGAAATTGTGACATAGGTGATTCTTGTGTCATCAGGAGAGGAAGATGGTAAAAAAAAAACATTTCCAACTGAAATGTAATACTCTGCAGAGGCTCTCCAAATACATAAATGTGGATACCCCAGTGTTTGAATTTGTCTTACTTCTATCTTTGTCTTGTGGCATTTGGGCCATCTAGTATTGCCCTATTGTGCTTTGTGGCCTTCAGGCCTTTGTTTTGTGGCTTTCAGGTCTTCTGCCTTGTAGCTTTCAGTCCTTCTACCTTGTGTCCTTTGGGCCTTCTGTGTTCTCTGTCCTGTCTTGTCCTTGTCTGGTCCAGCCTTTGTTATGTCCTGTCCTTGCCTTGTCTAGTCCAGGCTAATCTAGTCCCATCCTTGCCTTCAAAGGAGGGCTAGGTGGTGAACACGAGTGCCTAGGAAGGCCCGGAGTCGGTAGGGGTGGAGGCCTCGTCCCGACCACCGTGAGGAGCCCTAGGAGCTTGGAAGAATGCGGCGGCAGCAGCTAGCCACAGCCACGAGTAGACCCGGAGGGGAGAGCTGAGCAGCAGATGTGAGTTGAATCGGTCGCAGCCGTCTGTGACCGATGGTCATAACACTGTGGGGAGGTGGCTGGTCCAGGCAGAAAAGCCAGTCCTGCCTTGCCCAAGAGTCTGGTATAGCTCCTGTTGGAGGAATCCCAGTACCAACCAGCCAATCTGTGACAAAAAAAAAGATTTACATCAGCTGAAAAAATTGCCTGATTGGAAGACATTTTTTAATTGCTGGAAATGAACATTTTCAAAATACAGGATCTGAGGGTTCCTAAACAATGTGGTAACAAAACCAGTAAGTGTATTAATGATATGAACTTGGGAAACAAAATGCTCAGGGAATCAACACAACAAGTGAGTCCTGTGCATTAAGGCACATCATAAATTCTTCAAGGGAAGCTTTTGACCCCTTCCTTTGTGATTTAATTGATTCAGGATGCTATATTCCAGTGCTTTTTGTTAATTTGAAAGTATCTGTTTCAACCATTGGATAGGTACTCTGCTCATTGACTGAAAAGAATACTATAGGAACTGGGTGACTTGGAAGTTATGTATTATGGAGAGACTGATGAAAACGGGACAACATTTGGGTGACTGACCAAAAGTTGTAAGATATTTGACATGCTAACTATGTAGAAGTAGTAAATTGATTTGTGTATGCAGTGGTCCATTTTTTGAGTAGTGGCAATCTAATTACTTGGACCTTTACAACAGATAATTTGAAACTAGGAACCTATCCCCTTCTTTCCCTCATCTCAACCTTCTGTCCCCTTCTTGCCTTGAACCCTTTACAACTTCTTATTCCACTTAAGAAATTTGCATCACAACCTTGCCTGGACAATGGACATAGCTGCAGTCACTATGCCTCATGGCTGCAAATAGGGGAAGCAGTGGCTGGAACTGGTTGAAGAAGTATTTTCTTTTCCCTTCTACCCCTGCATGATCTGTATTGGTTGAAACACATCCTAGACTTGACTATCAACATAGTACAGAGACGTTCTACATGCTTTTCCACAGTTTCAAAACTGTTGGAGGATCAATAGCAAACACATCTGCTATGATCAGGATTGTGAACCCTTGGACCGACAGGAGGATGAATCACCTTAGGAGATGGCTCCCTAGGTTCCCCCGTCGGGTGGCAAGGTGGAACAGAAGACGGGGCTGGATGGCCCCTCGGTGTGGAAGGCTGAGATGGTGGTTGAGAGGATGAAGAGGCATGGTATCGGAGCAGAGCCAACTGGATCTTCGCTACTGGAAGCCTGCGGTCCCCCCGGGAGGAGCCCGTAGGGACCCGGGCTGCTGGGACTTAGGTGGACCTTTGAGAGGTCGAGGAGGCGTGAGGTCGGTGCAAGGGCCAACTGGATCTTCACCACTGGAAGCCCACGGTCCCCCCGGGAGGAGCCCGTAGGGACCCGGGCTGCTGGGACTTAGGTGGGCCCTTGAAGACAGGTGGTCCGGAAGAAGTCCGAGGTCGAGTACCAGAGGATCGCCGCTCACCAGTCCGAGGTCACACACCGAAGAATCATCACTAGCCAGTCCGAAGTCATACACCGAAGAATCATACTTGCCAGTCTGAGGTCACACACCGAAGAATCACCACTTGCCAGTCCGAAGTCACACACTGAAGAATCACTGAGAAGAAGCAGGAACCAGGAATCAGGAACTCAAGGAACCAGAAGACTCACCGAAGCAAGCAGACTCGAACAACGAAATTGCCAAGTCGCGGAATGATTGCGGGCAGGGTCCTTAAATATTTCCCTGTGCCTGGCCTATCAGGCACAGGTGAAGTCAATTTGGAGGACGAGGGCCCTTTAAATCCTGTAAGGGGGTGTGGCCTCACACCTAAGGATATGGCGGCCATCTTGAATCCTGGACGCGGAGGAAAGCGGCCCGACACCACGAGGGAAGATCAGAGATGCCTCCCCCTGCCAGCAGCCACTGTGGGGGCCCGTGCCGGGTGTGCGAGGGCGACTGGAACTGGGCTCCCACGGCTTCTCTGATGCTGCCGCGGCAGGCCCGCCGCTGCAGGTCAGGTGGGGGGGTCGCGGCCACGACCATCCGTGGCCGCAGAACACAACAGTACCCCCCTCTTTAGGGTGCCTCCCCAGAGGCCTGGGTTTGGATGGATGGTCCCGATAGAACTGGGCAAGAAGGTCCCGATCTAGAATGTTGGCTAGCGGTTCCCACGTATTATCTTCGGGACCGAACCCCTCCCAGGCTAGGAGGTACTCCCATCTCTTCCTATGCTTCCGAACGTCCAGCACCTCTCAGACCTGGTAGGTGAGGTCGTCTTCAGAGGCGATAGGTTGGGATGTTGGAGGCATGCTAGAAGGCCAAGACAGCACCAAGGACTTAAAAAGGGAGGCATGGAAGGTGTTATGGATCTTGAGTGACGGTGGTAGTCGAAGCTGATATGACACCGCACCAATCTGACGGAGGATATGAAATGGTCCAATGAACTGCGGGGCCAGTCATGCGGAAGGTAATTTCAGCCGGATAAATTGAGTACTCAGCCATACCTTCTGACCGGGCCTCAGCGGCGGACATGGTCTCCGCCGGCGATCCGCATACTTTTTCGCCATCTGGTTGGCCTTGAGTAGTGCATGCCTTGTGGAAGTCCAGAGGCGCTGTAGTTCGTCCACCGAGAGTTGGGCCACTGGGGACGTGATGGTAATGGGAACCGGCAGTGGCAGCCGTGGTTGCTTCCCATAGACCAACTGGAAGGGAGAGGAGCCGGTGGCAGTGGAGGAGTGCGAATTAAGGGCGACCTCAGCCCATGGAAGTAGACTTGCCCAGTCATCTTGTTTGTTGTTCACATAAATGCGAAGGAAAAGTTTGAGGGTTTAATTTGTCCTTGCTGCAAGACCATTGGTTTGTGGGTGGTATGCGGAGGTATAATCCAAGGTGACATCAAATTTCTGGCAGAGGGCCCTCCAGAATCTTGCAGTAAATTGGGGGCCTCGGTCTGAGAGGATACTTTTGGGTAGTCCATGTAGTCTGAAGATGTGCTGGACAAACAGCTGGGCCAAATGTGGCATGGAAGGCAACCCGGGGAGTGGTACGAAGTGTGTCATCTTGCTGAATCGATCAATGACTACCCAAATGACAGTGTTGCCACCGGACAAAGGTAGATCGACCATGAAGTCCGTCGCGAGATGGGTCCAGGGTTCAATGGGCAGTGTCAAGGGCTGGAGCAAGCCTGGGGACGAACCTGGACTCTTCTTATGACGGGCACATGACTGGCAGGATTCCACATAGGATCGGACATCCTTGTTGACCTTGGGCCACCAATAGTAACGGCGAAGGGTCTGTAAGGTCCGATGTTGTCCTGGATTACCTGAGCAATGGGAGTCATGGGCCCATGCCAGAACTTGTTTCTGCAGGTGCGGTGGAACAAAAGTCTTCCCGGGAGAGAAAGTCGTGGTGGTGGATAGCAGCACACGTGATGGCTCAATGATAAACTGAAGATCGTCTGGAGTTTCTGTAGTCTCAAAGAGGCGGGACAAGGAATTGGCCTTAAGATTCTTGATGGCCGGCCTATAGCGTAGGACAAAATTGAAGCGGGTGAAGAATAATGCCCATCGTGCCTGTCGAGGATTGAGTCACTGTGCCCGATGCAGATACTCAAGATTTTTGTGGTCCATGTAGACTGTGAACGGATGTTGGGCCCCCTCCAACCAAGGACACCATTCCTCTAAGGCCACTTTAATGGCCAGGAGTTCTTTATTGCCAATGGCGTAGTTTCGCTCTGCTGGGGAAAACAGGAGAAGGCGCATGGGTGTAACTTGTGTTGGTCCGAAGTCTGGCTCAGAATGGCCCCCACGCCTTCTAAGGATGCGTCCACCTCAATGATGAATGGTCGTTGCGGGTCAGGATGATGAAGGCATGGCTGGTGAAGGAGCACTTGTTTATGGAACAAAGTCAGCATGGCTTTACCCAAGGCAAGTCTTGCCTCACAAATCTGCTTCAGTTTTTTGAAGGAGTTAATAAACATGTGGATAAAGGTGAACCAGTAGATGTAGTATACTTGGATTTTCAGAAGGCGTTTGACAAAGTTCCTCATGAGAGACTTCTAGGAAATGTAAAAAGTCATGGGATAGGTGGCGATGTCCTTTCGTGGATTGCAAACTGGCTAAAAGACAGGAAACAGAGAGTAGGATTCAATGGACAATTTTCTCAGTGGAAGGGAGTGGGCAGTGGAATGCCTCAGGGATCTGTATTGGGACCCTTACTTTTCAATATATTTATAAATGATCTGGAAAGAAATACAAAGAATGAGATAATCAAATTTGCAGATGATACAAAATTGTTCAGAGTAGTTAAATCACAAGCAGATTGTGATACATTGCAGGAAGACCTTGTGAGACTGGAAAATTGGGCATCAAAATGGCAGATGAAATTTAATGTGGATAAGTGCAAGGTGATGCATATAGGAAAAAATAACCCATGCTATAGTTACACAATGTTAGGTTCCATATTAGGTGCTACAACCCAAGAAAGAGATCTAGGCGTCATAGTGGATAACACATTGAAATAGTCGGTTTAGTGTGCTGCGGCAGTCAATAAAGCAAACAGAATGTTGGGAATTATTAGAAAGGGAATGGTGAATAAAATGGAAAATGTCATAATGCCTCTGCATCGCTCCATGGTGAGACCGCACCTTGAATACTGTGTACAATTCTGGTCGCCGCATCTCAAAAAAGATATAATTGCGATGGAGAGGTACAGAGAAGGGCTACCAAAATGATAAGGGGAATGGAACAGCTCCCCTATGAGGAAAGACTAAAGAGGTTAGGACTTTTCAGCTTGGAGAAGAGACGGCTGAGGGAGGATATGATAGAGGTGTTTAAAATCATGAGAGGTCTAGAACGGTTAGATGTGAATCGGTTATTTACTCTTTCGGATAATAGAAAGACTAGGGGGCACTCCATGAAGATAGCATGTGGCACATTTAAAACTAACATGGAATAGACTTAGTTTTTGGGTACTTGCCAGGTTCTCATGGCCTGGATTGGCCACTGATGGAAACAGAATGCTGGGCTTGATGGACCCTTGGTCTGACCCAGTATGGCATGTTCTTATGTTCTTATGTTCTTAAGGCGGAGGAAGGCAGCTAAAGCTCCTGGAGGCTAGTTCTTGGGGTCTGCACCTTTTCGAGTTAAGGCCGTCAGGGGTGCGACAATGGACACGTAATGGGAGATAAAAGAGTGCTAGTAATTGGCGAAACCGAAAACTCTTTGGAGTGGCTTCAGCCCGGAAGGCTGAGGCCATTCTCGAATGGCCTTTAGTTTCTGGGGGTCCATGCGGAATCCTTCACTGGAGACGATATACCCCAAAAATGGAAGAGACTACCGCTCGAAGAGGCATTTCTCGAGCTTGGCATAGAGTTGGTTTTCTCTTAGTCGTGGTAGTACCTGGATGACGTGCTGATGGTGAGCGGCGAGGGAATTGGAGAAGATCAGGATGTTGTCGAGGTACACGACCACACAGCGATATAGCAGGTCCTGGATAATTTATTCATGGTGTTCTGAAACACCGCGGGGCATTGCAGAGCCCGAATGGCATTACGAGGTATTCATAATGGCCATTTTGGGTGTTGAAGGCTGTTTTCCATTCGTCTCCCTTCTTGATACGGATCAGATTATATGCTCCCCAGAGGTCCAACTTGGTAAAGATTTTCGTGCCTTGCAGGCGATCGAAAAGCTCAGAGATTAGGGGCAAGGGATTCCGGTCCTTGACCGTTATGGCATTCAGCCCCCGGTAGTCAATGCAAGAGCGACGTGATCCATCATTCTTCCCAACGAAGAAGAAACCGGCCCCCGCTGGGGATGTCGACTTGCGGATGAAGCCCCTTTCCAGATTTTCTTTGATGTTCTGGGACACGGATTGAGTCTCCGAGGGTGAAAGGGCATAGGTGCAGCCCCGAGGAGGTTCTGTGCCGGGAAGGAGGGTTAATGGCACAGTCGAAGGGTTGGTGAGGCGGGAGTGTCTTGGCTTTCCGCTTGGAAAAGACATCCACGTGAGCAGCAAAGGAAGCCGGCAGGCCTTGGGACTGGCAAGAGTGGTCGAGCATTGTACTGGAAGTACCAGTTGGAGGCACTCGTCATGACAATTCAGCCTCCATTGGGTTAACTGTAAGGTTCTCCAGTCGAACTGGGGACAATGTTTTTGGAGCCAGGGGAGTCCCAGGATGACGGGGTGTATGGAGTGTTCCAGGATGTGGAAGGTTATCCGCTCGAGGTGAAGAAGCCCAACTTTCAGTTGGACGGGTTCCGTCAGGTATGTCACTTGCCCCGAGAGGGGCTTGCCTTGGATAGACGAGATGACCAATGGAGCCTGGGCGTGGACCTGTGGAATTTTCAAGTGCTCCACTAGACTCTTCATAATAAAGTTACCCCTGGCCCCGGAGTCTACCAGGGCTAACGTGTGGAACTCGCCGTCTGCGGATATCAATGCAACTGGTAGGGATAGTGTAGGTGCAGGTGATGTTAGGCCCAGGAAGAGACCTCCTTCAGGTCCTAGGCCCAGGAGTTTCCCAGCCGTGCCGGGCATGCGCCTACTTGATGGCCTGTCGCGCCGCAGTAGAAGCAAAGTCCTTCTCTAATTTGCCATCGACGCTCTTGTGTGGAGAGTTTCCCTCGGCCCAATTGCATGGGTTCTTCGGCTGGTGTCCGGGAGGCTCCCGATTCACCTTTGGTAGTGTTCTTGATGGCTCCTATCAATATGCACTGCCAGGTCAATGAGGGCATTCAATGACCTAGGTATCTCCTGGCTCGCGAGCTTGTCCTTGATTCTGGGACTAAGTCCCTGTAGGAAGATGGTTTGCAGGCAGTCTGGGCCCCAGCCAAGCTCTGAAGAGAGGGTCCGGAATTCAAGGGCAAACTCGGCCATTGTCCTTGAACCCTGATGCAGTTGGAGAAGTTTGGGCCTGGCGGAAACCTCCTGCATGGGGTCTCCGAAACTCATCCAGAAGAGCTCCCAGAACTCTCTCAAGTTACTCAGGACAGGGTCATCCCATTCCCATAGGGGGGAGGCCCATTCCAGGGCCTTTCCTTCGAGGAGAGAGAGAATGAAGGTGGTCTTGGTAGCGTCATCGGGAAAGAGGGTCGGCTGCCGGCGAAAGTGCATATTGCACTTGTTAATGAAACCCCTGCAGGCCCGGGGTTCCCCAGAAAAAATGTGGCGGTGTAAGCAGGCGGATCACTGAGCGGACCATGGGAGCCATGGACAGAGATGGCAAGGTGGGGTTCATGGGCCCTAGCACCTCGAAGCACTGATTCAGGCACTCCACCGCGGAGACAAGGGCATCAAGGGTTTTTTGTTGGTCCATCATACATTGGGTCATAACAGGAATGGCCTGGCGGGCAGATGCCTCCGCCAGGTTCATGGACTTGGCAATCTGTTATGATCAGGATTGTGAACCCTTGGACCGACGGGAGGATGAATCACATTAGGAGATGGCTCCCTAGGTTCCCCCGTCAGGTGGTGAGGTGGAACAGAAGACGAGGCTGGCTGGCCCCTCTGTGTGGAAGGCTGAGACGTGATTGAGAAGATGAAGAGGCATGGTGTCGGAGCAGACCCAACTGGATCTTCGCCACTGGAAGCCCGCAGTCCCCTCAGGAGGAGCCCGTAGGGACCTGGGCCGCTGGGACTTAGGTGGGCCCTTGAAGATGGGTGGTCCAGAAGAAGTCCGAGGTCGAGTACCAGAGGATCGCCGCTCGCCAGTCCGAGGTCACACACCGAAGAATCACTACTTGCCAGTCCGAGGTCACACACCGAAGAATCACCACTTGCCAGTCCAAAGTCACACACTGAAGAATCACCGAGAAGAAGCAGGAACCAGGAACTCGAGGAACTGGAAGACTCACCGAAGCAAGCAGACTCGAAAAACAAAGTTGCCAAGTCGAGGAATGACTGTGGGCAGGCTCCTTAAATACTTCCCTGTGCCTGGCCTATCTGGCACAGGTGAAGTCAATTTGGAGGACGAGGGCCCTTTAAATCTTATAAGGGGGCGTGGCCTCGTGCCTAAGGGCATGGCGGCCATCTTGAATCCTGGACACGGAAGAAAGCGGCCTGACGCTGCAAGGGAAGGTCAGGCACGCCTTCCTTGCCGGCAGCCACTGCAGAGGCCCATGCCGGGTGTGCGAGGGCAACTGGAACTGGGTTCCCAGGGCTTCCCTGATGCTGCCGCGGCGGGCTCACCATCACAGGTCAGGTGGGGGGTCGTGGCCACGACCGTCCACGGCCGAGGAACACAACAACATCATTCCCTAAACCAGACAGCAATGAGTTAACTTTCCCTTGCTGTGTTACCTGACCCTTCTTGGGAAGAGTAAGAACTGTAAAAGTTACCTAGATAGCCAGAAACCTATATTAGTGAGTCTGAATCTGTTGCCCTCCCTCCCTGCCTATTGTGTCTGGTTACTCCAGCAGAATCCCTATGAAAAGAATAATGTAATCATGTATATAATGTTTGTTGTTTTCTATCCCATATTCACAAGTAAAGTATTGCTTGTATGCAACCTTCTTCACAATAAGCATATCTCTGGAAGTATAGAGGTCCCTGCTATATACCTAAGTAAAAGGATGGGGTCTGATCATTGCAATTCTTTCAATAGAAAGAACAGATTATGGGCCCTGAGAAGCCTGCAGACTTAGAGAAGAGTAGATAAGTTTTCTAGTAAAGTTATTTATTTATTTATGTATTTATTTAAATTCTTTTACCGATGCTCAAGACCAAGTCTTATCATACCGGTTTACATGTTTGCATGTAACTTTATCTAAATATTCAGCAGGACTTACTAGGATAAGTCTGCAGCTGAATATACCTGGATAAAGGTAATGCCAAAGTTTTACCCAGATAATTTTTTGACAGGTATTTTTTCTATCAGAGTTTTGATAACTTTAACTGGACAGAGGTCAACAGCTCCATGCCCAGAATGTCTCCAATACTGTCTCTTTTCATGTGGATACATTTTTTGTGGGCAATTTGTGCACATGAAATGTATCTACTTGGTGGTGGAAATATTCAAATTTTGGCTTTTGTCTGACAAATGTCAAAAGTTAGTAAGACACAGTCTTTGAATATCTACCTCCATGTGTTACTATGAATTTATGATATGGTATACAGTTATGTTATCAAATATACTGTGTACTTGTACACATGTTCATTACCACTATGGATCAATAAATACTATAGACAAGATATAACAAAATATGTAACTTTTAATTTAATTTTTATTTTTATTTATTTTATTTAAAGGCTTTTATATACCGATGTTCATGTAATAGTACATATCGCGTCGGTTTACAGAGAACTAAAGTTAGAAATTACATCGAACATGTGGGATACATATAACAAGGCGTACGTAGTAAGCATGTGTGATAAAATAACAAGGTGTAAGTAATAAGAATTATAAAATTATAAAACCAAGAATTTAGTATTACATCTAACATATTAAACACAATTTTATGAAAAAGGTTTATACAACCATGTTCAAAATAACTATAGAAAAAAGGGACTACAGAAACACCCATACCATAGATCATGACAAATAAAGTATCCTTCAATTGTGATATTGCCATGATTCCAGTTTGATAAATGTACACAGCTTACAAGTTTGTCTATAAGTACTACATGTTCATCAAAAGACCATTGTGCCTGTTCATAGGTGGTCTGGGATTTGAGGGATTGATGCTATAAGCTCTACAATCCTTAATATTGTTTCTGATCAGATGCCATCTACTCCATAATGTCACTGAAGATCTATATCTCCATTACCAGGCCCTTGAAATTCACCTGAATGCCCTGCACATTCTGGAGAATCTGCTCCAGAATAGACCCATCAGCTGACTGAGTGGTGGGCTTGTTTAAAGGAGTGATTGTTTCTCTACTAGGTTCACCATGAATGGCTCAAGTTGGGTTGGGTGAGGACTAGCACGCATAGTTTTGTTTTGTTTTTTGTGCCTGTTTCATTTTTGGATTGGGGGTGTGCCCTTTCGGTCCACTACCCCGGATCCAAATTCTTTTCCCGTTAATTTCACTTTTAAAAAAACTCTAAAATCCGCCCCAACTCCTCAAATTTAATTAAGTTTAATGATCCCCCTAAGACTCACCCAGAGTCCCCTTCCATGTGACAGGGGCCAGCCAATGGCACCGGTAGCCTCCTGTCACATGGTAAGGGGAAAAGGCCACCGACACCATTTTAATCACTGACAGCTGATGGCCCGGGAGCAGGAGATCACTCCTGGGCCCCCTGCTGGACCACCAAGGACTTTGGGCAAATCTTGGGGAGGTTGACGCAACGGGGAGAAGGGCGTGCAAAGCAGAAGATTGCCTAGGGCACCTAATATCCTTGCACCAGCTCTGGGTATGTGGCTGAGAGAAATGAGTGAAACTGTGCAGATGAACAAAGAGGAAGACAGTTCCTGAAAGGAGAGTCCATAGACAAGGTTAAGAATAAGTTATCAGCCTAATTTTAAAACGAGCACACATGTGTCCATACACGCATGTAAGTGAAGAATCACCTACTTCAAGCATCTCCCATCAGACTTTTCTGCCTTTACCATGCGTATGCAAGCAGATTTTAAAACATGCTCATGCGAGGGACATTCCCAGTTTTTCAAATTATTCCGCCAGTTTGTCCATTCAATCTCGAGGTCATACATTCCTCTCTGGTTCTTCATCCTGCACACACCCCAGTTGACCCAGACCTCCTCAACCTGTATGCATCAGTATAGCCATTTGTTTGTTGGTGTGACACAGAAACATATTTTCAAGGATCCGCTAATTTCTGACTTTTAGTAATAGTATTTTTAATATTGCTTATTAGAATAAAGCAGGACCATATGTAAGTATCTGTACGAACCTATAAAAGGCTTCAGAAAGGCATAGATATGTCCCAGCCACTCACATTCATGAAGCATCAGCCTCCAGTCCTTTTCTATATTCTCCAGCTCATAGGGACATTTGGCATTGTGGTTATATTTAAATCAAAGGCAAGTTAAGATAAAACCAAAGTACAAAGAACATAGACCTTTACTAATACGTTTGATAAGCTAGTACTTAGAGAAGAAATTAATGAATTTTATTTAAAGAAAAAGAAGGAAAGGATCTCAGAAATACAGGTATTCCAGAACTTGATGGACATTTATGCATACGTTTGTACTATCATTGGACAAAAACCTCCTTTTGTTATGACCGTTGGCAGCAGCCATCTGCAGCTGACCTAACTCATATTATTCTAATTGATAGATTCACAAACAATATACCAGTATTTACATTTTAAATATGTTATATATTTTATTCCATTATATTTATTAAAAAACATGTATAAAACACACCCTGTATTCACACACACTCACTCATTCATTCAACTACACATCAATTTATACACAATCTTTTAAAATTAACATCAAGTACATACATGTTCCACATTAACATTGAACATACAAGTGTTATCCAAATATTGCAATATACCCTCATTACAATGTAAACATATCCCTTTAATTCAATTATAATATAACTTCAAATTTTTTTTTCTTATTTCCTTCCCTCAGATTAATTATTATTCCCTGAGCATCTCATATTCAATATCATTTCTTTTATAAGATCTTTTCAATGCCTGTCCCTTCTTAATCGTAATTCAGCTGTTGTCCTGACAGGAAGCTCCTGTTTCACCCGTTGGTTTCTTCAGGGGATTTTAGCTTTGTATTCACATTTAAACGCTCCTGAGTAATATTTTCTGAAGTATACAACACCACACAGGCTATCACTGTCAATCCAAGGTAATTAGGGAACCTTAAATAAGAAATCCTTAAATGAGAAATGATTCCATTAAAAATCCACCACCTCACACATATATCCCATACTTAATTATCACCACACTTAAATACATTTAAATAATTGAAAATACTTCCTGTTGGGACAACAGCTGAATTACGATTAAGAAGGGACAGGCATTGAAAAGATCTTATAAAAGAAATGATATTGAATATGAGATGCTCAGGGAATAATAATTAATCTGAGGGAAGGAAATAAGAAAACATTTTTTTGAAGTTATATTATAATTGAATTAAAGGGATATGTTTACATTGTAATGAGGGTATATTGCAATATTTGGGTAACACTTGTATGTTTAATGTTAATTTATTTATTTATTTATTTTATTTATTTCTTTTATATACCGACATTCGATCGAAATATCACATCGGTTTACAGGAAACAGAGATAGGGCGGAGTCCGCCCTATTTTACATTGTAACATGGAAGAATATAAATATATTACATTATGACTATATTACATTATAACACGGTAACAGTATAACAAGGTAGATTATAACTATAACTATATTACATAAAGGAAGCAATGTTTACAATAACATGGTAATCATTCAGTTATGACTTAAATAACAGGAGGGATTAAAGGAATGGGGCGGTGGGGTGAGGGTTTGGGGGGGTGGGGGGGATTAGGGTGAGGGGTGGATAGGGGGAGGGTCAGGGGGGTGGAATGCGTATGGGAGGGTACGTTGAAGGTGGGTTAAGTGTCTGGTGGGAAGGCTTTTGTGAACAGCCATGTTTTGAGATGTTTTTTGAAGACTTATGATGAGGGTTCATTTCTGAGCTGGGGGGGAGGGACTTCCACAGGGAGGGACCTGCTATGGATATGGCTTGTTTGCAGGTGGTGTTGAGGTGTGCGGCTTTGCAATTGGGGATAGACAGGAGTCCTGTGTTGGAGGATCTGAGGTTTCTTTGTGTGGGGTATGGGTGTATTGAGGTGTTTAGCCAGTTCATTTTGTTGTTGTTTATTTTTTTGTGTATGAGGGTGAGGTTTTATATTGGATTCTTTGTGTGATGGGGAGCCAGTGGAGTTCTTTGAGAGTGTGTGTGATGTGTGAGGATTTTCTGCTGTTAGTGATGATTCTGGCAGCGGCGTTTTGTAGAACTTGGAGGGGTTTGAGGTGGATTTCAGGTAGGCCAAGAAGGAGTGAGTTGCAGTAGTCGAGTCTTGAGAAAATAATTGATTGAAGGACTGTTCGGAAATCGTGCGCTTGGAGCAGGGGTTTGAGTTTTTTCAGAGTTTGTAGCCTGAAGAATCCATCCTTAATTATGTTAGAGATGTGGCGTTTGAGGTTGAGTTGGTTGTCGATGGTTACGCCTAGGTTTCTTGTGGCTGGTGTGAGTGTGATTCCTGGGATGTTTGGGACCCCTGGGTTGTTTGAGCTTCCTGAGTAGTTTGGGGTGGTGATGTTGAGGGGAGATGAGGGACGGTCATCGTGGATGTGGAGGATTTCTGTATTGGTTTGGTTGAGGCATAGAGATAGTTGAGATAGCAGGTGGGATAATTTTGAGTTGAGTTTGCTCCATCTTTCCATGGTGTGTTCAATGGACTTGCTTATGGGGAGTAGAATTTGTATGTCGTCTGCATAGACGAAGTAGGTGAGGTTTGCGTCTGAGAGGTATTTGCAGAGGGGGATGAGGTAGATGTTGAAGAGGGTTGAAGAAAGGGAAGATCCTTGGGGGACGCCATGTGTGAGGGGTACTTGGGTGGATTGAGATGTGTTTGTCTTGACGATGTAAGATCTGTTTGAGAGGTAGGACTTGAACCATTTGATTGTAGTGTCTCGTAGGCCAATTTCTTTCAGTCTGGTGAGGAGGGTTCTGTGGTTGATGGTGTCAAAGGCGGCTGATATATCAAGTAGTATCAGGAGGAATGATTGTCCTTTGTCGCGTCCTCTGAGGATGGTATCGGTGAGAGAGAGGAGAAGGGTTTCGGTGCTGAAGAATTTTCTGAAACCGTGTTGAGCTGGGTGGAGAACATTATGTGCGTCTAGGTGATCTGTGAGTTGGTTGTTGACTGTTTTTTCGATGATTTTTGCTAAGAAAGGGAGGTTGGAGACTGGTCTGTAGTTTGCTGGGTCAGTTTTGTCGAGTTGGGGGTTTTTGATGATAGGTTTGATGATGGCGTTCTTGAGTTTGTCTGTTTAATGTGGAACATATATGTACTTGATGTTAATTTTAAAAGATTGTGTATAAATTGATGTGTTATTGAATGAATGAGTGAGTGTGTGTGAATACAGGGTGTGTTTTATACATGTTTTTTAATAAATATATGGAATAAAATATATAACATATTTAAAATGTAAATACGGGTATATTGTTTGTGAATCTAACTCATGTTATACCATGCCTGGCTCTCCACTCCTGGTGAACTTGCAGCTGTGGCCACCCGCTATCACCGCATTCCTCCTGGCTCTCTGTGCCCCATGGCTCGCCGACCTACGCTCCGACTCCCGGCCTCCTTAGGCACGTGTGCACACATCTGTCCTACCTTTAAAGACCCAATGGTGGGAACTCCAGCCTCAGATATTTAAGCACCTCCTTTGGACTATGCTAACTGATTTGGCAATGAGTTCCCTGAGCTCCTCTGGTGCTTGTTCCTGTTTCTCCAGACCTGCGGTTCCTGCCTTGGATCTCTGCTTTCTGATTGAGGACTCTGGCTCTAGGTACCAGCTCCTCAGGGGCCTGCTCTGCGTTTCCGTTCCGGGGACTCTCTCTCCGCGCTACCCTGCTCCTCGAGGTAGTCGCTGCACTACTTCGCCAGAGACCCTGCATCTATGCTTCCCCGCTTCTCGGGGTAGCCTCAGCGATACTATGCCAGAGATCCTGTCTCCACACTTCCCTGCTCCTCTGGGTACCCTCAGCATTACTTGCCAGAGATCCTGTCTCTACGCTTCCCCGCTCCTCGGGGTAGCCTCAGCATTACTATACCAGATATCCTATCTCCACGCTTTCCCGCTCCTCAGGGTAGTAGAGATGTGAATCGTGTCCTCGATCGTCTTAACGATCGATTTCGGCTGGGAGGGGGAGGGACGGCAGCGGTCCGGAACGGCCTCCTGCAGGAGGTCATTCAGCGGGGAATCCGCTGAACGACCTCCTGCAGTCGATCTCCTGCCGGCGCCATTTTCCGTTCGGAAAACGATTCGCGGCAGGAGATCGTTTTCCGGACCCCCGCTGGACCCCCAGGGACTTTTGGCCAGCTTGGGGGGGCCTCCTGACCCCCACAAGACTTGCCAAAAGTCCAGCGGGGGTCCGGAACGACCTCCTGCAGTCGAATCGTGTTGGTCTATGGCCGCCGCCATTTTGTGCCGCCATTTTGAAAAATGGCGCCGGCTGAAGACAACACGATTCAATTGCAGGAGGCCGTTCCAGACCCCTGCCGTTCCGGACCGCCGCTGGACCCCCAGGTAATTTAAGGCATTTGGGGGGGGGGGGGTTCGGGAGGGTGGGGGATTTAATTTAAAGGGTCGGGGGTGGGTTTTAGGGGGTTTTAGTGTGCAGGTTTTCCTGCCCTCCCCCTTCCCCCGATTTACGATTTTTTGACGATAAATCGGGGGAATTGGTATTGTATCGTGGCCCTAACGATTTTTGACGATTTAAAATATATCGGACGATATTTTAAATCGTCAAAAAACGATTCACATCCTTACAGGCTAGCCTCAGTGTTACTACACCAGAGATCCTGTCTCTACGCTTCCCCGCTCCTTGGGGTAGCGTCAGAGCTACTACTCCAGAGATCCTGTCTCTACACTTCCCCACTCCTCGGGGTAGACTCAGCACTATTACACCAGAGATCCTGTCTCTACGCTTCCCCGCTCCTTGGGGTAGCCACAGCACTATTATACCAGAGATCCTGTCTCCACACTTCCCCGCTCCTCGGGGTAGCCTCAGCACTATTACACCAGAGATCCTGTCTCCATGCTTCCCTACTCCTCGGGGCAGCCTCAGCATTACCACACCCGGGGTCCAGTCTTCGCACTTCCCACTCCTCAGGACCTTCCCTGTGCACTTCTACATTGGAGATCCTTCCTCTGGTATATCCTCTCTCCTGACCTGTCCAGCACTGTGATACCATTGAACTGACTCTCTCTGACCCCACTCCTCAGGGCATCCCGCAGTACTGCTACAGTGCAGGTGCCTTCAATCACATGGTTGTGATGCAGACAGCTCTTCTATGCCTCCTCTCTCCTGGGTCACAGCCGTGCTGCTGTTGCCCCTGTTTCCAGTCTACCTCGCCTCCCAGTGGTGGGGACCTGTGAGGCCCAACCCCTCAGGTAGTATCAACCCCCACCTCGGGCCAAGGGTCCACAAAACCTACAAAACCTAACAGATTGCCAAGTCCAAGGATCCAGAAGAGGTCTCAGCTATACAGGCCATTCCTGGCCTAGTACAACGAATCAGCAAGCAATAAAATGTTGGGTTTGAGGCATAGTGTGGACTCTTAGTCGCAGTAGTGATAATTCCTCCGACGGGGAGGGGCCCCATGGGGAACCACAACGATAGGCTAGACTTAGAGAGCAGACACTGGAGATGGAAAGCTTTATTGTACTGCTGTAGAATGATGGTAATGTGCAAAAGGATATGGCACATAAGTCCAGCAAGATGCCAATATGTTCAGACAGCTTCAGATGACTAGGTCTCACCCAGATATAGAAGGTTGGTAGTGTTCCGCAGAGCGGGATAAGCCAATCCTGGTGGGTGGAATTGGAGAGCTGGATCATAGAGGTACTCACTGAAGAGTAGTGCAGGAATCCCCCTGGTGGATGGTGACGGAGGGACCCAAGGTCCATGGTGTAGGATACTCTGAGCTGGATAGGCCCTCGAGGAGCGAGAACTTGGAAGCGCAGAATCCTGAAAAGAGAAGAAAGACCTGAGGAGGGGTTGTCTAGTTAGTGGAAGAACCCTGAAGGGTAGTTGGAAGCAAGAGGCCCCCGAGGAGCAGGTGCCCAGAGCTTTTTCAGGAGCGAGATACCGCGGAGCAGAGCGAGGAGTCTAAACATGAAGCTTAGAAGCGGTCAGAGTAGCTAAACCTAAGTCCTTGCTAATTAGTTCGTTCTGAGTAGAGTGGAGGCTTAAATACCTGGAGGTATGAACGTCATGCGATGGGGATGCCCCCGAGGTTCCCGCTATGACGTGTAGATAAGCGTAGACAGCGTGCGCGCGTGTGCCCTAGGAGGCCACGGGAAGGAGCATGGCAGACAGGGACGCCCATGCTGAGTTGGAGACACCGAGGATTTCAGCACTTGGAACCGGAGGCAGCCATCTTACCCATGGAGGCAGAGAAAGGCAAAAAAGAGGTGAGGCAGAGCAGTCGCAGCCATCTGCAACCGACGGACGCAACATAAAAGTTCCAGGAAACACTAGCAGCTGCCATAGACAATTTGAGCTTCCGGATCCACGCTTCTCCATCTCCAACAGGGCACCCGGATTATGTCATAGACTTCTGGACCCTGGCTTCAGAACTCCATTGGGACCCTGACTGCCTTCAATCCATTTTCCTCGAGGGCCTGAGCTCTCGAATCAAAGATGAGTTGGCGGCCCATGAATTGCCTGCATTCTTGGACTCCTTGATAGATCTTGCCGGGCGGTTTGACCGCCATCTCCAGGAGTGTTCACAGCAGACCCGAGCTTCCAGGTGATCTACGCCAAACACGTCCCTCATTCAACCCTCGTCTTCCCCCAGGCTGGACTCGGCTTAAAACAAGGCTGAGGAAGAATCTATGCAAATGGGTCAGAGCAGGCTTTCACCCAAGGAATGATGCTGCCACCAACAATCAGGCCTCTGCTTATATTGTGGCAAAACCGGACATGCCTTAGCCAAATGACCTGTCTGTCTGGGAAACTCCCAGGCCTAGGTTCAGCAGGAGGACTGCTCCTAGGCCTGACTTCTCCTTCTCCTCCATTGACTCTGCCCATCTCTATCAAGTTGGACAATCAGGAGTTCCATTCCCTGGCTCTTGTGGACTCTAGTGCTGGTGGAAATTTTATTTTAAAACAATTGACAGAACACCTCTGGATTCCCACCATCTTCTCCCCAACACCTCTACTCCTTTCTTCCATCCATGGAAAGCAGCCACTGCCTGGTCAGGTTACCCATACCACAGCTCCTATTCTTCTCTGCACTGGGTCCCTGCATATGGAGTCCATCTCCTTCCACATTCTGGACAAGGCCATACATTCTGTAGTCTTAAGACTGCCATGGCTACAAGAGCACATCCCCCAGTTTGACTGGGCCACCTTACAACTCTCCCGCTGGGGTTCCTCCTGCCACGTCAACTGTCTGGAACCCGTCTCGCCTTTGCCTTGCCTTGGTACTTCACTTTCACCTCCTGGCCTTCCTCCTCAATACTCAGCTTATGCAGATGTGTTCTCCAAAAAGGCCACGGACACTCTGCCTCCGCATCGTACCTATGATTGCGCAATCAACTTGTTACCCAACACTGAGCCTCCTCAGGGCAGGATCTACCCATTCTCACTCACAGAGACTCAGTCCATGTCAGAGTACATCCGCGAGAACCTGGCTAAGGGGTTCATTCGACCCCCCAAGTCTCCCGCCGGAACGGGTTTTTTCTATGTGGGGAAAAAAGATGGATCGCTCCATCCTGCATTGACTACTGGGGTTTGAACGAGATCACCCTGAAAGACCACTACCTTTAATTTTTGAACTTTTTGACAGGCTCCATGGAGTGAAAATCTTCTCCAAATTGGACCTCAGGGGAGCCTATAATTTAGTTTGAATCTACAAAAGATGAATGGAAGACAGCTTTAAATACTCGAGATGGCCACTTTGAATACCTTGTGATGCCATTTGGCCTTTGCAATGCCCCAGCTGTCTTCCAGAATTCAATGAACAAGGTCTTCAGAGATATGTTATACCAATGTTTTGTGGTGTATCTCGACAACATTTTAGTATTCTCCAAAGACCTATAGAGCCACTGCCATGATGTTTCTTGCATCCTCCAGCGTCTATGAGACAACCAGTACTATGCCAAACTCGAAAAATGTTCTTTCGAGCAGGAGACCGTCCCTTTTCTTGGCTACATAGTCTCCAGTCAAGATTTCAGAATGGACCCTCAGAAGTTGGAAAGCATTCAAGATTGGTCTCAGCCTACGGGCCTTCGATCCTTACAAAGATTCATTGGCTTTGCCAATTACTACTGGTTCTTCATCCATCATTACTCCACTCTGACTGCACTCCTCATGGCCGTGACTCGTAAGGGGACTAATCCTTCCCATTGGTCACCCGAGGCCATGACTGCCTTCTAGAATCTTAAGACTGCCTTTCTCTGTGAGCCGTGTCTCCGTCATCTGAATCCCAGATGCCCATTCATTGTCGAGGTTGATGCCTCTGACGTGGGAGTAGTGGCAGTCCTAAGCCAGTACTCGACTACTCATACCCTACATCCATGCTCCTTCTTTTCCAGACGCTTCTCCCCCATGGAGCAGAACAATGTTATAGGGGATAAGGAGCTGCTGGCTATTAAGCTAGCCTTTGAGGAATGGCGTCTCTGGCTTGAGGGAGCCCAGCATCAGATCACAGTGTATACCGACCACAAAAACCTTGAGTATTTACACTGTGCTCACCGCTTGAATCACCGTCAGGCCTGCTGGGCCCTTTTTTTTCACATGATTCAACTTCCTGCTATGCTACCGACCGGCCAACAAGAATTGCCGGGCTGATGCCCTCTCCAGGTCCTTCATTCCGGAGGATGTTCCAGATGCTCCACAGCATATAATCGACCCTCCTAAGGTCATCTTGACTGCCACCTTTCCGGTCCCACCTGGGAAGACGGTGGTTCCTCGCCAACTATGCCAGAGGGTCCTCCAATGGGCTCATGACTCCCTTACCGCAGGTCACCCTGGACAGTCAAGGACTCTGGCCACTCGCCAGTGGTTTTATTGGTGGCCTACCATGAAGAAGGATGCAAGTCCTATGTGGAATCTTGTCCCACTTGCACACGCCACAAGCCTCCAGTGGGACACCCATGGGGACTCTTGCAACCTCTGCTTATCGCTAGTGAGCCATGGACTCATATTGCGACTGATTTTATTGTGGACCTTCCTCCCTCTGGCAGCAACAGCACCATTTGGGTCACAGTAGACAGAGCCAGGTCTTCTATTGGTACCTCAACTCGCACAATTGTTTATCCACCATGTGTTCCGGCTCCATGGCCTTCCAAAACATATCCTCTCAGACCACAGAGTCCAGTTTTACTGCCCGATTCTGGAGGTCCCTCTGCAAAAAGTTCAAAGTCTCTCTAGATTTCACCTCCACTTATCAACCCCAAGCCAATGGGCAAGCAGAGAGAACTAACAGGACAAACAATTTCTTCAGATTTATGTTAAACTCTGGCAGAATGATTGGTCCAACTTCCTTCCCTGGGCTGAATTTGCTTTGAATTCTCACCCATCTTCATCCATGGGTCCATCACCTTTCCAGGTAGTCTATGGACATCATCCTCTCCTACCACTGCCACTTCCATTATCTGTTCCCTCACCAGCAGCCCAGTCGACTGCCCAGGAGTTACATCAACTCTGGAATAGCACGAAACACTTGCTACAGCAAGCAGCCCAAAGGTCTAAAAGGTTCTTTGATGCTCATCACCGTGAAGCTCTCCAATTTAAACCAGGCGTGGCTCAGCAACCGGTTTATCCGGCTCAAGCTTCCTTCATCTCGCTTTGCTCCAGATACATTGGTCCCTTTCTGGTGCTCCGCCGTTTGGGTCCAGGCACCTACAAACTCCGGCTTCCCTCCTCTCTCAAATTCACAACACCTTCCATGTATCCTTACTAAGACCTTTAGTATTGTCTGGATTCTCCAGGAAGCCACTGGACCCTCAACCATTGTTATCCAAAGCAGACATGGCATACCAAGTCCAAGATGTCCTTGATGTGCGGAAACGTGAAAAGAAATGGGAGTACCTCCTGTCTTGGGAGGGTTTCGGGCCAGAAAGAAAACACCTGGGAGCCTGCCACCAATATCCTTGACAAGGATCTCATCAAGCAATTTCATGCTACATCCCAAACCCCCAGGGGGAGCCTTAGGAAGGGGGGATACTGTTATGATGGTCGTGGCTGTCCGCGGCTGACCCAACTCATGTCATGTCATACCTGGCTCTCCACTCCTGGTGAACTCGCGGCTGTGGCCAGCCGCTACAGCCGCATTCCTCCTGTCTCTTCGTGGCTGGGACACCACTGACCTACACTCCGACTCCAGGTCTCCTTAGGCGCATGCCATCTGTCCTACCTTTAAAGGCCCAATGGCGGGAACTTCAGGGTCATCCCCGGCTGATGACATCACTAGCCTGAGATATTTAAGCACTTCCTTTGGCCTATGCTAACCAACTTGGCAACAAGTTCCCTGAACTCCTCTGCTGCTTGTTCCTGTTTCTCCGGACCTGCGGTTCCTGCCTTGGATCTCTGCTCTCTGATTGAGGATTCTGGCACTGGGTACCTGCTCCTCTGTGCTTCCGTTCCTGGGATTCTTTCTCCGCACTACCCGCTCCTCGGGGTAGTCACTACACTACTTCACCAGAGACCCTGCCTCTATGCTTCCCTGCTCCTCGGGGTAGACTCAGTGTTACTTGCCAGAGATCCTGTCTCCATATTTCTCCACTCCTCGGAGTAGCCTCAGTGTTACTATACCAGAGATCCTGTCTCCACGCTTCCCCGCTCCTCAGAGTAGCCTCAGCATTACTACACCAGAGATCCTGCCTCTACACTTCCTCGCTCCTCAGGGTAGGCTCAGTGCTACTACACCAGAGATCCTGTCTCTACTCTTCCCCACTCCTCAGGGTAACCTCAGCACTATTACACCAGAGATCCTGTCTCTGCACTCCCCGCTCCTCGGGGCCTGCCCTGTGCGCTTCTACATTGGAGGTTCTTCCTCTGGTATTTCTTCTCTCCTGACCCGCCTAGCGCTGTGATACTATTGAACTGATGCCCTCTGACCCCGCTCCTCGGGGCACTCCGCAGTACTATTACAGTGCAGGTGTGTGTGATTACTTGGTTGTGATGCAGACAGCTCTTCTATGCCTCCTCTCTCCTGGGCCACAGCCATGCTGCTGTTGCCCCTGTTTCCAGTCTACCTCGCCTCCCAATGATGGAGATCTGTGGGGCCCAACCCCTCAGGTAGTGTCAATGCCCAGCTCGGGCCAAGGGTCCACGAAACCTACAAAACCTAACACCTTTAAGGTACACATTTACAAAAAAAAATTGTATAAATTTTATTTTTCATAAGACAAACATCTGAAAATGAAGATTCTTCTTCCCCAAAATCAGAATGCAAGATCTAAAAAGCATATAGTATGCTTAATGTTAACTATAGGTGCCATTGCCACTATTGCCCTATTCTTGACATTGGCCAGAATTTCTCATAGGACCTACTTCAGTGCTTGATCTAGATAAACCAAAAAATAAAAACCAAAAAAATATCCATGCAACACATTCATGTTAGGTGTGCAAAAACATTAAAAAAATATTTACAGCATTAAATAAGCTTAAGAAATTCTATAGAAAACAGAACAAGGCTCTTAACCATGATTTCCTTGTAAAAACTCAAGCATGCACACTTATCAGAAAAGACCACATGGTTAAAACAGATCAATCAATCGTGATTAAAATTTTCAATGAAAGACATTGTTGATTGAAACTCAGAAACCAAAAAAAGAAACCCATTCTATAGCAGAATTTAGACCAAAGTGTTCATTAGTACTGAGACAGAATAGCCACCTCTATTATAATTGTACTAATAGTAATAATCTGCCTCTGTCTCCTTCTCAAATGTCCCTCTTGATTCTTTCAGTAGAGAAGCATTTCAGTGTTGAAAAATCACATTTCTTCTCTATACAACAAGACACATTGGATACTTCTATTTTTTTAGTTTTTAAACAATTCTTGAATTTCACTATACGTTTGTGTGGTATCCACTGTGTTTTTTCCACATAAAAATGATGTAAATGGCATAATCAGCCATGCAGATTGTGAAATGCTGTAAATTATATCTGCAATGATCTACAGGATTGACTAAATCTTTGAGTTGATGAGTATTAATGCAAATCAAACATGTGCCACATTTATAATGACCACAAACCGGCTCATTAGCTAAAGTTAATAATCCAGATGTTACTGCTGATGGTAGTAAGGCAGGTGACACAAATTCTTTTAAATTCTTAGACTGAGTATATGCAAAATGAACACTTTTAGTTTCATCCTTGAAGAGTTCCAAAACAGATAGATGTCTCTTAATGATCATATTGATCAGTGGTGTCAGTGAGGAATAACTTAAAACAAAGGTGAATGACTCTTCCATAGACGGGACATCATATTTGCTCTGCAAAAGTAAATCCCTGTTAGAAAAAAGGGCTCATTTATATGTCCATTTTATACAGACATAAGGATAACCCTTTTGTAGTAGTTTGATAAAAGGCATGCGTGACTGAATTTTAAACTTCCTACTACCAGAACAGTTTCTGCAAATTCTTAAAAATTGTGAGAACAGTAAATTCTCTTTAAGATGTGAGGGATGAAAGTTGGTAAAATGCAGAAAAGTATTTCAGTCCGGAAGATTAGAAAGAAAGTAATCACAATCTGTCCATCTCAGATTTTCTGTATGAAAAGATTAGAAAAAGAAATACAAGTAAATTGAAAATCCATAGAAAACTGTATGTGTTGGTCACACGTATTAATCCAGCGATGAAATGATTGAAGTTCCTGAACTGAACTTACCCATAGCAAAAAAACATTGTTGATGTACCTCGTCCACATCTTGATGTATACACTGAAAGGAGACCAAGACACCCAATACTCTTCAAATTCAGACATGAACAGGTTCGCTAAAGAAGGGGCCATGGTTGCCTCCATGGCAGTGCCATAAATCCCTTCAAAGATAAAATAGTTCCTAGTCAGCACTAACATAACTATCTGAATAATAAAATTGGTGTGAGGACAGTATGAAGGCAAACACAACTACTGATGAATTCCTTCAAAACAGTGAGGACCTTGAAATACATGTTTATAAAGTCACAAATTATAAGCCACAGCAGTCCTTATCAAAATCATTCAAAATATTCAAAAAATAGCTAGTATCCTGTATATAAGATTTAATATTGCCGACCAGTGGTTTAAGATTTATGTCTGCATACATACATAGATAGTCATTCAAGAAGAGAATAATTTACTAAAATGGTACGTCAACCAGGGATTTCTTTTAAAATCCTTGTGGAATTTTGGCAAATTATAGATATTTGAAACATGTGGAAATTGTAAATAAAAAATCTGTGTTCCTTTCCTTTTAGAAAAATTAGCATTCAATGAACAACTAATGATTGGCTTGATGATAGTTGTAAAGATTTAGTTGAATCTGCATATAAAATTTTTGTAACTCAATGGATCCTGAAGCTGTCATTGGATTTCACTCACATAGTCAATACGATTCTGAACCACAGTTAATCTTTTTTGTCTGCTGGTTTAATAACCACAGATCAATCATTCTTCAGGAGGATCTTCAGAGCTGATCATTCTGATGAAGATAAAATATCTGTTACCATTTTTCATTGTTATTTAAGTCTGATTTCATCCTCCAAGACTAACTTCTTAAAGATATGAATAACAGGGTCAAAGGGGCTGGGAAGGCATAAACTGGACTGGTTCTTAACAACAGAAGTATAAATACCATGTTCTGTTTGTTGTGAAAAAAATAGTTTCAAAGAAATTGATCTAATGAATATCTCAAAATCTATATGCAACTGAAAGTGATCATAAAATGTGGTGGGCACAAATTTAAAAACCATTGGATAATATTATTTCTTCAATCTCACTTACAGATCGATACAGTAAAGTGCGGCCGCGGTTACCCTGCTCCTAACTCGCCTTCTACTCACTTTCCGGCTGCGTTAGCCCTTCCTGCGATACACTATCCCCTTTAACTCATCCCTACCGCTTCTTAAAATCCCCGGGTGACCCCTTCCGCCCGCGGCATGTATATTAAATGTAAACGAGCGAATTCGCTATTCCCTCCCATACAGTAACACGTGCCCCGACTATCGCTTTTTTACCCTGCCGTTTTGCCGCGCGTTTACCCTGCTAACTTACCGCCTACCCTTACCCCAGCGTTAGAGGCAGGGGTAAGGGTAGACGGCAAACTTTCCCCCAGCCCCCGCTCATCTGCCCTGGCCGCGTCCGGTCTCCGGTGCAGCCCCAGTCCTGTCCCCTCCTCCGGAAGCAAAAAAAAACCCTGAAAAAAAAGTAGCAAGAGAGCGAGGGGAGAGACGGGCAATCCTACGCTCGGGCCTGCAGTCCCTTGTTCTCTCCTCCCGAAGCAGGGCGCGAAAAGCAGCCTTGCTCCGGGAGGAGGGGGGGGGCAGTTTAAAGCGACGAAGCAACTTACTTTTGCAGCCCCCCCCTCCGGACATCGGCGACGACCGCGGCTCCTGCCTCTAGCCTCCAGCTGTCAGACAGACACATTGCACGTGGGAAAGCGGCCCCTATGCGTGCAATTGGCTGCTCAAGACGTGACGTCACATGCCGTGACGCCAAACGTCGTGACGTCACGTCTTGAGCAGCCAATTGCACGCATAGGGGCCGCTTTCCCACGTGCGATGCGTCTGTCTGACAGCTGGAGGCTGGAGCCGCGGTCATCGCCGATGTCCGGAGGGGGGGGCTGCAAAAGTAAGTCGCTTCGTCGCTTAAAACTGCCCCCCCCCTCCTCCCGGAGCAAGGCTGCTTTTCACGCCCTGCTTCGGGAGGAGAGGAGAATGGACTAGCAGGCCTGAGCCTAGGATTGCCCGTCGTCATCGCTGATGTCCGGAGGGGGGGGCTGCAAAAGTAAGTCGCTTCGTCGCTTTAAACTGCCCCCCCCCCCTCCTCCCGGAGCAAGGCTGCTTTTCGCGCCCTGCTTCGGGAGGAGAGAACAAGGGACTGCAGGCCCGAGCGTAGGATTGCCCGTCTCTCCCCTCGCTCTCTTGCTACTTTTTCGGGTTTTGTTTTTTTTTCGGGAGGAGGGGACAGGACTGGGGCTGCACCGGAGACCGGACGTGGCCAGGGCAGGTGAGCGGGGGCTGGGGGAAAGTTTGCCGAGCATCGGAGAACATAACTGTCCACTTCCTGGTACCTGTCATTTCAAATGTCATTTGAAATGACAGATACCAGCGTGGCCGTGAAGCGTTAGGCCCGCGCACCCAGGATACTGTATAGGCGCTCTATACAGTAAAATGGGTTGCGCGGGCCTAACGCTTGCCTAACGCTTCGCAGACGCGGCATGCATTTGCATGCAATTTGAAGAGAGTATCGAGCGGTAGGTGAAGAGAACTGTGCATGCGGGGAACGAGGGTGCGCCTGGCACTGCCGCACTCTTTCTAACGCGGCATAACTGTATCGAAATGTTAATGGGTAATCAGAGAGTTAATTACAGCTGATTCAATTTGTTGCTGTGAACTGAGGGTCTGATCATTATTCTCTGTGCTTTGCCTAAACAATATCTCCAATTGACTCCTCCTTTTTGCTACTGTTCTGGACTCTAAAAAAAAGACATTTGTGGAGGTGTCATTTGTAAAAATTACTTCCCTTATGAAGAGTCTCCAGAAGACAGTTCAAAAGAGACCTGATGATATGATGATATGATGTAATGGACGGCTGGCACCATCTTTAAAAATGGTGCAGGCCATCCAGTGCTCCTACCATGTAACAGGGGCCGGCCAATGGCACGGATACCCTGTCACATGGTAAGGGCAAAGGGCCATCCGCACCATTTTTATTAGTGGCAGACGATGGTCCGAGAGCGGGAGATCGCTCCCGAGACTTCCACTGGACCACCAGGTATTTATAAAAAGTTTTGGGGGGGGTTCGGGAGGGTGGAGGAAACTAAGGGATCAGTTTTAAAGGGTCGAGGTGGGTTTTTTGTTTATTGGCTCAGGCGCAGCCAATAAACAAAACCGCAATTGGGCTGCACGAAAAAAAATTAACAATGTGAATCGGAACCGGAATCGGAACCGATTCACATCTCTAGTTTGGGGTAGTAACCGCCGCAACATGCAAACTACTCCCCCGCTTATTTGTGAATCCAAATCCGTTTTTCCACATTTTCTCTTGCCGTTGAAGCATAGAGCAATGTTAGAGTCGCATTAACCGTGTGTGTGTTTATTGAATAAGGGTATTAATCACCAGGTAGTAGCCGTCACTCCTGCAAGCCATCCCCTTGCCTCTTCTCCTCATTCTCATCCTCTAGATTTTATGGATCCACAATGTTTATCCACGCCCCTTTGTAATCCTTCACAGTTTTGGTGTTCACCACTTCCTCTGAAAGGGTGTTCCAAGTATCTACCACCCTCTCTGTGAAAGAAAATGGAGGAAAGGACCTCAGAAATACAGGTATGCCAGAACTTTGTATAGCATACATATTTGTACTATCACTGGTCAAAAAACCTCCTTTAAGGAAGATATTTTATTGAAAACAATTCTGTAGATTTTATATTTTATAAGACAAACATCTGACAATGAAGATTCTTCTCCAAAATCAGAATGAAAGATTAAAAAAGCATATAGTATGCTTAATGTAAACTATAGAAACTATTGCCACTATTGCTCCATTTTTACTGACATTGGACAGCATTTCACATAGGAGCTATTCTTTCAGGGCTTAACCTAAGCAAACAAAAGAATAACAATCATTCATACAACATATTCATGTTAGATATGCAAAGACATTATAAAATACTTACAGCACTAAACAATCTTAAGAAATTCCTCATAAAATGGAACACAGCTCTCAACCGCTATTTCTTTGCAAAAATGCTCAAGCATACGCAATAACTTTTGTCAAAAAAGCCAAAACAGACCAATCAATCCTGATTAAAATTCTTGATCAAAGAAAGTCACTTGCTGATTGAAACTAATTAACCAAAAAAGGAAGCCCATTCAATTGTAGAATTTAGTCTGAAGGATTCAACAGTGTCAAGAAGAAATATCCACTCTATTCCAATTGTACTAATAATCTGTTCCTGCCACCTTCTCTCCAAATGTCCCACTTGATTCTATCAATGGCGAAGAATTTCTTTGTTGAAAAATCATGTTTCTCTGTATGGAGAGGCACAATGGGCACTTCCATTTTCTTAGTTTTCAAACAACTCTTTTGTTCCAATACATATTTACGTTGTTTGCTTTTTGTTTTCCCCACATAAAAAAGTGGACAAGAGAAAAATATGATGTAAATGACATAATCAGTCATACAGGTTGTAAAATGCTGTAAATTATATCGTTGATGATCTACAGTATTGATGAGTATTACTGAAAATCAAATATGTGTCACATTTATAATGACCATGAACTACTAGACCATTAGCTCAGTTTATAATCCAAATGTTAGTGCTGAAAACAGAGGGACAGATATGACTTAGCTCCTCACTCTCACGGATTATCAACTTTCAGTCCTTCTTTTTGATATTCTCACAGGGATATTATCTGGCATGGTGGTTGTAGTTCCGGAGGACAGGGAATACCAGGAAGAAAAGCTAGTAGTCATGTTGCTCTATCTCCTAAGCAATGAAAACAGGTGGACATCCTCAACCTTTATCAGAAACAACTCTGCCAGAAACTGTAGGTCCTGGCAGACAAGTTAGGTATACAGTTACTAACTACCATTTTAGCCATATGCCCTCCTTATGGAAGAACTAGAAACTAAAAGGTAGAAATCCAATCGCACAAAGTACACAAGCGCTTGTCAACTATTGGTAGATTTTAAAAGGCCAGTGCGCGTAAATCCTGGGGTTTATGCGCGTGACTGGACCTTGCACGCGCCAAGTGAATTTTCAAAGGGGCCCGGTATGCGCATAGGTGCTGGTCCTCTTTGAAGGGGTGGGCTGGGGGGCATGTCCTGGGCAGGGAGGAGCGGGACGGAGGGGTGGGGTTGGGCTGGGACAGTGCCATTGATCGCTGTCCCGAAGACTCGTGCACCGGCCGGCGTGCTCAACTTACTTCAGCTCGGGAGCTGTAGTAAATTGTAAAACAAAGAAAAAAAACCAAAAAGGTAGGGCTTAGGGGGTGGGGAGGAGAGGAGAGGGGAAGAAGAAGGAATTTAGATAGGGAGGTAAGAAAGTTCCCTCTCAGTCTGCTTCTTAATTGGAGCAGACTGGGAGGGAACTGGGGAAGGCCCGAATGCGTGTCCGCGCGGATATTGAGAAAATCCCCCTCCCTTGCGCTCGCCGCCCACACATACGTGCGCAGATTATAAAATCCAGTGTGCATGTGTACGCGGCCCATGGATTTTATAACATGCACACCCCGGCACATGCATGTTATAAAATTGTCGCGCCCATTTGTGCGTGCCGGAAAGCGAATGCACTTGGATGCGCATGCACATGTTTGAAAATCTACCCCTATATGTACAAATTTTGTGTAGATTTTGAGAACAGAGCTGCTTTTAGAGCAGCTGTTATAATTCCATGCCAGAATTGTCACCTACAATTATTTATTTATGTATTTATTTTACAGCTTTTATATACCGGCATTCATGGTTACGTCATATCGGTTTACATGAAACATAATGATAATGAAATTACATGGAACAGGGATAAGAGAAACTTGGAGCGGGGTTGTCAACGGAACAGAAATTACAGTAAAAATAATATGTAAATCGTAACAGTTAATTGTAGAGGGAGTGATATAATACATTGGAAAAATGCAGCGGGTATAATATAATACATTGTTATAATGACACATATCATATTATCATATCTCCCCTGGCTCTCCTCACTTCTAGGGTGTACATATCTAGCTCCTCCAGTTTCATGAGAAGGTATCTACCTAGGTACCACAGTGAAAATTGTCCTCATACTCTGTGAAGAATTAGCAATGAAAATAGCATTAATGAGGTCCATATTCAAAGGCATTTAGCCAGATAACTTGTGAGCTTCCCACTTTTGAATACCTAAGGCAGATATCCAGCTAAATTTAGCTGGATAAACATAAGACTTTGTGGAGGCTATCCAGGGTAGAACTATAGTTATACATCTACCCTAATCAATTTTCAGCTGTATTGGCTAACGGTCTGATTTTGCAATCATATATAGTCTTAAAATTGGGGTTTACACATATAAATGTACTTTATGGGGCCGGTTTTAAATTTTACGTGCGGGGGGTACAAATGTACATGTAAATGCCACGCACGTGTTATAAAATCCGAGGTCAGCGCGCGCAAGGGGTTGCACACTTGTACATCTTGCGTGCGCCGAGCCCAAGGGGAGCCCCGATGGCTTTCCCCAAACCCTCCAAGACCGCTCTGAAATCGGAACGGCCTTGGAGGGAACTTTTTTTTGGATCCCCCCCACCTTTCCCTCCCTTCCCCTATCTAACCCAGCCCCTGGCCCTACCTAAATCCCCCCCCACCTTATTTGATGGTGTTACGCCTGCTCTGGTGCGCACCAGCGGGCGAACCTCTGGCACGGTCAATGTGCCAGAGGACTTGGGAATGCCCCCAGCCCCGGCCCGCCACCATGCCCCTGGCCCTGCCCCCACCCCCGATCCGCTCATTTTCGAAAGCCCCGGAACATACGCGCATCCCGGGGCTTGTGCGCACCACCGAGCCTATGCAAAATTGGCTCGGCGCGCGCAGGGGTAGGTTTTCGGGGGTTACGCTCATATCTTACGTGTGTAACCCTTTGAAAATCTACCCCTATTTGTGTAAGTGAGCTTTTGAAAATTTCTACAGTATAAGTATTCTCATGTGTAAGTGAACTTTATGCATGTAAATGACTTTTTAAAAATGCTACGATAGTATGTTACATTTACATATGTAACTCCCTTTAAAAGTACCTATATAGTTAGCAGAATAACTTTCAGACAGCTTCAGAGCAGCCCTAAAGTTATCCAGCATTGTGTACTCAGATAACTTAAATCTTAATCAGCTACATTGGTTAAGTGTTGGCAATCTTAAAAATCAATGAGGTGCATGGCCATCGACCCAATTCTTAGCCCCTTAGTCAATGTATTTATTTATTTATTTTAACATTTGATATAAAATGTGCTGTGAACGCTCCCTCTCCCAACTCCTCCAGTAAAATGTTGCTGCTGACCTTTTCCATCTCTTAGCCCCCACTCCATTTAGGAAACATCTGAAATCAATGCCCCCCTCTTTCTTTCCCTCTCTCCCCACCCAGGCCTGGATTTGCCAATGGGTACACTAGGCCCATGCATAGGATGACAAAATTCAGGGATAGCAGCAGGCCAGGTAAAGATTTCCTGCCTCCCAGTTCTTCTGAATCTCACTCAGCTGAGAAAGGCCTTCTGATCCTGTTCCTCAATGCAGAGAAAGGAAGGAAGGGGAGAAGCTGGAAGAGATAGAGTAAAAAAAAAACAACAACAACCCTACTCTATTCTCTGTTCATGCCCCTCCCATCCTGTTTTGTTCAGGAAATAGAAGGAGGGAGGTGAGGCCAAAGCACCCAGCAGGGAGTAAAGAAAAGTAATTCCTTTCCCTAATCCAGCCCCTCTCCTCCTGTCATTCAGGGACATAAGGGGAAGAGCTGAGCCTAAAACAAAGAAGGCTGTGTTTTAGATGTTTTGCTCTGTTGCCTTTTGTCTGGGAAGAGGTTGGGGAGAAAGGGTATATGTGAGTGTGTGTGTGTGGGGGGGGGGGGGGTAACAACACCAACAGTGCCTAGGAGTGGAAAAATCCTAATCTGTCACTGCCTCCACCTTCCACCCCTGCCTTAACCCTTCCAACGACCCAGTTCCTTCAGAAATCCCATTCTGTGCTAAAAGTGTAGGCAACCATCGTTGCTGTCAGAGATTCTTCTGACAGCAGCTCTGGTAGTTACAATTTCATTTTTGCTGTCAGAGAAAAGTTGGAAGCTGCTGGAATTGCAGTTTACTGCGACCCCAGCACAGAAAGGGGATTCATAAGACATGCAGTAGGTGGGAGAGTTAGAGTCGGGGTGGGGAGCATTGATTTCAGATGTTACCTAAATGGCGAGGGTGTGGGGCAAGAGCAGGCTGGTGAAGACCTATCCTACTTTTATTTTTAAACAGGACTTGGAGGAGTTTGGGGGGTGTGGACTCAACTTGACAGGGTACCTTTTTCATACATTGATTGGGGGAATGGGAATCGGCCCAATAGGCTCGCACATCTCATTTTTTAAAAGTCTATCACTGCTTAAATGGCTGTAATATTTTGAATATAAATGGTTAAGCCTTAGGTTATCCACCTACCTTAAAATGGATAATTTTAAACTTAATCTGAATTATTCCAATCTAACTGATTAGCTTTTAAAGTTATCTGGTTAAGCAATCTTAGGGATGTGCAAAAGAAAAAAATTCATTTCAGTTCATTCATTTGTTTCATCGGGACCCAAATTGTTTCATAAGTTTAAATATGAAAATAAAAATGTGTTTATTCATTTCTTAGTTTATTTGTTTGCTATTAAAAGCTATGGGGGAAGCATTGGAGTTTATTCTGGGCTCCAGAATAGTGATTTTCTTATCAATTTTAATGAAACTTTTGAGAAGAAATCATCAGAAGAAGAGCTGCAAGGTAGTTAGACTGTAGCAAAGTGGCATCAAAAGTACCTCCTTGAACCATTGTCTCATCCATGCATTGAGACTTTGGAGCTCTGCCTGCTTTTTGGGTCCTGCACGTGGAACAGGGATCATTTCTAGGCATGCTACCCTTCATTCTCAGAAATGCTTCCTGTTCCACGTGCAGGACCCCAGAAGCAGGCAGAGCTCCAGAGTCTCAATGCATGGATGAAATGATGGTGCATGGAAGAGGGTTTTAGGTTTGTTAGGAATGGGGCATCATTTTGGGAAAGGGGCAACATTTACCTTAAAGATAGACGCCACCTTAATCAGTGGAAACACAGCAATGGGGGGAAAGCTGACAGTCACTCAAATACACATAGTTTGGAATGATATATTTTTAAGGATATTAAGAGAACAGGAAATTTATGGCATCCCAGTAGAAAGGCTGCCACAAATGCTAAAATAGCCCAAGTGTTAGTAAAGAGCAAGCAGAGCAGAAAAAATTCAAATTATCCCTGTTAAATGATATGTAAGTTGTTAATACAAAAAATACATAATTTGAGATGTCTGTATACAAATGCTTGAATTCTAAAAAATAAGATGGGAGAGTTAGAATGTACAGCACTGGATGAAAAGGTTGATGTAATTGGCATCTCAGAGACCTGGTAGAAGGAGGATAACCAATGGGACTCTGTGATATCAAGGTACAAATTATTTCAAAATGATAGGACGGATCAAATTGGTGGAGGAGTGGCACTATAAATTAAAGAGGGCATTGAGTCAAACAGAATAAAAGTTCTACAAGAAACAAAATGCAATGTTGAATCCTTAAGGATAGAAATTCTAGGTGAAAAGGGGAATAAAATAGCAGTGGGGGTGTTTTAAGGTCCATCTGGTCAGAAGGAACAAACAGACAATGAACACTAAAAAAAAAAAAAAGTAATAGGGAAGCTAACAAAATCAACAGCACAATAATAATGGTGATTTCACTTACTCCAGTATCACATCAGAACATATTGGAGAAGTAAAGTACCTAGATGAAGCAGCTGGTTTAAGAATCAACAAGAGGGGAAACTATTTTAGACTTAGGCCTAGGTTTATCAAACTGCATGTGATAGGAAAATGGGCATGTTTTATGGGGATAGCCTATTCATCACAATGTGTATTATCTTAGCAGAAGTATTACTACAAAAAAGTTCATTAACACCTATATAATTACATTTCCTACCTGCAAAGTACTCATTTCACCATGGGGGAAGAGACTCATTTCACCATGGGGGAAGAGAGACTGAGAGAGAGACTATCTACAAGGCCCTTCTAGTAGTTAGCTATTTATATCTCTATGAGGCTCACCTAGTAACTCAAAGTGAGGTTTAGGCAGTAGTGTAGGGTTAGAGACCACTTTTACATGCAGAGTGTGAGATGTACAAACAGAACAGTATACTCTTGTGAAGATTTGATGTCCTTCGGAGTGAGGAAACTCACACAACGATCAGATTTGGACAATGTTCTCTCAAACTAGCTTGATGGACTCTCTACCTGGATAACATCAAGCTACGTTGAGAGAACATTGTCCAAATCTCATCGTTGTGTGAGTTTCCTCACTCCGAAGGACATCAAATCTTCAGAAGAGTGTGCTGTTCTGTTTGTACATCTCACTCTGTGTGTAAAAGCAGCCTCTAACCCCTACACTACTATTTAAACCTTATCTCGAGTTACTAGTTGGGCCTCTTATAGAAGCATAAATAGCTGCTTACTATGGTGCATTTCCTTCTCTCTCCCCCACACTTCAGGCCCTTCCCTAGCCCAAAACAGAATTTGCAAAAAAAAATCACATTATGGGCATAACACATGATATTGCACAACTTAATGCAATTGAAAAAGGTGTAGTTATTTTTGGCATTAAAACTGTGCAATAGTGTGCATTAGGGCTTCACAAAGGCAGCCCACTTTAAGGAAAATCTACTTTGTCAGCATTTAACTTTCAGAAGAGTTAAATGCTGACAAAGTAGATTTCTTTAGTGGACTCCTTCCAGTTTTTAAGTCAAATTTGATCATGTTGGCTCCAACACTGTTACCTCTCACACCAAATCCTGTGTTTCACTAAGGACTAAAAAGGTCATTTATCAAATCGCGTTAAGGCATTTTTGCATGTGAAAAATGCCTTAACACATGTGATAAGCACCATAACGCATGGTGCAATGCACATTCTTGAAAGTGAAGGGATTGGGGAGGAGTCAGAGGTGGGATTTCCGTAAAAGTGGGGAGCGGATAGCCAGGGACAAAGGAGAGGCCCCCGAGGAGCGAGTACCCAGGATGTCTCATGCCATGGAAGAGGAAACTGGAACGCAGGGTCCTTCAGTGAGCGAAGCAGAATTAGCAGGAGGGACCTCATTGCCAAGTCGTAGGTAGGCAGGGCCAGCTGGCTTAAATATGCAGGAGGATTGACGTCATCCAGAGGGGACGCCCCCGAGTTTTCTGCCGTGATCGTGCTTGACTGGCCCATGTGCGCGCACAGGCGTCTAAGTGATTCCGAATGCAAGATGGCAGTTGGCGGCATCTGTGCTGCCTTGAGAGGCCTGGGAGTGGTAGGCAGGCTGGTGATGGCTGGCTGAGGCCACAAGTCTTCCCAATGGAGTCAGGGATGTGAAGAAAGAGGTGAGCAACAGCGGTCGCAGCCTTCTGCAACTGACGGGCGTAACACAAAGTTTCATGGGACAAAGTCAACATGGATTTAACCAAGGGAAGTCTTGTTTCACCAATGTGTTACATTTTTTTGAGGGCATAAATATGCATGTGGATAAAAGTGAGCCACTTGATAGTGTACTTGGATTTCCAGAAAGCATTTGACAAAGTCCTTCGTGAGCGACTTCTTAGAAAATTAAAAAGTCATGGGATAGGGGGAAGTGTTCTATTGTGGACTGGGAGCTGGTTAAAAGATAGAAAACAGAGTAGGTCTAAATAGAACAGTTTCCCAATGGAGAAAAGTGAATAGTGGAGTGCCGCAGGATCTGTTCTGGAACCACTGTATGACCTGGAAATGGGAACAACAAGTGAGGTGATCAAATTTGTTGAAGACAAAAATTATTCAAAGTTGTTAAATCACAAGAGGATTTTTAGAAGTTCAAGAGGACCTTGCAAAACTAGGAGATTAGGCATGCAAATGGCAAATAACATTTTATGTGGACAAGTGCAAAGTACTTCCCTAAGTGCAAAGTGCACTTAGGGAAGAGTAACCAAAATTATAGCTACACAATGAAAGGTTCCACATAAGGAGTCATCATTCAGGGAAAGGATCTAGGCAATTTAGGGATGTGAATCGTTTTAGGACGATTAAAATTATCGTCCGATAATTTTAATATCGTCTTAATATCGTCTTAAACCGTTCAGCGAGGGTTCCGGCGCCTCGCTGAACGACCTCCTGCAGTCGATCTCCTGCCGGCGCCATTTTCCGTACGGAAAACGATTCGCGGCGGGAAATCGCTCCCTGACCCCCGCTGGACCTCCAGGAACTTTTGGCCAGCTTGGGGGGGGCCTCCTGACCCCCACAAGACTTGCCAAAAGTCCAGCGGGGGTCCAGAAGGACCTCCTGCCGTCCAATCGTGTTTGTCTATGGCCGCCGCCATTTTTCGGTGCCATTTTGGAAAATGGCGCCGGCTGAAGACAACAAGATTCAGTAGCAGGAGCCCGTTCCGGACCGCTGCCGTTCCGGACTGCCGCTGGACCCCCAGGTTATTTAAGTCATTGGGGGTGGGGGATTTAATTTAAAGGGTCGGGGGTGGGTTTTAGGGGGTTTTAATGTGCCGGTTTTGCGATTTTACGATTTTTCACGATTTTTCACGATATTTTACCCCCCCAAACGGCAACAATACGATTCCCTCCCCCTCCCAGCCGAAATCGATCGTTAAGACAATCGAGGACACGATTCACATCTCTACTAGGCATCGTTGATAATACATTGAAATCTCCTGCTCAGTGTATAGCAGCGGCCAGGAAAGCAGATGGAATGCTGGGAATTATTAGGAAAGGAATGGGAACAGAACAGAGAAAATCATAATATCTCTATATCATTCCATAATTGTTGCAGTCCCGGTCGCTAGGCTAGCGACCGGGTCCTTACCTTTCTCCTGCCTCCCCCGGTCTCGCTGCAATCCGTTGCTCCTGGGGCCTGCAGGGCCGCATGGCAGAGTCTCTCTCCACGTGGAGACGCTGCCGAAGGACGATTCTGACTCCTCCCACTGCCAGGCAACGCGCGCGCGTGAGCAGGGGGCTCTTAAAGGTCCAGCACCCGGAAGTGCTGAACTGCCCTGTTCCTGACGTCAGACGCTGGCTGGCTATTTAAACCATCGTCTGACTTCCTTGCTTTGCCTTTGCAACGAGGTCGCTCTCCTGAGTGCTTAGTTGCTTCCCAGCGTTGCTTTCAGCTCTGGTTCCTGCTTGTTCCAGCCGTGCCTTGCTTCCAGCTCCGGTTCCTGCTTGTTCCAGCCGTGCCTTGCTTCCAGCTCCGGTTCCAGCTTGTTCCAGCCGTGCCTTGCTTCCAGGTCAGGTTCGGTTTGGTCCTGCTGTGCCTTGGCTCCAGCTCTGGGCTCCACTTGCTGTCTACATATCCTGACTCCAGCTCCGGTTCCTGATTCTCCTTTGTCTTCAGCCAGCCACGAACCTTGGTCTTCTTCACGATTCTCCTTTGTCTTCAGCCAGCCACGAACCTTGGTCTTCTTCACGATTCTCCTTTGTCTTCAGCCAGCCACGAACCTTGGTCTTCTTCACGATTCTCCTTTGTCTTCAGCCAGCCACGAACCTTGGTCTTCTTCACGATTCTCCTTTGTCTTCAGCCAGCCACGAACCTTGGTCTTCTTCACGATTCTCCTTTGTCTTCAGCCAGCCACGAACCTTGGTCTTCTTCACGATTCTCCTAAGTCCCAGCGACTCGGACCCCTACGGGCTCCTCCTGGGGGGGTCTCGGGTTTCCAGGGTGAAGACGCCACCAGTCCGCTCCAGCTGAGTGCCGCCTCCCGGCTTATTAACTCCTGTGGACGCTGTCCACCTCAGCCGGCCCAAGGGTCCACTATTGACTTTACTCATAACATAACAATAATGCTACCTCATTTTGAGTATTATGTGCAGTTTTGATCACCACATCTCAAAAAAGATATAGCAGAATTAGATAGGAAAACCAAAATGATAAAGGGGATAGAATGACCCCCTATGATGAGAGGCCAAGAAACTTAGGACTCTTCAGCCTCTAGAACAGATGGTTGAGGGGAGATATGAAAGAGATCTATAAAATAAAGAGCGGTGTGGAACGAGTAAACATTAATTTGTTGTTTACTCTTTCAAAGAGTACAAAGACTGGTGGACACAGAATGAAATTACCAGGTGATACATTTAAAATTAATACAAGAAAATATTTTTTTTTACTCAAAACATAATTAAGTTCTAAAATTCGTTGCCAGAGGTTATGGTGAAAAGCTATCTCTGTAGCTGTATTTAAAAAAGGTTTGGACGTTTCTGGAGGAAAAGTCCATAAACTATTATTTAGGTGAGGTTGTAGAAATCCACTTTTATCCCTGGGATAAGTAACATGGAATCTATCTAACCCTTGAGATCCTGCCAGGTATTTGTGATGTGGATTGGCCACCTTTGGAAACAGGATGTAAATAAGAGCCTAAGGCTCCACAATGGGACAAAGGGGTACCAGGCTTCCAGCACTGGCAAGAGTTCTCCAAAGCACTGTGAGAGCAGCAAAGAAGCAACAAAAGAAGGAAGAACACCCCAAGGTAGAAAAAGAATTCACCAGCAATAATGACTTGACTTGAACACTTGATGGTATGACAAGAGGCAAAGTGGCACCAAAAGTGGCATCTTCAGAGAGTTCAAAAAAAATAATTCTGGGTCTGTAAACTCTTTGTGGCCGATATATCTTTCTTCTTTGCTGGCTTTCTTGCTGAACCCTTTTCCTTTGCCATTTTTAGCATAAAAATCACCATATTGGCAGTATTTTATGTCTTTTAAAGGCTGCAAGCAGCAGGTAATGATGTGATGGTGATATTAAATGCTGTCTGAAAAGGATATCCAGATATTTTTAAAGGCCTGCACTTGAAGATATCTAAATAGCAGGACTAAGTTTAGCTGGATATACATCAGGCGTTGTACGGCTGCAGGAGCTGGATAAGTTACCTATCTGGATAACATTTGGCAACTCCTGTGACATCCTATGAAATTGTTTTTTATCTGGCTATATAGTGATGCTCAGCAGAGATATTCAGATAAGTGGCACCTGCTGAAAATGCTATGTGGCTAGATAAGTCATTCTATCCGGCTAAGAGGTGCTTTTCATCTTAGGTTATGAATATCGACCTCATACTGTTTAATGCACATGTTGTATAGAAATATAGTCTCAGGCACAGTTCCTGAAGATGCTGTATATACATGTTTATGATGGGTGTATTATGTGGATATGCTACAAAACAATAAAGCAAGACTATCACCTCGCCTAAAGTGAAACATTAGCCTACGCCAAGACATTGATCAAAAGGCAGGCAGACCATTGCACTTTCAAAAGAAGTCTGTCTCTATCAACATCAAAGTCACTGGACTGGGAAATCAGTTATGTCTAAAGAAAGTCTTTAGTTTTTGCTGTTATGTTTCTATTCAGTGATACTACACAGATGACTTACTCCTAACGCATGGTTGATATTCCTTGTTCAAAGAAAAGACAATAGGAAAGCCTTGCCCTAATCCCTGCATTGTGATAATTCATCATCTTTGTCTGCACCCTATACCCTCTTTTTGTAATTTATTTGAATTCCTCAGCTGATTAGCGCAGTAGGTCTCACTTACAATGAATGATGAGAGAAAGAAATTGAATTATTGCTTGTTAAAAGGATTTTAGGTCACTGATGTATTTTGATTATTTTCTAATCTACCTGTTCTGCCAAATATAAAGAAATAAGAAAAAGAGAAAAGAAAATAAGAAAGATCTGGTGTCTTGATGGAGTGGCATAGCCTTTTACTTCCAGGTAGCTGATTCAAATCCAAATCCAGGTTGGGTGGGCAGTGATGAAGGTCATTACCAAGTTTAGTTTCCAGCATAAAATGGTGCATATCTCTGTAAAAAAAAAACCAAAACAAAACAACACACACACACAATAATTGACACTAATTGAAATCCTTATGTATTCATTATTCTTTGATAAGTTAATTCTGCTTGCCCTAGCTCTCTTCTCTATTATATCTGTATCTTTGAAATAAATGAATGAGCTTTTGAGATTTCCCAAGCCTCTTATTCAAGGAGCCATCAAACCTCTTAGAAAACTTATTAAACCAGATATTTAATAGGTCATAGAAGTTAAAGCATTTCTGGGTCTTTGCTGGCACCTGTTTGTTTAATTTTGAAACATTTCTCTGATTTTGTGGGGAAAAAAGTTTGGTCCTGCATTTGCATTGTAATCTAAAATTCTTTTAAAGAGCGGATTGATATGGAGGTATCATTTCTCATGCTTCGTTCTTTATGGGGACAGGAAGGTAACTTTAAATCTGAACAATTAACATAGAAGTCTCATCTTTGAAAGCAAATGCAATGAACTGTGGTCCCAAAAGAATATATGATATGCATGAAAAGTTGATGCTAAAATAAATATCATTCAGTATTCGTTTTTTTTAATTCTCTCTGAGTTTTCTCCAGTACTGCTGGCAACAGTGCTTGACTTTATTTATCTCTAAATATTCTTTACCCACTCTCCCTAAGTTCAGGGAGGGGGTAGAGAAAACATACATAATAAAATGGATTAAAACAAACAAAACTTTGAATTCATGGATTCCAGGATAATCATGGAGAGATGGCAACCCAAAGGAGATACCTGTAGTGGGTGCAAGAATGGCAAAAATATACCTCAAGTGATTAAAAGCATCTAATTGTTAGGGTTGTGTATGTTTGTGGGCCCCTGTGCCGACGGGAGCTTTGGTACTACCCACAGGGAAGAGCCCTGTGAGTCTCACCGTCGGGAGGTGAGGTCTCAGCAGGCTTCAGACACAGCTGTGGAATAGAGTCTTTATTAAAGAGAGAGGGAGATATATACTGCCCGAGGAGCAGATAGTGCAGAGATAAGCACAATGTTCGTGTGGTGGGGTATACCCAGAGGGAATACCTCCTAGTAGCAGTCTGGTAAAGGTCTGCAGATCGGGTTACACTGATAAGGTCCTCTTGTAGAGATGGCTTAGTAGTGACCTGCAGCGCAAGGTACACCAGCGGGTTTCCTCATGTAGATCAGGAATGGTAGTGGCCCGCAGCGCGGGGTATGCTAGAGGATTCTCACAGATGATGGTATGATGGAGGTCCACAAGATAAGGTGCACATAGGAGGGTTCTATGCATGTGAATGTGGTAGTGGCCCGCAGCATGGGGTACACCGGAGAGAGGAAGTGATCCAAGAGTCAGAGTACTCACAGCAAGGTGCATTCCAGCAGTAGTCCTTGGGTGCAGGATAGAGCAATAGCCCAAGGCAGAAGGCCCTCCGAGAAGCGGATAGCCCGAGACAAGGAAGGGCCCCCGAGAAGCAGGTACCCAGAGGGTGTCTCGCCACAGTAGGAGCTGGAACGGAGTCCGTAGCATGAGGTGCATAATCAGCAATGAGAGAACTCGTTGCCAAGTCGTCAGTGGTCAGGTTCAGTCGGCTTAAGTATCCGGGAGTGGAGACATCATTAGCGGGGGATGCTCCTGAGGTTCCCGCCAAGCAGAGCTTAACCTGACCTATGCACGTGCATATATGTGATTACGGAGTCAAGATGGTGGTCGGTAGTGCCCACGCCATCCCAGGAATGCCAGGTGGCTCGGCGGTAGCTGGCGGAGGCCGCCACTTTCCCCAATGGAGTCACTGAAGAGAAGAGAGAGGTGAGCAGAAGTGGTCGCAGCCGTCTGCAACTGACGGGCATAACACTAGTGAGTAAGTCCTGATGTAACTAAGGCTGTTGTGATTATTAGGGGGACTGAGTAAGAGAGTCTACCATAGAAGAGAGTTAATGTAAATGAAGAGATATGAATTATGATGAAATTGAGAGTAACATAATTTGCTGACGTGGAAAGAAGAGGACCTATTCTGGGTATGTCTCCTAACACATGGGCTGTGGAGGGAGAGAGAGCATATAGTTGAGATAAGTTGCATTTGGTTATTGTTTATTGTGAATTTGCTAAAGCTGCTATTATCATCAATTCATGGCGAGCCGTTGCCTGGCGAGGTCACCTATTCCACTCAACCCATCAGACTCCGCATTGGATCTCTACACACAGAGACCATTTCCTTCTTGGTCTTAGATAAAGCAATACACCCGGTGATATTTGGACTGCCATGGTTACAAATGCACACACCCCACTTCGACTGGAGTACTCTGCATTTGTCTCAATGGGGAAAGTCTTGCCATGGTAAGTGCCTAGAGACTGTGACTCCTATGCCTTGCATGACCACCACCACATCTCTTCCGGGTTTACCTCCACAGTACTCCTGTTACCAAGGCATATTTTCCAAGAAGGCGGCGGACACCATACCACCTCACAGATCTTTTGACTGTGCCATAAATTTAATGCCTAACACCGAACCCCCCAGAAGAAGGGTGTACCCACTTTCTCTGATGGAGACTAAAGCAATGACCGACTATATTTAAGAAAACCTGGCAAAGGGTTTTATTTGGCCTTCTAAATCTCCTGCTGGAGCCGGGTTCTTTTTTGTGGGAAAGAAGGATGGATCGCTTCGTCCATGTATAGACTACTGTGGCTTAAATGAGATCACCATGAAGGATTGCTACCCATTGCCACTGATCTCTGAACCTTTTGATAGGCTTCATGGAGCCAAAATATTCACTAAATTGGACCTCAGAGGGGAATACAACTTGGTCCGAATACATCAGGGTGACGAGTGGAAGACCGCATTTAATACCCACGATGGCCATTTTGAATATTTAGTATTGCGCTTTGGCCTTTGCAATGCCCCGGCCGTTTTTCAAAACATGATGAATGAAATCTTCAGGGACATGCTTTACAGCTGTGTAGTAGTATACCTAGATGACATTTATCTTCTCTCAAGATCTCCAAAGCCATCAATTAGACGTGATCAATGTTCTGCAGAGTCTATGAGACAAACGCCTATATGCCAAATTGGAAAAATGCACCTTCCACCAGGAGTCTGTCCCATTTTTAGGCTATGTCATATCCAGCAAATGATTTCAGATGGATCAGCAAAAAACCAAGAGTATTCGGGACTGGCCATAACCCACTGGCCTCAAGGCTCTGAGAAGATTCCTTGGTTTTACTAACTACTACAGATCATTCATCCACCATTATTCTACATTGACTGCGCCTCTTATAGCCATGACTCAAAAGAGAGCCAATCCCTCTCAATGGTCTCCAGAAGCCATGACCACTTTTCAGGAATTTAAAGAGTTGTTTCTTCAAGAGCCATGTTTATGCCACCCTGATCCTCGATGACCCTTCATCATAGAGGTGGATGCTTTTGACGTTGGGTTGATGCCATCCTAGCCAACATAGTGATAACCTCACCTTATATCCCTGCTCGTTTTTTTCTTGACGCTTCTCCCCAGCCGAGCAAAACTACAGGATTGGAGACAAAGAGTTATTGGCGATTAAATTTGCATTCAAGGAATGGTCCCTGGCTCGAGGGTGAACAACATCAAATTACAGTTTACACCGACCACAAAAACCTCGAATATTTACGTCATGCGCAACGCCTGAACCACAGGCAGTCCCACTGGTCTTTATTTTTTAATTGCTTTGACTTCCTCTTGCGATACCATCCCGCAGACAAGAATACCCATGCTGACGCACTCTCCCGTTCTTTTTCTACAGACGATATACCTGATTTTCTGTGTCACATCATTGACCCTACAAGAGTACTCCTCTGTGCGACCCACACGATACCGGCTGGGAATCCGGTGCTCCCCCAGACACTCAAAAAAAAATTCCTCAAATGGGCCCATGACTCTCTGCTCACAGGTCATCCTGGACAAGCCAGAACACTTGCCACTATACAAAGGTTCTACTGGTGGCCCACCATGAATAAGGATGTCCAGACCTATGTAGAGTCATGCTCTACTGCGCCCAACAGAAACCACCGGTGGGTCATCCCTGGGGACTCCTTCAGCTACTCCCTGCACCAAGTGAACCATGGATGCACATTGCCATGGATTTCATTGTTGACTTACCAATATCCAACGGCAACAATACCATCTGGGTCACAGTGGACCGGTTTTCAAAGATGGCTCATTTTGTGGCATTACCCGGTCTACCTTCAGCTCCTGAATTAGCGAAGCTTTTCATCTGCCACATATTTCGCCTTCATGACCTGCTAAGACACATATTCTCCGACTGAGGGGTCCAGTTTACAGCAAAGTTATGGAGATCCCTATGCAAAAAAATTTGACATCTCACTGGATCTCACATCAGCATACCATCCGCAGGCCAATAGAGAGACTGAGAGGACGAACCGTACACTAAAACAGTTTCTTTGGGCATACGTTAACTCCAGAGTGATTGGTCTGAATTGCTTTCCTGGGTTGAATTTGCATTAAATTCACACCAGTCTGCTTCAACCGGATCTTCACTTTTCCAAGTTGTCTGCGGACATCAACCTCTACCTCCTCTCTCAGTGCCTTTGTCAGTATTGTCTCCCACAGCACAGACATCGGCACAAGAACTGCACCAACTCTAGGAGCATACCAAGCAACTACTTCAAAAGGCTGGACAAAAGGCTAAGAAGCTCTATGATGCTCACCATCGTGCAGCCCCACAGCTACATCCCGGAGACAAGGTGTGGCTCAGTACCCGTTTCATTCGTCTAAAGCTGCCCTCTGCTCGATTTATGCCCAGATACATTGGACCCTTCACTGTCCTTCGCCATCTGGGTCCATCACTTACAGCCTTCAGCTGCCTTCCTCTCTTGGAATCCACAATGCCTTCCGCATCTCCCTTCTAAAACCACTCATTCTCTCAGAATTTTCTAAGAGAGCACCTGAACCTCAACTTCTTACTGCAGAAGAGGACATCAATTACCAGTTCTCTTATAATCGACACAAGCACTCCGCTACTGACCAGTCTCCATTTCAGCTCATCTATGGGAAGAGCCCCAGGCCTCCATTGCCTTTGCCCCTGACAGTCTCCTCTCCGGCGGTTCAGCTCACTGCCCAGCAGCTGCGCTCCCTATGGACGTCTACCCAGGAGAAGCTCCGTGTTGCCTCTGCCAAGGCGAAGAAGTACGCCGATCGGCTACGCGGCCGGCCCCGGTCTTCCTCCCAGGAAGTAAAGTTTGGTTGAGTACCAAGAACATTCACCTACGGGTCCCATCAATGCACCTAGCTCCCAAGTATATTGGTCCATTTACGGTTCTGGAGCGGGTAGAGGCAGTGTCCTACCATCTACGATTACCCTCAACTTTACGGATACATAACGTATTCCACGTATCCCTGCTTAAACCGGTGGTGCTCTCCTCCTTTCATGACAAACCTCCTGAGCCCACTACCACTGAAGCGGAGGTCGAAGGCACCTATACTGTAAAGGAAGTACTGGACGTCCGGTTCCATCATTGCCAGTGGGAGTACCTTCTCTCATGGGAACCATCCTCCAATATTTTGGATAAGAACCTTCTCCGCCAGTTCCATCTCGACCACCCAGATAAACCCAAGCCTCCAGGGAGGGGGCATAGGAGAGGGGGTACTGTTACGGGACCGGGCCATGCCCCGGTCCCTCCACCCATCTTGGGGCCGGCCCAACCCGCGCGACAGTTTCTTCAGTCCCCGGGGCCTAGTTTGCGGCCTGCCGCAGCCTCTCCACGACGAGAGAGACGCCGCCGACTCCCATCGCTGGCCCCGCCCCCCCAGGCATGCGCGTGCGTGGGGGCTTGCCTCTTAAAGGGGCCAGCACAGGAACCTCAGGACTGCCGAGGATGACATCAGACGCCCTCAGGGTATAAGTACCCTGCACCTAGATTACTCCAGTGCCTTGCAATGAGGTTCCTCAGGTTCCCTGATCACTAGTTGCTGTGTTCTCTTGGATTGCTCTCTGTTCTTGACCCGGCTTGACTCCTGATTCGTTCTCCGTCTTTGTCCCTTGGCTCTGGTATCTGCTTCTGACCTCTGGTTCCGACCCGGCTTTATCCACGACTTCACCTTCAGCTTCAGTTCCTGGCTTGGCTCCCTCTGACCTCTGGCTCCGATCTGGCTCCGTCCACGACTCTGTCTTCTGTCTCATCCCTGGCTTGGTTTCACCTCCAACTCTCGGCTTCCAACTCGGCTACCTTCCTGGACTCCATCCTTGGGCTTCGTTGCTCCTCTGGTACCTGGTCCTCACTGGCCCAGAAGATTTGCCTAAGTCCCAGCGGCCGGGCCCCTACGGGTTTCTCCTGGGGGAGTACCGGCTTCAGGGTGAAGATTCTTCAGTCACCAGGACCCAACGTCGTCCGTCCTCTCTGCCGCTGGTGTGTCCTTGGTCCCATAGGACTCCAGCTTGTCCCTGTGCCAAAGCCTTCCCTGAGTCCTCCGAGCCACCTCCCGGTTGGGACACTTGCTATGGTCCTCCACAGCGCACCATCCACTGTCCCAACCGGCCCAAGGGTCCATAACCGTAACATACTATTGTGAGTGTACCATCTTGTATCCAGTATACCCTGTCTACTAACTACTTCTAGTCTCTCTCTACAGCTCAGCAACCCAGAGATTATATTCCAGTATCAGAAGGACTTCAGCCCTGCTGGACACATCGAATCACTACTGCCACCACTGGTGGTCCAGCTTCCAGCCTAATAAAGAACTATTTGTGTTTATTTCATATTCCAGCCTAGCCGGTGGTTCCTCTCAGGAACTCCTCCTGGGGGCACTGTCATCTGCCATCGGCCCAGGGATTCAGCATTTCCTCTGTGGTCATTCCTTATACTACTGTCACTCTGTGGGAGCCAATCACTACTGACCACTAACACCGCTTACGGAAGCATTATATAGATAGCTAACTCCCCTTTCTTTGGGACTTGCCAGCAGCCTATATATATAACAGATTACTACTCCGTAGCGGAGGCATGATAGATTGCTATCTCAGTAGCGAAGTACAATATACCTATTTTTAGCTCCTCTCCTCAGAAGAGTATCATTGAACAGATTGCCTTGCCCTTTTGAAAACTGGTATGATACTATGTTACATTTAGCATGTAACTCCTTTGAAAATGATTTACCTCCATTAAGCCTAGTACTGTCATTAAACACACATGTTCCCCTCCATTTCATTTATATCTCATCTAAAAATCCTCAGCAGCATTTCTCCTGTATTCATACCCAGCTAAAGGATTGTGATTGTTATTTGGACAAGCTTCTTTGATTTCTTCCTATTAGATCATACTGATGTCACTTCTTTAGTATGATTCCTGCACTTGTCTGCACAATTTTAGTTGCTCCTGATATCAGAGTGATTTTGCATGTCCAAAAATGAGTAATGTATCTCAAGCATATTTTAATAAGGCAGATTCATCCAACCTATAGAGATGGACCTGTCCAAAAGCCCTCACTGTCAACATATTCGCCTCTATTTAGTCTCTTCAAAGAAGTTTCTTTTGAAACTCAGGATACCATAAAATATTTACCCTCCTAAATAGCCATTCATCCTCTTTGCCAAACTCTAAATGGACAAATTGACCCCCCTATCATATAATAATTTGAAGAATTTTGTAATTTTTCAAAGAGAAAAATGAAATATCACTCATATTGATTACATGTATGTTGCATGTAGCTACAACCAGTTGAAAATAAATTACCAAAGCTTTTCAAATAAGTTGGTAACTCCTTGAACTAGATATACTAAGAATTTTTCCCAATGATCAAAATAAGAGAAACCCTGACAGCATAGATCCATTGCTGATATAGCATTACCATTGTTTCAACTATATGGTTCAATGCAATCATGAATGCATTTGTCTCCTGTTTTAAGTTCCAAAGGTGAAAACTTTTTCAAAAGAAAATGAAGATAAAATGTTAATTATAAAATTATCAGATAACCTCTATAATGAATTCTACAACATTCCTGAATGCATAAAGATCAAATAACTGAAGATATTCATCCTCCAGGATATTTTGTATGCTACAAAAAAGATCTGTGACCTATTTTAATGGAGAAATTACTTACCTGATAATTTTGTTTTCCTTAGTGTAGACAGATGGACTCAGGACCAATGGGTATAGTGTACTCCTGATAACAGTTGGAGAAGGATCAGATTTCAATCTGACGTCAGCCCCTAGTACATATACCCCTGCAGGAAGTGCAGCTCTTCAGTATTCTCCTCGAAAAGCACTGTGGATATATGTGTGACTGACTAATTTGATTAACTTGAATAACTTCATAACTTGGTTAAACTTTATAACTTGATTAACTTGAGCTGGTTGGAACGACTATAGCTGGAGACCGCCAGTGTACTCAAACGGAAAGCGTCGACACCCGGTAGGGTGGGTTGCTCTAGGTGAATGAAAATATGGCTTACCCTTGAATTATTTGAAATTCCATGCATGAATGCAGCCAAGGGTGGGATGCTGAGTCCATCTGTCTACACTAAGGAAAACAAAATTATCAGGTAAGTAATTTCTCCATTTCCTAGTGTGTAGCAGATGGACTCAGGACCAATGGGATGTATAAAAGCTACTCCTGAACTGGATGGGAGGCTGCCCATGACCCACTTAGTACTGCCCTTGCAAATGCCGTGTCCTCCTGAGCCTGAAATCCAGACAGTAGAATCTGGAGAAGGTGTGGATGGAGGACCATGTTGCTGCCCTGCAGATCTCGGTGGGTGACAGCATTCTGGTTTCTGCCCAGGATACTGCCTGGGCTCTGGTAGAATGGGCCTTGACCTGTAGAGGCGGAGGCTTGCCTGCTTCTATGTAGGCTGCCTTGATGACTTCCTTGATCCAGCGGACTATGGTTGCCCACGAGGCCGCATCCCCTTGTCTCTTCCCACTGTGAAGGATGAAAAGGTGGTCCGTTTTTCGTACGGGTTCCGACATTTCCAGGTATCTGGACAGGAGTCTGCCTATATTGAGGTGGCGTAGACTACGAGCTTCTTCCAAATTCTTCAAGTCATCCGGCGATGGTAGCGAGATGGTTTGGTTAAGATGGAAGTGTGATACCACCTTGGGAAGAAACAAAGGGACCGTGCGTAGCTGGATGGATCCCGGGGTGAGCCTGAGGAACGGCTCACAGCAGGACAGTGCTTGTAGTTCTGAAATGCGGTGGGCTGAGCAAACTGCCAGCAGAAAGGCTGACTTTAAAGTTAACAGACAGAGGGACAGACCTCGGAGGGATCTGAAGGAGGTTCCTGCCAGGAAATCCAGGACCAGGTTGAGATTCCACAGAGGTACCGGCCACTTTAGTGGTGGGTGGATGTGTTTGACTCCTTTCAGGAAACGTTACACGTCCAGGTGAGAAGCTATGCTGTCGCCCCCACACTTGGGGCCGTAGCATGACAATGCGGCCACCTGTACCTTGATAGAGTACTTTAGTTGAGCATGCTCAACATTAGTTGAGCATGGCTTGATGTCATGGTCTTTGCACCAGGCTTCAAAAACTCTCCAAATCCTTATGTAAGTTAGAGATGTGGAGAACTTGCGTGCTTGGAGAAGGGTGTTGATTACAGCCCCCAAGTATCCGCCGTAAGAAGAATTAAGCTGGATCCTCATGGAGAATCAGTCCTTGTTGGAGCAGGTCTCTGTGTGGAGGCAGTGTTAGGGTGTTCCCTGCCAGTAGTCTTCTCATGTCGGCATACCACTAGGGATGTGAATCGTGTCCTCGATCGTCTTAACGATCGATTTCGGCTGGGAGGGGGAGGGAATCGTATTGTTGCCGTTTGGGGGGGTAAAATATCGTGAAAAATCGTGAAAAATCGAAAAAACGTAAAATCGCAAAACCGGCACATTAAAACCCCCTAAAACCCACCCCCGACCCTTTAAATTAAATCCCCCACCCTCCCGAACCCCCCCCCCAAATGACTTAAATAACCTGCGGGTCCAGCGGCGGTCCGGAACGGCAGCGGTCTGGAACGGGCTCCTGCTACTGAATCTTGTTGTCTTCAGCCGGCGCCATTTTCCAAAATGGCGCCGAAAAATGGCGGCGGCCATAGACAAACACGATTGGACGGCAGGAGGTCCTTCCGGACCCCCGCTGGACTTTTGGCAAGTCTTGTGGGGGTCAGGAGGCCCCCCCCAAGCTGGCCAAAAGTTCCTGGAGGTCCAGCGGGGGTCAGGGAGCGATTTCCCGCCGCGAATCGTTTTCATACGGAAAATGGCGCCGGCAGGAGATCGACTGCAGGAGGTCGTTCAGCGAGGCGCCGGAACCCTCGCTGAACGACCTCCTGCAGTCGATCTCCTGCCGGCGCCATTTTCCGTACGAAAATGATTCGCAGCGGGAAATCGCTCCCTGACCCCCGCTGGACCTCCAGGAACTTTTGGCCAGCTTGGGGGGGGCCTCCTGACCCCCACAAGACTTGCCAAAAGTCCAGCGGGGGTCCGGAAGGACCTCCTGCCGTCCAATCGTGTTCGTCTATGGCCGCCGCCATTTTTCGGCGCCATTTTCCAAAATGGCGCCGGCTGAAGACAACAAGATTCAGTAGCAGGAGCCCGTTCCGGACCGCCGCTGGACCCGCAGGTTATTTAAGTCATTGGGGGGGGGGGGTTCGGGAGGGTGGGGGATTTAATTTAAAGGGTCGGGGGGGGGTTTTAGGGGGTTTTAGTGTGCCGGCTCACGATTCTAACGATTTATAACGATAAATCGTTAGAATCTCTATTGTATTGTGTTCCATAACGGTTTAAGACGATATTAAAATTATCGGACGATAATTTTAATCGTCCTAAAACGATTCACATCCCTACATACCACGGTCATCTTGGCCAGTCCGGGGCCACCAGAAGAACTAGTCCCCTGTGCAGCTGTATCTTGTGAATGATTGTGCCCAGCAGGGGACACAGTGGGAAAGCATATAATAGGGTCCCCTGTGGCCAGGTCTGTACCAGGGCATCGATCCCCTGGGACTGAGGTTCCCACCTGCGGCTGAAGTACCTGGGTACTTGGGTGTTGGTCCGGTTTGCCAGAAGGTCCACGTCTGGTGTCCCCTACCGGTTCACTATCATTTGGAATGCTGCGGACGACAGTTTCCATTCTCCTGGGTCTAGACTTCCCCTGCTGAGGTAGTCCGCCGTGATGTTGTCTTTCCCGGCGATGTGGACGGCCGAAATCTGTTGGAGGTTTACTTCCACCCACGTCATTAAGGGGTCTATTTCCAGAGACACCTGTTGGCTTCTGGTTCCCCCCTGCCGGTTGATGTAGGCCACTGTTGTGGTGCTGTCTGACATTACTCTGACCGCTTTGTCTCAGAGTCTGTGGGCAAAGCGTAGGCAGGCTAGTCTGACTGCCCGAGCTTGTAGGCGGTTGATGTTCCATCCCGACTCTTCTGCGTTCCACTGCCCTTGGGCGGTTAATTCCTCGCAGTGAGCTCTCCATCCTCATAGGCTGGCGTCTGTGGTGAGCAGGGTCAAGGTTGGGGAGGATAGTCTTGTTCCCTGGCTCAGGTGGCTGGCCAGTAGCCACCACCGTAGCTGGGTTCGAACTCTGCCCGGGAGTGATAGACGTATGGCGTAGTTCTGAGACAGCGGATCCCATCGTGATAGAAGTGAGCGCTGCAGGGGTCTCATGTGAGCTCTCGCCCATGGTACTACTTCCAGTGTGGATGCCATCAGACCGAGGACTTGTAGGTAATCCCATGCTGTGGGGCGAGGTTCGCTCAACAGGCTTTGTAACCGGTTCCACAGCTTTGATCTCCTTGTGGGAGTCAGGCTGACCTGGTCTTCTTTGGTGTCGAATCAGACTCCTAGATACTCGAGAGACTGTGAGGGCTGCAGACAACTTTTGTTTGTGTTGACCACCCATCCTAGGCTCTCCAGTAGAGTTTTGACTCTGTTAGTTGCTTGGCGGCTTTCCTCTGGGGATTTTGCCCTGATCAGCCAATCGTCTAGGTAAGGATGTACGAGGATTCCTTCCTTCCTCCATGTTGCCGCCACCACAACTATGATCTTGGTGAATGTCCGGGGTGCTATGGCTAACCCGAAGGGTGGTACCCGGAACTGGTAGTGACGGTCCAGGATTTTGAAGCGTAGATAGCGCTGGTGTTCCTGATGAATTGGGATGTGTAGGTAGGCCTCCGAAAGATCCAGGGATGTGAGAAACTCTCCTGGTTGTATTGCCCTTATTATGGAGCGTAGGGTTTCCATGTGGAAGCGGGGAATCCTCAGGTGGCGGTTGACCGACTTGAGGTCCAAGATGGGCCTGAACGTCCCCTCTTTATGGAGACAATAAACTAAATGGAATAGTGCCCAGTATTTGTTTCTTGTGGAGGCACTGGGGTTATGGCCTCAAGGGCCAGTAGTCTGGTTAGTGTAGCTTCCACTGCTACCCTCTTGGTGAGGTCATGGCAGGGGGACTCCACGAACTTTTCTGGAGGGGTTCATAGAAAATCCAGATAGTACCCCTCCCGAATGATGGCTAGGACCCATCTGTGGTAGAATAGGGCTAGTCTGCCCCCTATGGCTTCTTCCCTTGGATGGGTCAGCTGAAACTCATTGTGGGGTACGGCTGGGGCCTGTACCCGAGCTGGTTCCCCTCTTGTTGTGCTTGGTCCGAAAGGACTGGTTCCTGCCCATAGGGCGGGGTGCTTGTTAGTTGTTTCTGTATGGATTGAAGAGCTGTGAACTTCTGCCACTGGCGGGCCGGGGAAAGGGTCGCTGGTTCCTCCTCGTCCTGTCCTCCGGTAGGTGTGGCAATGGGGACTCACCCCATTTGTTGTCCAGTTTCTTTAGCTCGCTGCCGAACAGGAGGGATCCTTTGAAGGGCATCCTTGTGAGGCGAGTTTTGGGAGATGCGTCGGCTGACCAGCTTCGGAGCCAGAGTTGCCTCCTGGCAGCCCCGCAGAGGACACTCCTCTGGCCGCCATGCACACCAGATCAGAAGCAGCATCCGCAATGAATGACACTGCTGGTTCCATGACTTCTCCAGGGGTGTTGCTCCTGGTCTGAGATAAGCAGGCACGTGTCACTACGGTGCAACAGGCCGCTATTAGTAGGGACATAGCAGCTACGTCAAAAGATTGTTTAAGGATGGATTCCAGACGCCGATCATGTGCATCTTTGAGCACTGCTCCTCCCTCCACTGGGATAGTAGTGCACTTCGAGACTGCGTAGACCATGGCATCAACTCTTGGGCATGTGAGAAGATCTTTGGCTGCCGGGTCCAGGGGGTACACGGCTGCCATAGCTCATCCCCCTTTGAATGTGGACTCTGGAGCACTTCATTCCAGGTCAATTAGCTGCTGGACTGCTTGTAACAGTGGGAAATGGTGGGAGGTCTGGCGGAGGCCCTCCAGTAGGGGATTCGGCTTGGGCCCCCCCCCCCCCGAAGCATCTGGACCCGGAATAGTGAGCTCCCTCAGGCTGTGGGTGACCAGGTCAGGGAGCTCTTCCTTGGTGAAAAAGTGTCTCATGGTTCAGTGAGGCTCTGTCCCCGGGGGGAGTTCCCCCTCTTCTAGGGGCTCTGCTTCCTCTTCAGAGTTGTCCGTGTCCCCATAGGTGGGGCTCCTTGGCAGTGGAAACCTTTGTCTAGGCCTCGAGGAGCCTGGGGCATAAAGGTCCTATGGCGGAGGATGTGGCTGGTCAGCCAGGGGTTCCGTTTGCATGCGAACAAAGGTGTGTAGACCTTTGAAGAACTCCACCCATGAGATAGAGGCTGGATCCAAGCTGAGGTGCGTTAGGTCCCTGGGGGTCCCCGTTTGTGGGGGTGTCCCACTGGGATTTGCAAGGTCCGGGGTACCCACTGAGGAGCTATTACTTGGCCCTGAGTGAGACTGGCCCTGGGCTGGATCTCCCAGGGCCTCCTCACACTGAGCGCACAGGGCGTTGGCCTCCTCGCTTTGTGGGGCTCTGATATGGCATGCTGGGCAGTGACCTTGAGCCTTTATCTCTGTTTCTAGTGGTGCCATGGTTGTCGGTGCGAAAACCCTTATGCGCACAAGCGCATCTAGATGTGCGTGTGGGTTGTGCGCGCAGTTATGCACCTAAGTCATGTTATGCGCTTAGCCCGGTAGGTGCGCGGGGCGCGTATATCTTGTGCGTGTGGCCCTTGTGTGAGTAACTTTTGCGCACAAGGAATATGTGCGTGTAACTTTATGCGCACATGTAATTTGTGCACCTAAGTAAACTTGTGCGCCCAGCCCGAGACTACGAGCGGAGCGGCGAATAGGGTGAAGATGGCGATGACGACCACACAGGCAATATGGCGACTACCTCGGAGGATCTCCACATGGGTAGACCCTTGGATCTAACCGGGGCCTGGCCCTGCTAGGGCGGATCAACCCAGCAGCACTGGTCCTGGCCGGCGACCTGTGCAACTCCTCGAACCTTGGAGACCGGAGTTGGCACAAGATTTCTACCTTACCTTGTCTTCGGCGCTTCCCGGTTTCGTTCTGGGCGGTCTCCAGCTGCGGGGGGGAGAGGGAAAATACCTTCACCGCCACGCCCGGGATCGGGGGCTAGGTCTTTGCCACGATTCGGCCGCTGGACCGAGGCTCACCTCCGAGGGACCACGGAAATCACCTCGGGAAATCTCAACTGGGGGAGGGACCTGAGGGTATCACCGCAGGAGAGCGTGGCTCGTCTTCAGAGGTAGGTTTTGTCTTCAAACTTTTGGGGTTTTCTTCTTGAATTGGTTCTAATGCTGCAAGAGCGTGCAGATAGTCCCTAACTGCTATGGGGATGGAAAATACTGAAGAGCTGCACTTCCTGCAGGGGTATATGTACTAGGGGCTGACGTCAGATTGAAATCTGATCCGTCTCAAACTGCTATCAGTACACTATACCCATTGGTCCTGAGTCCATCTGCTACACGCTAGGAAAGAATTATTTGGGTCTTTCCCATTTAGATGAATTACTGTGCATAATATTTTAATAACAGATTTTTGCACAATAAAAATGTAAATAAATGTCATCAGTGGTTCAGTAGTTTACCTGCTGTGATCAAATAAATTAGTGTATTCAGCTGGTCAAGATGAGTCGCAACTGTAGAAAAATATTGACTTGGTATCCCTATCATTAAATCAAATGAATAAAACATTTAAAGCAATGGTACTATAAACCATGAGCACTTACTATGACTTGTGCAGATCATAGTTGGTAGAAATGCGCATTCGATTTTCATGAATTAGACAATGTCAATGAAATTGTCTAATTTGTCATGGTTCGTGGGCATTGAAAAACGAACGAAAATTTTCTGAAATTTCGGAAAAATTTGTAGTTTGTGTTAGTGCACGCCAACCATAGTTAGCGTGCACTAACATAAAAATCAGAACCCATAAAAAAAAAAATGAAATTTCCCACGGGGGCCTGAAAGTGAAGCCTGAACCAATAGAACTAAACAATGTACATCTCTAGTACTTGGTAGCAGTGTATTGTCCTGGTTCTGATCCTTTTTCAAATGATAGACGATAGCAGATCCAACTCAATGGAATTTGTTTTTCTTGGAGACAGATATCATCTGGCATGCCAAGGGCTTATCACTGTTCACTGTTCTATTCAATGTGTATTTGCAACCATATTGCAGAATACTGAATAAGTTGGGTGTCACATATTTATTATAGGCAGATGACATACAGTTTTATATACCATACATAAATGGGCTGTTTCTTGAAACCTTTTTCCAACAATGCATGAATGAGATTAGAATGTTAAAACATTAATAAAACATCCCTTGGCCTCTGAGCTGATTCCCAGCAGTGGGAATAGACCATGACAATGGTACCAGGCCTCAGGGTGGTCTTGCCACTGGGATCAGGCCTCAGGGCCTGGCCCCAGCACTAGGACCAGGCATAGGCCTCAGCACCAGGACCAGGTCTAGGCACCATGATCAGACTTCAGGGCTAGGCCCTGGTGCCAGGCCTAGGCCTCAGCTCTGGACTAAGCCTCAACACCAGGCCATGGTACTGGGCCTAGGCCTTGGTACCGGGAATGGCACTAAGGTCTTGTCCCACCATAGGCTTATTTTTATTTTTTTTAATGTTATATATACAAAAATATTCAAAAATGTTCATTCTGTTTGGAATGAACTGAAAATGGCCTTTTTTGTTTTATTTTTTACTTTCATTAAAAATTAATGCACACCCCTGTGTTCCACTGTTTGGCACATCTCTATAAGCTACAGACTCAAAGATTATTAAAATAACATCATCTGTGGTCTTTTGCTGCTTACTTACTTATTTTTTATATTATTTTAATTTTTTATACCGCACAAATCAGCCAAAGCCACCAAAGCAGTTTCTAGTAATAACATACACAATAAGTAATATGATGAATAATAAAAATACTGATCTGTACTTCCCTTGTACAGTGTTAAGGTGATTTAGGTAAATCCAGAGGCATTTCAGAAGTTCAGATTGCTTTGCTGTGTGATCTGCAACACCGGAGGAGTTTATGATCACTGAAGAGGTCAAACTTCAATTCTTGCAGCATCATTCCTCTACAGAGAAGTCTGGGCATAGAAGGCTTATGCAGACACTGAATATCAGGCAATAAGATATAAACAAGCAGAAATTGTATATTATATGTCTGTGCAATAGCAGGTCTGGTATGTTTCATATTGTTTGTTACTGCCCTGAGATGTTATGCTCGTACTGAATATATGATGGGGCTGTGTTTCTCAGTATTGAGAGCCATAAAAGTATTGTTGGACATAGAACTCCTGATTAGCAGACTAAAATTATATATTCATCCATCAACTGTATGAATAATGAGCAGGCCCTGACCAGAAATCTGTATTTAGCTACCAAAAAGCATACAGCCAGAATTAACATTTGAATAATTTGATTATTTGCTCTTCAAGAGGGACCTACTAGTTTGCTGATAAGGTTGTTCTACATTTTGACTTTAGTTGCTGTTTTGGACAGGTGATCTCTGTAAGTTCAGAATAACCTCAAGGTATTTTAGGTGGGCACCATGTTTTAAATGCTATCAATCTATATTTCAAATTTCTACAATGCAATAGCATGTTGGAGGTGGAATATGTTTGCCAATGTTTTAAATTCACTAGGGATGGAACACTAATAGTGTTACAATTTTGTCTGCTGTGCAGCCTCATCGTACCCTGACTATGACACCTCCTCATCTTCTAAGGCCTCCAGTGAGCTCTGCTCTTAGCCACTGAAGTCATATCCTCACAAGCCACCTAACTCAGCCTGTGGTTCTACTTCCTAGCCTAGATGTACTATGTCACTAGCCTTACAAACCTCCTCCTCCTTACCTGCATTATACCCAAGCCTCAGCCTTACATAACCCTGCCTTGCCAAACCCTAGATGCCTTTGCACAAATTCATCCCTGGCTTCTTGTCTTGCCTTGTGGCCTTCTTTCTCCTTGCCTTGCCTTGTAGGCCTCCAGCCTTCTCGCTCCTTGCCTTGCCTTGTGGCCTAAGGGCCTTTTTGCCCCTTTCCTTGCTTTGCAGCCTACCCAAGCCTAACTTTGCTCTGTGGCCTATTTAGGCCTTGCTTTACTCTGTGGCCTATCTAGGCCTTTCTGGGCCGTAATTCTGGGGCCTCTTCCTTAGTAGTCTTTTGGTCTTTATTCTTGCTGCCTTCGGGCTTTTGTGTTCCTTGTTCTGTGTGGTCTATTCCAGTCTGTCAAGCCCAGTCCTGTCCATGTCCTTCTTGTCTGTATCTGCCCCAGTTCTTGTACTGTCTCTGTCCTTGGATCCAGTCCTGTATTGTACAAGCTTTATTCCTCACACACACTCTGTTCCAGGACCAGCTTCAATCCTTACCTACACTCTGTTCATGTCCAGCTCCAGTCCTTAAAAGCACTCTGTTCTGGTACAAGCTGACAGTCCTTATCTTCACTCTCTTCCTGTTTATGTTCCAGCCTTTACCTGCACTCTGTTCCTGTTTATTCTCCACCCTTTCCAGCTGCCCAAGCCTTACTTCAGCCTAACCTACTTGTTCAAGCCTTGCCCCAGACTCACCATGTTATAAGGCTGCAACAGAGACATACTGGTCCCCAGAACCCAAGGTCTCAACCAGCGGAGGAGAGCACTGGTCAGTCAGAAGACTGGCCCAAGCCTTACCCTGCAGTCCTGCACCACTCCAAAGGTGGTATTCCCTGTAGCCAGCCAGGATCCGAGTCATGACATAATGTGAAGGCCTATTACCACCTTCAGAAGTAGGTGCGGGACTCCTTGCCTGTCCGGTGAGTCAGACTAATTTTGACATAACTGTTTCCATTCCTCATTTTGTCTGTACTGCCTGCCAAATCTGGAAACCTTCACACTATCTGGAGTGCATTGCTTGCCATTTTCCTAATTTTGAATTTTGGGACTGAGCAGACTGCTACTCTATAAATGCTGCATCCATAAACACCTGTAGCAGCTGTGCTGCACCACAGACAAACCCAAAGCTAAGGATTCTACTGCCTGATGATACGATTATACCTCAGACCCCAGAGTACTGGAAGTGCAGCAAGTGCCCAGCAAAAAATCTCCTAATTCCCAGATTGTATGGGATGTATTTTTCCTAACCTAACCTGGCGGGAATGTCCGTGTCTTCCTGGGTATATGCCTCCAGACTGAGCCTGCCCAAATTGCTTTTCAACCAATTCAGCTCCCTTAGAAACCACAGCATGTTCAGGCACAGGCAAATTTAGCCAATGAAAATTAAACAAGGCATCTGGGGAGAGAAAATATGTTGCAACATCTTGAAAAACACCGCCACTGTAGACTTAAATTGCAAAGAAAACTTTAGTTCCTTATCTGTAAAGGCACATTCTGCTTCCAAATTTAGCTCTGATTGGCTAGAATCCTCAGCACATCCAGGCATAACTAAAAACAGCCAAAGGAAGTTAAAATCCATAGCACACACTGGTTCTTTGAAAACCACAGCTTGCCAAATTGATTTAAACAGAACAGTCAAGGCAACCTGCTAAATTTAGCAAAGTTCCTCACCTGCAAAAACAAATTTTGTTTCTGTTTATAGAGTTACTTCAGCTTTCCTACCCTGGTCTCAGATAGTAGATGTTTTGAAACAGAAAGAACTGGTTAATTCAGTCCCAGGAACCCAGCAGTCATCATGTGCAGGTAATAAACTGCTAACAATATCACCTCTCATTCTTAGGAAAGCAGTATGTACATTTTCTATGCCAGCCTTCTCTGGATCTCTCCTGAGTATACAAAGCTCAGAAATTGACTCTAATCCTGTTACACAGAAGCCACTCCAGATTTCTGTTCCTACCACAGCTGCAGTTCTACATTTAGAGAAGTCTTCTGCTTCCATTCATTCATAATGCCAGGTGGAACCTCTTTTAATGCCTTCTGCACACTTTCCATTATCTTCACAGTCAGAGGGAATAGTAATTCCACCTGAAGTTCTGTTGGTCGCAGCTTTACCTCAGCTTCTGGAGGAGTCTGTTCCATCCATTCTACTCCGTGAGAAGTCTACTTCACAATTCCTCTTATGAAAGGCTCGACTCCTGGTGATCTGCTCCAGAAGGGGGCAGTCTTTCCCAGCCAGTATGTGCCATAGGGATACTGTCCCAATTGTCCAGCACCAGGGAGGCACTTTTCCAGTTACCCAACATCCAGGAAGAGGTACTGTGGGTCCTGTCTTCCAGCCTCAAGGAAACTCTGTGCCAGTAGTTCAACTTCCACTCACCCTGAGCGATTGTCCAGTCTACTCACGTCACAGTGGCCTTACTCGCCAGTCACCCTATTCCAGTGGGTCCAAACTCCACTCACCCTATGCCAGTGATTAACTCTTTCCAGGATCCTGAACCTGTGGAATTACTCTCCAGTAACTCTGCACCAGTAATCTATCTTATCAGACATACCTAGTCAGCAGTCCGCTCACCCACATACCCTGAACACACAAAAAAGGGTGCCTGCTTCAACACTATCTGCCCAGAAGAAGGTTCTCTCCCAGCTGCAGCCAGCCCAACAGAGGGGACCTGCCCAGATGCAACTAGCACATCAGAAAGCATGTGTTCTAAAGCAGTCCGCCTAGAAGAGGGTGCTCTTTCAGAGTCTGACCATTCAGCACAGGGCAACTGCCCTGATAAATGTCACTCCAGCCAAGCCTCATCTTGTATTCCTAGCTATAGCCCCTATGGAAAATGGGACCCAGGAGGAGGTAGTCTTAGAGGTGGGGTACTGTTATGATTCCATCTGCCTTGCAGCCTTATCGTACTCTGACTATAATGCCTCCCCATCTGCAGAGGCCTCTGGTGAACTCTGCTCTTAGCCACTGAAGGCGTCCCCTCACAGTCTACCCGTAATGCAGCAACCTAGTCACCAGGAGTCCTTGGTAAACCATGTCTCTAGCCTTGCCAAGCTCCTCCTCCTTGCCTGCACCACACCAAAGCCTCATCCATACATAACCCTGCCTTGTCAAACCCCAGATGCCTTTGCTTGGAGTTACCCCTGGCCCCTTCTCCTGGCTGCTCCTTGTCTTGCCTTGCAGTCTCTGGGTCTTCTTGCTCTTTGCCTTCCAGCCTTCTTGCTACTTGCCTTGCCTTGCCATGTGGTCTAAGGGCCTTCTTGCCCCTTTCTTTGCTTTGTAGCCTATCCAGGCCTACCTTTGCTGTGTGGCCTATCTAGGCTTTATCCTGTTCTGTGGCATATGTAGGCCTTGCCTTACTTTGTGGCCTATCTAGGCCTTTCCGGGTCTTGCCCTCTGGGGCTTCTTGATTAGTGGCCTACTGGCCTTCAGCCTTGCTGACTTTGAGCTTTCATATTCCTTGTTCTGTGTTGTCTGTTCCAGTCCATCAAGCCCAGTCCTGTCTCTCTACTGTCTTGTCTGTATCTGCCCCAGTCCTTGCCCTGTCTCTGTCTTTGGATCCAGAACTGAATTGCACAAGCTCCAGTCTTCATACATATTCTGTTCCAGGTCCAGCTCCAGTCCTTACTAGAGATGTGGTTCGTTTTTCACCCGAGTTAGGAAATTCAACGAAATTTCCTAACTCATTGTGGTTTCGGAGGCCCTGAAACCCGAAAAGAATTTTCCCCGACTTTCGGGGAAATTTCGTTTTTTCGGGTTTGCATGGGGAGAGGGACACTTTTTTTTTTTTTAAATTAAAACCCACCCCAAACATTTAAATAAACTATAATACAACACCCCCCCCCCTGATCCCGATCCCTCCCCAAGACTTACTAAGTACATCCCTGGTGATCCAGCGGGGTCCCGGGTTCCATTTGCCCTCCGTGCCTGTGCTACTTGCAAGCCGTGCTCTTTAAAATGGTGCCGAATAGCCTCTGAACTACCATGTCACAGGGGCTACCGGCGCCATTGGTCAGCCCCTGTCACATGGCCATCGGCGCCATCTTGTGCTCCTGTCATGTGACTGGAGCTGACCAATGGCGCCGAAAGCCTCTGTGACATAGTATGGGCAAAGGCTATCGGCGCCATTTTGATTACTGGCAGCCGACAACGAAATCGCTTTCGGACCCCCGCTGGACCCCCAGGGATTATTGGCAAGCCTTGGGGGGGGTCAGGAGGGGGCTCTTGTATTTAATATATATCAGATACTTTTGCATAGATTTGAAACCCAGTGTATGCAAATCTCTTTTTTGCATATGTATTGTTATCCTGAAAATCAGAATGGCTAAGTGTGCCTCCAAGGTGAACAACTATATGCATATCCTCCGAAACCTCAGTAGACAATACCAAACAAATCAGAGGTAAATAGATACATTCTATGCCAAAACTCATGCTTTATTGATCACACTCATTTACAAAATTTATTTTATAATTATGATGGACCGCTAACTTATCTTGTGAATATCCAAAATTTAAAATTAACACACTCTCACTACTACTTTACCCTAAAGTCATCATAACCATACCATCCATACTCCACCATGCTTTACCCTAAAATCATCACACTCATATCATACGTACATCACTCATAATATACTTTACACACATCAATATATAAAACCTATGTACTATGATGGATAATCGCTTGTACAGCTCTCAGATCCTGATCTTAACCTGATCTTAACAACAGTGTATCTTGATAAATAATCTACTGGTTGTTAAGATCAGGTTATCTGAGAGTTGTACAAGCGATTATCCATCATAGTACATAGGTTTTATATATTGATGTGTGTAAAGTATATTATGAGTGATGTACGTATGATATGAGTGTGATGATTTTAGGGTAAAACATGGTGGAGTATGGATGGTATGGTTATGATGACTTTAGGGTAAAGTAGTAGTGAGAGTGTGTTAATTTTAAATTTTGGATATTCACAAGATAAGTTAGCGGTCCATCATAATTATAAAATAAATTTTGTAAATGAGTGCGATCAATAAAGCATGAGTTATGGCATAGAATTTATCTATTTACCTCTGATTTGTTTGGTATTGTAAGTGTGCCTCCAGGCAGGTAAGAACCAATGATATAAAGAAGAGGATGAAGAGGTCAAATAATATGGATACATATACAGTAAGTGCAGGGGTGGGCAATTCCGGTCCTCGAGGGCTGCAAACCGGTTGGGTTTTCAGGATATCCCTAATGAATATGCATGAAAACGATTTACATACGACTGAGGCAGAGTGCATGCAAATCTCTCTCGTGCATATTCATTAGGGATATCCTGAAAACCCGACCGGTTTGCGGCCCTCGAGGACCGGAATTGCCCACCCCTGAGTAAGTATATCAGAGGTATAAATAGTGAGCAAAACAAAAGCATTTTAGTGGAAAGAATGGGGGGAGGGGGTCATGATGTCATGCTGAAATAAATTAGATTCAGAAATAATATAAACACATTCTTCATAAAAAGAAAGCAAGATTTATGAAATAGCCTCCCAGAGGAAGTGGTGGGGAAAAAATTTCAGAAACCTTGATGACTGAAGCTACTGCTCACAAGATTCAAACTTGTGCTAATTTAGCCCCTTTTTATACTGTATCTGTTATAATATGTCCAATATATGCACAAACATATTTTTCAGTATCAGAATTTAAGAAAGCATTGGGCAAAAATAGACAGAGAGGAAGGAAGGGTAAAACATGCGATCGGGCACAGTTTGCAGTATTGCAGAAGGAGAGGGATATGGGCAAACCCAAGAGCTTATGTCTTTTAAGGAACTAATGTTAACAGCATCTATATTTAGGGGCCAGTGCACTAAAGCTTAACACCAAGCTAAGGCTGCTTAGCATGATGCTAAATATCATTTTGTGCACAAAAGCCTCAACATGCATGCTAAATGGCTATCTGTTGACATTAGTAGCTATGCACCAAAATAAGCACATACCTGTATGTAAATAATGTAATGTCATATGAAAAGTACACTTTAAATGAACATTGCAAATAATGTGATATGTGCCACTCCACGTGCTATTTCTCATGCACTAAGGCCTAAAATTCAACACTTACCTTGAAGTAGGTGTTAAATGTTAACATACTTCTAAAGCTAATACACTAACATTTAGCACTAGGTTGTTAGCCTCTCTCAACACACAGCTCCCAGATCCTGATTTCCCCTGATGCCATTGTTATCAGAGTGTGGTGCCCTGATCATCCCACCATCCCAAATCAGCATAAAAGACCCTTGATGGCCCAACATACTTCTCTGTCCCAACCCAAGGACTAAGGGTCCTCAATGGCCAATATACCTCCATATCCAGCACATGTAGCAATGGCCCTCAATGGCCCAAAGTACCCCTGACACAAATAGCAAGGGGCTTCCACACCCTGAGTCATCCCCCATGCACTTCCCTTGAGACAAGTATAAGTGGCCAATGGGCACCTCAACCTTCAAACTCCTAGTCATCAGAGCAAGGTGCCTAGGTGGGCTAGATACACCCTTTACTCCAAAACCCCAGAACTGACTGAGATTAAGATGTTTTGATAGGCCTCCCCCCCCCCCACCCAATCCTTTCCTTATCTTGATAAGTCTCCTCTGCCTACCCATTCTGATTACAGCCTCAAGAATATTGAAGCAGAAGATAGCATGACTTCCTCCTGCCTTACTGCTGCCAACTTTCAAAATGGTATTAGCTGACTTCTCATGCTTCTTTGCCCTATGCATGTGGGAAGTGGGGGTGAATTGGGCCTTTTGAATTTTCCTTATCTTGTAGCCAAACAGGTAGGTGTCAGTCAGGCTTATTGAGCTTTCTTGAACTTGTGTCCAAGGAGGGGGTAGTAAGCTGAGCTAGCCAAGGCCCCTGGATCTTGTGTCTGAGGTTGGGATGAGCTGGAGAGTCAGGAGATGGGTCCTTCAGGCTGACAGTTCATGCTGAGTCAAGGGTACTTTGGACAAATTAGAGCCCTTGGTACTTGTGTTATATTTAGTAGGGGTGTGCATTCGGATTGACCGCATTAGTGAAACGCAACTCATTTTTTTTTTTTACTTAAAAAATTGATTCGACATAAACGATCGGATTTCCCACATATCGAACATAGATATGTTCGATATGTGGGAAATCGCGATTGTTGAGCCAAAATAAAAATATAAACCCCCTCACCCTCCTTAATCCCCGCCCCCCCCCGACTTACCACAACTCCCTGGTGATGGAGCGGAGTGAGGACGCCATTTCTGCAATCCTTGGCGAGAAGCATGTGACATCGGCGAGAAGCATGTGACATCGGCGGCACGTCGAGTGACGCCGGCGTCACGTGATTCCCGGCTCGTTCGCGCCGGACGGCTCGTTCGGCCCAAAAAGAACTTTTGGCCAGCTTGGGGGTGCCTCCTGACCCCCCCAAGCTGGCCAAAAGTTCTTTTTGGGCCGAACGAGCCGTCCGGCGCGAACTTGCCGGGAATCACGTGACGTCGCGTCTGAGTGACGCGGCGCCACGTGATTCCCGGCGAGTTCGCGCCGGACGGCTCGTTCGGCCCAAAAAGAACTTTTGGCCAGCTTGGGGGGGTCAGGAGGCCCCCCCAAGCTGGCCAAAAGTTCTTTTTGGGCCGAACGAGCCGTCCGGCGCGAACTCGCCGGGAATCACGTGACGCCGCGTCACTCGACGTGCCACCGACGTCACATGCTTCTCGCCAAGGATTGCAGAAATGACGTCCTCACTCCTCGCTCGATCACCAGGGAGTTGTGGTAAGTCTGGGGGGGGGATTAAGGAGGGTGAGGGGGTTTAAATTTTTTTTTTGCACATATGTACATATACCCAACTCATTGGATTTTTTTTATGTCCATATTGGCCGCAAGTGGGACCCCCTTTCGGACATAAAAAATATGAACATAAAATTTTGCTCTGCACATCCCTAATATTTAGTAGCAGATTTAAAATAAATTGAGAAAGGAGACATTAAGACTTACCTGATAAATTTCCTTTCCTTTATTTCTGCTCCACCAGTCAGGAACATGTCAGTTTAGTCCCCTCACTGAGTAGTTGGAAGCAGAGTTGTTTATTTTCTTTTTTTGTGACATCACCTATGTATATATGTCATGCGTGGAACTAGATATAGCCAGTATACTACTGTCAAAGCCAAATTTAAATAATAACAACTATCAAATAATACAAAAATGTAATAATTGAAATCTAACATCTTGAACTAATCAACAAAAAACACAAAAATGTAATAACTATACTTTCTTTGAGATAAATTATCAACATATTATAAAAAGCATTTTAACTAAGAAATATGGGGGTACATATTCAAAAGCCATTTAGATGGATAACAGGAAAGTTATCCGTCTAAATGGCTTAGCCACATATTTAAAGGCTTATCCGGCTAACTTCTAGCCAAATAATGAATTATCTACCAAGAATTTAGCCACGCGTATCTTTTAAAATCCAGGGTCGGCGCGCGCAAGGCTGCACAAAATCGGTAGCCTGTGCATGCTGAGCCACGCAGCCTGCCTCCGCTCTGAGGCCGCTCTGAAATTGGAGCGGCCTTGGAGGGAACTTTTTTTCCAGCACCTCCCACCTTCCCTTTCCTTCCCCTAACTAACCCACCTCCCGGCCCTAACTAATTCCCCCTACCTTTATTGCAAAAGTTACGCCTGCCCGAGGCAGGCATAACTTGTGCCTGCCGGGCTGGCTCCCGGCGCACCATGTTCCAGTACGGGGACTGGTCCAGAGGCCATGGCCATGCCCCCGAACACCCCTGGGCTGGAACGCCCCCAATGACACGCCAGCCGCGACATGCCCCGACACGCCCCCCCAGAAAAGCCCCGGGACTTACGCGCATCCCGGGGCTTTGCGCGCGCCAGCAGCCTATGCAACATAGGCTCAGCGTGCACAGGGGGAGCTTGGGGCAGGTTTTTGGGGGGTACGCGCGTATCTTAAGCGCGTACCCCTTTGAAAATCTGCCCCTTTATGAACACCAGAATTAGTCTGTAAGGACCAATCCCTCTTTTTTAAAATATCTTTTGGAATTTCAAAGTATAATGACTAACTTCCTTGCTCTTGCCCTTGAAATGGAGAAGGACATAACACTCTTAGCTTCATTAATTTGTTTAGTGTTGCTAGTGCAGCAATTGTCTTCACTGGTGATATATATGAAAAAAAAAACATGAATGTGTTGGGTGTTGGGGAAAACAACTCTAGGGCATAAAAGTTTTGAATGATATCCAAGAGCTACTAGTCTCTGATAATGTGGTAGGGATGTGAATCGTTTTTTGACGATTTAAAATATCGTCCGATATATTTTAAATCGTCAAAAATCGTTAGGGCCATGATACAATACCAATTCCCCCGATTTATCGTCAAAAAATCGTAAATCGGGGGAAGGGGGAGGGGAAGGGGGAGGGCGGGAAAACCGGCACACTAAAACAACCCTAAAACCCACCCCGACCCTTTAAAATAAATCACCCACCCTCCCGAACCCCCCCCCAAAATGCCTTAAATTACCTGGGGTCCAGAGGAAGGGTCCCGGTGTGATCTTTTACTCTCGGACCTCCGGTGCATTGTAGAAATGGCGCCGGCGCTACCTTTGACCTGTCATATGACAGGCCGGCGCCATTTTGTTTTTTGTCCCCCGACGTCAGGAGCGTAGGAGATCGCTCCCGGATCCCCGCTGGACCCCCAGGGACTTTTGGCCAGCTTGGGGGGGCCTCCTGACCCCCACAAGACTTGCCAAAAGTCCAGCGGGGGTCCGGAAGCGATCTCCTACCTCGAATCGTTTTTCTGAACGGAAAATGGTGCCGGCCATACGCTGTATGGCCGGCGCCATTTTCCATACGGAAAAACGATTCGCGTGCAGGAAGTCATTCCCGGACCCCCGCTGGACTTTTGGCAAGTCTTGTGGGGGTCAGGAGGCCCCCCCCAAGCTGGCCAAAAGTCCCTGGGGGTCCAGCGGGGGTCCGGGAGCGTTCTCCAACGCTCCTGACGTCGGGGGACAAAAAACAAAATGGCGCCAGCGCTACCTTTGACCTGTCATATGACAAGGCAAAGGTAGCGCCGGCGCCATTTCTACAATGCACCGGAGGTCCGAGAGTAAAAGATCACACCGGGACCCTTCCTCTGGACCCCAGGTAATTTAAGGCATTTTGTGGGGGTTCAGGAGGGTGGGGGATTTATTTTAAAGGGTCGGGGTGGGTTTTAGGGTTGTTTTAGTGTGCCGGTTTTTGATTTACATGATTTACACGATATTCACGATATTTAAAAGACCCAAACTGCGACAATCCGATTCCCTCCCCCTCCCAGCCGAAATCGATCATTAAGACGATCGATCACACGATTCACATCTCTATAATGTGGATCCACTCTTTGTAAAATATTCTTTCTACCTTTTCTGGCACCCTGTGTAAAATCTAAAATTTGACTTATCCCAAGGAAGTCTTTGTGCTTTTAATTCATCTAGACTCATGACTAGCCTTTCAAGTATCTCACCAAAATAAACTATATTTGCAAGACATTTTGCAGATATTCAATTTGGAGCAAGAACCAGTAGCCTGAAGTCTTCTAACTCCTAACACACTAGTGATCTTGTAGAACTATCAAATTCATCAACCTCATCAGAATGATAAGCAGTTGTGGATTCAAACTGTACCCTCTGTTCTCCATCAAAAAGCTACTCATTTTCTAGCCACACTACTAGTGCAGATGCCATCTGCACAGATAGTTGAAGAAATAATGTGAAGCATAATTCCTCCTCAGTGGCAACAATCTGTTTTCAACCTGTGTCTTCTGAAACATATTTTATTTTACCTGTAAAGTTAGATGAGCTAACGTTGAAAATAGTATTACACATCTATAGACAGTCTCAAGGAAGGTCTATTATAAAAAGAGATTAATTTTCAATTCTGTATAGAGTGGAATGGCTATGGATGCCATCTATGTCCATCTCAGAACTGAATCCTAGTCTACAGAAGTTTTCAGACCTAAATTTCAACTTAGTGAAACAGATAGATTACTGAGACTTCCTAATGCCCAGAATGAATCTTTTTTTTTTACTACCTTCTCCTGAGCTATAGATTGAGAGACTATTATTTTAGGGAATCAATTACCAGCATGGTTAAACGATTACCGGCATGGTTAAAAGGTGAGGCAAGAAAAACATCCTTCAAAAATTGGAAGAAGGATCCATCTGAAGAAAATAGGAAAAAGCATAAACATTGCCAAGTTAAAAGTAAAACATTGATAAGACAGGCAAAGAGAGAATTTGAAATGAAGTACGCAACTCTGCCCAACCTCCTCCAAAGTAATACAACCAGCACGAGACAACAGAAAACCGTGGTTCACCCCTGAACTCAAATCCCTGAAACAAAAACTATGAAACAAAGAACAAAGCTGGAGAAACAACCCCTCACCCACAGCTAGACTGGACTACAAAGCCACCCTCAACACCTACAGAAACGCCATACACAAAACAAAGAAGGACTTCTATGCAAAAAGAATTCATAATTTCATCTTCGACTCTAAAGCTTTATTCTCTTACGTTTCATCTCTCACCAAACCAACGCCCCCATCCATTCCAGACCAACAAGCGCTCAACAAGGCCAACGAACTGGCCACCTACTTTAAGACAAAAATCTCCAACCTTACTCGTCCTTTTACAACCCACTACTCTCTACCAACACCTCTGAGCACATACCAACTCACTCAGAATGCTAGACTAGAGTCATTCGAGCCCACATCCCCCATGGAGATTGAAAACTTACTCAAAAAAATTAAACCAGCAGCACATCCCTCAGACCCACTTCCTACCAATTTGCTCACTGCCATCGCAAACACCGTCACAAAACCCATTGCGGAAATCATCAATACCTCCTTAGCCCAAGGCACAGTACCCAATCAGCTAAACCTAGCAATTCTCAAACCACTACTGAAAAAACCAACCGCTTCACCCTCGGACCCAGCCAACTTCAGACCCATTGCAAACCTACCACTGATCTCCAAACTGATGGAAAAAGCTGTAAATAAACAACTATCCGAATATCTTGAGGAGCACAACATTCTTTCCCCCACACAATACGGTTTTCGAAAATCCCTAAGCACAGAGTCCCTTTTGCTTTCTCTCACGGATACCTTACTGTTGAACCTGGAGAAAAAACAGTCATACCTACTGGTTCTGCTAGATTTATCCTCAGCTTTCGACACGGTAAATCAGTCACAACTCTTAGACCAACTATCATACATAGGAATCAAAGGTACGGCACTCAGTTGGTTTAAATCATTCCTATCAAACAGGTTCTACAAGGTCAGAATTAACAACAAGGAATCTGAACCCATCCTGTCAGACCAAGGTGTACCACAAGGTTCATCCCTCTCTCCCACCTTGTTCAACATTTACCTCCTCCCTCTCTGCCATCTTCTTTCAAAACTCAAACTTACCCATTACCTCTATGCAGACGACATCCAGATCCTCATCCCCATCACAGAATCAATTCAAAAAACCTTCTCCTTCTGGGAGAACTGCCTTCAACCAATTAAACAACTACTCTCCAACCTTAACCTGATTTTAAACTCCAGCAAAACAGAGATGCTACTTATTTCACACAACCCAAGCTCCCACTCACCCAGCCCTGCACAATCCACCTCATTAAATATGGATCTCTCCACAGACGTCAGGGATCTAGGAGCATGGCTTGACAACCAACTTAACTTTAAAAAATTTATAAATACCACCACCAAAGACTGCTTCTACAAATTACAAGTCCTAAAAAAGCTAAAACCCCTCCTGCACTTCAATGACTTTCGACTCGTTCTACAATCCATTATTTTTTCTAAACTCGACTACTGCAACGCAATCCTACTTGGCCTCCCCGCCAACAGTATCAAGCCTCTACAGATGGTACAAAACGCCGCAGCCAGAATCCTAACAAACACCAATAAAAGAGACCATATCACCCCCATTTTGAGCAACCTCCACTGGCTACCCATCAAACAGAGAATCCTATTTAAAACCCTAACCATTATTCATAAAGCAATACACAACATCACACCTATATCACTCCAAACCCAACTTCGTCCACACCTATCCTCCAGACCCATCAGAAGCGCTTACAAAGGCACATTAGTAGCATCTCCAGCAAAATCAATACTAAGAAAAAGAGCACTCTCAACCGCAGGACCACACCAATGGAACGCTCTCCCACCAGACCTACGCCTCAAACCCAGTCTACCAGAGTTCAAAAAAAAAGTTAAAAACCTGGCTCTTCAGGCAAGCGTTCCAATTTCCAGAATGTAACTAGGCGCCTTTTTACTGACTCCTTTTCAGTTCCTTTCATTGTATTTTGTCACTAACACCATGACTATATATATTAATTTCTACACTCTTTTTCTCTCAAGTTATTTAATTGTCCTTTAATACTTACACTATATATTTGTATACTTACTTATTATTATTCCTTTGTACCCCTAAGAGTAAATTGTTTTAGTTTGTTCCTATCTCCCTGCAATTATCATGCACTTAGTTTCTGGACTATCTTCGTCCACCAGTTAATTCGCATTGTTTAACTGCTAATTATCTTTAAAATACGAAAACATTTAATGGTTCATTGTCACTGTTTAACGTTCCTTGTAAAAAGTTTAACCCGTGTATTGTTTCAAAATACAAAAACGCTAAATGGTTTATTGTTACTGTTCAATGTTCAATGTTCCTTGTAATAACCCCGATCGGTCCGCACAGACCAGGGTAACTTATTGTTTCATGTAAACCGGATTGATTTGTATTGTATACAGGAATTCCGGTATATAAAAATTAAAAATAAATAAAAATATAAAATAAATAGAGGCAAAAACTCCTGTGAGGGAGTCAGTTGGACCGTTAGATGACTGAGGGGTTAAAGAGGCTCTTAGGGAAGATAAGGTCATTACAGAAAGGCTAAATTAATTATTTGCTTCCGTGTTGTTTACTAATGAGGATGTTGGGGAGATACCAGTTCTGAAGATGGTTTTCAAGGGTGATGAGTCAGATGAACTGAACCAAATCACTGTTAACCTGGAAGATGTAGTAGGTCAGAATTAAACTCTGGAATTTGTTGCCAGAGGATGTGGTTAGTGAAGTTAGTATAGCTGTGTTTAAAAAAGGATTGGATAAGTTCTTGGAGGAGAAGTCCATGACCTGCTATTAAGTTCACTTAGAGAATAGCCACTGCCATTAGCAATGGTAACATGGAATAGACTTAGTTTTTGGGTACTTGCCAGGTTCTTATGGCCTGGATTGGCCACTGTTGGAAACAGGATGCTGAGCTTGATGGACCCTTGGTCTGACCCATTATGGCATTTTCTTATGTTCTTATGTTCTTATTGACAAACTAAAGAGTAGCAAATCACCTGGACTTGATGGTATGCATCCTAGGGTACTGAAGGAACTCAAATTTGAAATTTCTAAATAATTAGATAAAATTTGTAACCTATCATTAAAATCATCTATTGTACCTAAAGACTGGAGGGTGGCCAATGTAACAACAATATTTAAAAAGGGCTCCAGGGGCGATCCCGGAAATTATAGACTAGTGAGCCTGACTTCAGTGCTGGGAAAAATAGTAGAAACTATTCTAAAGATCAAAATCATAGAGCATATAGAAAGACATGGTTTAATGGAACACACTCAACATGGATTTACCCAAGGGAAGTCTTGCCTAACAAATCTGCTTCAGTTTTTTGAAGGGATTAATAAACATGTGGATAAAGGTGGACTGGTAAATGTAGTGTATTTGGATTTTCAGAAGGTGTTTGACAATGTCCCTCATGAGAGGCTTCAAGGAAAACTAAAAAGACATGGATTAGGAGGCGATGTCCTTTTGTGGATTACAAACTGATTAAAAGACAGGAAACAGAGAGAAGGATTAAATGGTCAATTTTCTCAGTGGAAAAGGTAAGCAGCGGAGTGCCTCAGAGATCTGTACTTGGACCGGTGCTTTTCAATATATATATAAATGATCTGGAAAGGAATACGACAAGTGAGATTATCAAATTTACGGATGATACAAAATTATTCAGAGTAGTTAAATCACAAGCGGATTGTGATACATTACAGGAGGACCTTGCGAGACTGGAAGATTGGACATCCAAATGGCAGATTAAATTTAATGTGGACAAGGGCAATGTGTTGCATATAGAGAAAAATAACCCTTGCTGTAGTTACACTATGGTAGGTTCCATATTAGGAGCTACCACCCAGGAAAAAGATCTAGGCATCATAGTGGATAATACTTTGAAATTGTCGGCTCAGTGTGCTGCAGCAGTCAAAAAAGCAAAATGAATGTTAGGGATTATTAGGAAGGGAATGGTTAATAAAATGGAAAATGTCATAATGCCTCTGTATCGCTCCATGGTGAGACAGCATCTTGAATACTGTGTACAATTCTGGTCACCACATCTCTAAAAAGATATAGTTGCGATGGAGAAGGTACAGGGAAGGGCAACCAAAATGATAAAGGGGATGGAACTGCTCCCCTATGAGGAAATGCTGAAGAGGTTAGGGTTGTTCAGCTTGGAGAAGAGACGGCTGAGGGGGGATATGATAGAGGTCTTTAAAATCATGAGAGGTTTTGAACAAATAGATGTGGAATGGTTATTTATACTTTCAGATAATAGAAGGACTAGGGGGCACTCCATGAGGTTAGCATGTAGCACATTTAAGACTAATCGGAGAAAATTCTTTGTCACACAACACACAATTGAGCTCTGGAATTTGTTGCCAGAGGATGTGGTTAGTAGTTAGTGTAGCTGGGTTTAAAAAAAAGGTTTGGATAATTTCTTGGAGAAGTCCATTAACTGCTATTAATCAAGTTGACTTAGGGAATGGCCTCTGCTATTACTGGTATCAGTAGCATGGGATCTTCTTGGTGTTTGGGTACTTGCAGGTTCTTTTGGTCTGGTTTGGTTTCTGTTGGAGACAGGATGCTGGACTTGATGAACCCTTAGTCTGACCCAGCATTGCAATTTCTTATGTTCTTATGTTCTTAGGAAAATAAGTGTACCCTCTCAGTATGTCCTGTTACTAGATTCCTATATTTGTGCTGCAGGACATGAAGATTGCATGCCATTTAATTATATATTTATCTTTTCCTTTAAAGGATGAAAGGGTTTGTTTTGGATTCTTAATGATCTGGGAGAGAAAAAACCACAGAGTCAGGGATGCTGGCAGTAATCATTATGCCTTTTTTGCTACTTTGCCCCAGCACATTGAGAGTTAACAACAGAGGGTCCTTGTTTTTAATTACTGTATATGCAGCTGTGCAGAAGCTGAAGTGCTTAGCAGTTATCAAGATAACAGCATTCCATATACAATAGAAGTAACGATTAGCTGTTCTCTCTCTGGCAGGATTGCCAACTTTTCCACAGACCAGGACTGGACACTTGAGGATTTGGGGTAAGGGTGGGAGGAGGAGGTACCCCTCATTTGCATACATTTTAGATCCTACCAGTGAACTGCCTAAATAGTGTATTATTGAATGCATGAAAGGGCAATAATAAGTTGACAGGCAACGGTTTATCTTCCAGGCTCTCTGGGCAAAGAAGGAGGCCCCCTGTCACTTAGCTGCTTCCTATTTCTTATTTTGTGAATTATTAGGAGATGGTGGGGGGCACACATTTTCTCCTCTGTCTTTCTCTCACACACATTCATTCTCTCACACGTGATCTCAGAGGATCAGAAGCATGCTGGGAAGGAAGGGGTAAAAGAGAGGGGAGCCAGAACTGTCAGGCAGGACAGGTGCCAGGCCCAGGGAGGGTACTAAAGAACATTGGCAGAAAGGGAGAGGGGGTCACTGCAGCAGATAAATTCCAGGTTGCTAAGAGACAAGGTGTGGGTCGAGAGTGAGACCTGAGAGAGGAAGAACATAAGAACATAAGAAAATGCCATACTGGGTCAGACCAAGGGTCCATCAAGCCCAGCATCCTGTTTCCAACAGTGGCCAATCCAGGCCATAAGAGCCTGGCAAATACCCAAACACTAATTCTATTCCATGTTACCATTACTAATGGCAGTGGCTATTTTCTAAGTGAACTTAATAGCAGATAATGGACTTCTCCTCCAAGAACTTATCCAATCCTTTTTTAAACACCGCTATACTAACTGCACTAACCACATCCTCTGGCAACAAATTCCAGAGTTTCATTGTGTGTTGAGTAAAAAAGAACTTTCTCCGATTAGTTTTAAATGTGCCCCATGCTAACTTCATGGAGTGCCCCCTAGTCTTTCTACTATCCGAAAGAGTAAATAACCGATTCACATCTAGACCTCTCATGATTTTAAACACCTCTATCATATCCCCTCTCAGTTGTCTCTTCTCCAAGCTGAAAAGTCCTAACCTCTTCAACCTTTCCTCATAGGGGAGCTGTTCCATTCCCCTTATCATTTGGTAGCTCTTCTCTGTACCTGCTTTCCGCAGGCGTAAATATGCCAACAAAGGAAGGGGGGGGGGGGGGTAGGGGAAGGGAGGGGAAGGTGAGGAGAGGCGGAAGGAAAGTTCCTTCCGAGGCCGCTCCAATTTCGGAGCGGCCTCGGAGGGAACAGGCAGCGCGCGCTGGGCTCGGCGCGCACAGGTTGCACAAATGTGCGTATCTTATAAAATCCAGCGTACTTTTGTTCGCGCCTGGTGCACGAACAAAAGTACGCCCGTGCGTACATTTATAAAATCTACCCCTTTGTCTATTACATGTTACCATTGCTAGTAATAGCAGTGGCTATTTTCTAAGTCAACTCAATTAATAGCAGGTAATGGACTTCTCTTCCAAGAACTTATCCAATCCTTGCTTTGAGTGAAAAAGAACTTTCTCCGATTAGTTTTAAATGTGCCACACGCTAACTTCATGGAGTGCCCCCTAGTCTTTCTATTATCCGAAAGAGTAAATAACTGATTCACATCTACCCATTCTAGACCTCTCATGATTTTAAACACCTCTATCATATCCCGCCTCAGCCGTCTCTTCTCCAAGCTGAAAAGTCCTAACCTCTTTAGTCTTTCCTCATAGGGGAGTTGTTCCATTCCCCTTATCATTTTGGTAGCCCATCTCTGTACCTTCTCCATCACAAGTATATCTTTTTTGAGATTAGGCGACCAGAATTAAACACAGTATTCATGGTGCGGTCTCACCATGGAGCGTTACAGAGGCATTTTGACATTTTCCGTTTTATTCACCATTCCCTTTCTAATAATTCCCAACATTCTGTTTGGTTTTTTGACTGCTGCAGCACACTCAACCTAACATTGTGAAATTGTAGCATGGGTTATTTTTCTCTATATGCATCACCTTGCACTTACCCACATTAAATTTAATCTGCCATTTTCGATGCCCAATTTTCCAGTCTCACAAGGTCTTCCTGCAATTTATCACAATCTGCTAGCGATTTAACTACTCTGAACAATTTTGTATCATTTGCACATTTGATTATCTCACTCGTCGTATTTATTTCCAGATCATCTATATAAATAAAAATGTAAATGTTCATTTGTTCAAAATCTTAAATCTCCGAAAGTTCTTCACCGATTGCTTTGAAATGTTGACACAACGTTGCATTCGAATATGTGCGTGTTTTTATATACCTACCCTGTTTTCCCGAAAATAAGACAGTGTCTTATATTAATTTTTGCTACCAAAGATGCACTAGGCCTTATTTTCAGGGGATGTCTTATTTTTCCATGAAGAAGAATTCACATATATTGTTGAACAAAAAAATGAACATTTATTATATTCTGAATAGTTGTCTGGTTATGCTGGTTTGTGATGACAACTAACTGTGAATCCTGCAGGGTAAAAAAATCACAGCTGCATGCTCTGGTGTTCTGTGCGACGGGCATGCTCCGAAATAAAAACTTTGCTAGGTCTTACTTTCGAGGGAGGTCTTATATTTAGCAATCCAGCAAAACCTCTACTAGTTCTTATTTTCGCTGAAACAGGGTATATTATATAGATGTCACACCTGTAACAGGTAAAAACATGCTTTTTTTGAAAAACAGCGCCATCTGTTGTACAAGCAACACACGCTATCTACAATATAAATGGGCTCTGACCCACGGCCCACAAATGCGCAGTAGAGAGCAACTCTACTGCGCATGTGCGGACCATTGAGCTCTGCGCTACGTGCTGGGTGCCACAGAGGGGAGGAGGAAAGGGCAGACGAGTCGCCGCTCTGAAAAACGGCTCAGCCCGTTCCTCCCCCGCTGGGGAAGGGGGGAGGGAGTAGGGAGTAGGGACTGCCGGACAGTTACACACAGGAGGAGGAAAGGGTAGAAGAGTTGCTGAGCCAGTCCGTCCACCACCGGGCAAGGGGGGGAGGGAGTTGGGACGGCCGGACCAGAGCAAATGCAATAGAAATCAACTGTGAAGAGATCACATGCAGCTGCAGACTGCAGCAGCCAAAGTGCAAAGAGCTGAACAGAGAACAGCTTGTCCTCCTCCCCCGCCCCCTGAGTTCCGCAGATAAGGAGAAACCAAGTAAATATCCAGCAACTGCGGGGGGAGGGGGGGAGGGAGGGGAAAGTCAGTGCTGTCAGCCTGCCCGTGGGTCTCAGCCACCACGGGAAGAGTTTACATGGGCATTGCTCCACCCCCACTCCCAGCAAAGCACCGTGACGAAAGTGAAAGCCAGAGCCCTGCTCCCTCCTCCCTCTCAAGCCCCCGATCGGATTTCTTAAAGGCAAGGGTCTGCCAGAAAGAGCAAAGTAAGCTAGGCAACATGTCCCAAATCTGTTGCAGTGCCTGCCGCCTGCTCTTTGCGAGGAGGGGGGCGGAGTGTTTTCCTCTCTATCCCAGACACAACTGGTGTGGGAACTTTGCAAGCTCTTGCGAGAGCAGAGCAAAGTCTTAGGTGGGGAGGGGACAAAAATCCCGCCCGTTTTAACTGTGTGAGAGAGAATTGTGGTAATGTGTGCTGAAGGCGAGTGCGAGTGCCAGAGAGAGAGGGAGACTACGCGAGGGATTGTGTATGTGTGTGAGAGGGATTGGGCGTGCATTTGTGAGGGACAGAGGGAGAGTGTATGTGCAAGAGAGAGAGAGAGAGAGAGGAAGCCCATGTAGGGAGCTGTATGAGAGAGAGATTCTCTACCCCCCCCCCCCCCCCCCCCGCCCAGCTCTCCGCTTATAGGTTACAGTGGAAGGGGTTCAGTGTAGAGGGGAATGGGAGAGCAAAGCAGTTGGGGCCTGTAAGGATAGAGTGAAAGGGGTCTGAGCCTGTCCCTCCGCCACCGGGGAAGGGGGGAGGGAGTTGGGATGGCAGGACCATTACACCTCGCGAGATCCCCCTCGGCCACCGCTGCAGCTCCTACCACCGCCGCCACCTCTGGCCCTTCGTGGTGCTGGGGGGGGGGGGAGCAGAGCAGAGCAAAGACGTAGGAGGAGAGGGGACAAAAATCTCACCTGTTTTAATGGGCTTAACGGCTTGGACTAAATATTTTATGATTCCATTTCAATGTTTCCGATTGCATTGTTAATTTGAATTTTCATAGATTTTGATTTATTTTCATTTTGATTTAATTATTTCATGTGACATTGTGTTGGAATTGAGCTGTGACGTTTACCATACCATTCATTTAGTGAGTATAGTTTATGTTTTTCCTTTTTTCATTCTTTTTCATTTCTAGAATTATGCGGTTTACATCTAGAAACAGATTGCTTCTCACATGGACAATTATATGTTGCGTATTCTAGAGTCGGCAAACCAGACAATCTCTATATCTGCACAGACAATGGAACAACAGAAAATGTTGTATACCCACAAGCATTGTGAAATTAACCATATTCAAAACGTGAGCTTTCTCTTTTCTTTCTTTTCCATTTAACCAGACTGAGCCAAAGCAACGCATGGCCGGGTACAGCTAGTTTATAAATAGGTAAGGGTCCCAATACAGATCCCCGAGCACTCCACTTCCCACTCCCTTCCACTGAGAAAATTGTCCATTTAATCCTACACTCTGTTTCCTGTCTTTTAGCCAGTTTGTAATCCACGAAAGGACATCGCCACCTATCCCATTACTTTTTACTTTTCCTAGAAGCCTCTCATGAAGAATTTTGTCAAATGCCTTCTGAAAATCCAAGTACACTACATCTACCGGTTCACCTTTATCCATCCACATGTTTATTAACTCCTTCAAAAATGTGAAGCAGATTTGTGTGGCAAGACTTGCCTTGGGTAAAGCCATGCTGACTTTGTTCCATTAAACCATGTCTTTCTATATGTTCTGTGATTTTGATGTTTAGAACACTTTCCACTATTTTTCCTGGCACTGAAGTCAGGCTAACTGGTCTGTAGTTTCCCGGATCACCCCTGGAGCCCTTTTTAAATATTGAGATTACATTAGCTATCCTCCAGTCTTCAGGTACAATGGATGATTTTAATGATAGGTTACAAATTTTTACTAATAGGTCTGAAATTTCATTTTTGAGTTCCTTCAGAAATCTGGGGTATATACCATCCGGTCCAGGTGATTTACTACTCTTCAGTTTGTCAATCAGGCCTACCACATCTTCTAGGTTCACCGTGATTTGGTTCATTCCATCTGAATCATCACCCATGAAAACCTTCTCAAGTACAGATACCTCCCCAACATCCTCTTCAGTAAACACCGAAGCAAAGAAATCATTTAATCTTTCCATGATGGTCTTATCTTCTCTAAGTGCCCCTTTAATCCCTCGATCATCTAACGGTCCAACTGACTCCCTCACTGGCTTTCTGCTTCGGATATATTTAAAAATGTTTTTACTGTGAGTTTTTGCCTCTACGGCCAACTTCTTTCAAATTCTCTCTTAGCCTGTCTTATCAATGTCTTACATTTAACTTGCCAACGCTTATGCATTATCCTATTTTCTTCTGTTGGATCCTTCTTCCAATTTTTGAATGAAGATCTTTTGGCTAAAATAGCTTCTTTCACCTCCCCTTTTAACCATGCCGGTAATTGTTTTGCCTTCTTTCCACCTTTTTTAATGTGTGGAATACATATGGACTGTGCTTCTAGAATGGTATTTTTTAACAATGATGATCAATCACTAAACAGAAGCAAACTCCTCTCAAATAATCACTCACAACAAAGTGGTAACTTTAGAGAGGGAAATAGTGTTTTTAACTATTTACCATAAACACATTAACTCAGACTAGAGACAATATCATCAACATGTGCTTAGAATAGGATTTAATCCGCTGTCTCTCGCCCTCAATGGGCCGCAGGCAGTAGTCAGCCTATGAGCAAAAAACTTTTAATCATTTATTGTCTCCCGTCTAATGTAACATAATTTTATCTTTATTACCTTTTTTAATTTTTTTATCCACTATTCAAGTTTAATTAAATTAGATATAAAGCATCTATCAGAAAAATCTCAACCGGCTTGTTACCCAAAAATATTTTTTAAAAAATACTTAGCCAATGAAAGGTCATTCAAATATTCAACCCTTCTGTCAAGAAAGAGTTTGTGGTGCACATTTTTTGGTTCTGTTCATGCCTAACCCCCTTTCTCATCTTTCTAAAACATTTGTCTTTATGTTTTTTGTTATTCTTCTTCTCCAAGATTTGATTTATGGGCACACCATTCCCAGGGTCCCAGTAGAAGACAACTGGGCCCACCGCATTAACTACCTTCTAATCTAGCGGAAGCCAAGGTCACTATCAGATGGCCAGGGAGGTGAGGTGGGCCGGAGAAGATCCAGTTGTGTGTGAAACATTCTTCAGGTCTTTAGAGCGCTCAAGACTGCGGGAAGAACACGCATTTGCCTTACAGAAGAACACCATCTGTAAATTCACTGCTGAATGGATGGCAAACAGTGTCCTCTGCCCACCACCACTTCCCCCAACACATAACCTGCAATTATATATTTAGGCTCTTTATTTTTGGTTGGTTTCCTATCCACTACTACATCCCCCTCACCCACTTTTTCAGTTGATTGGATCTATGTTGATGAGCTAAATGACACTGGCTGAACCTCAGTGATTCCTTTCTGCCCCTATGCAGTGTATGTTGTTGATCAGACTGATTCGACTGATTCTCTGGTTTCCTCCTCTCTCTTTACCTTTCAGGGTCTTGCAAAAGACAGAATTTGTAGCATTATAAGCTGACTGACAAAAAACATACTAGGCGTTTTGTTTTAATAGTAGTCTGTGCATGTTTTCTTCGTGTGAATGCCCACGGGAGGTAGAAACACATGCTTCTATAATTTTTTTCCCTGACCAGAGCAGGGAACCTTTGGCGCCCAACCCTGGCATCTACTGATAAAAATAGAGTGGGAGAGAGGAGGAACCACCTGCAAAACTGGATTTTTAGCATCCGGTCAGTACTTCTGACTGGACACTGTACAGAATGCCTGAAAACCTGGCTGTTCGGTCCAAAACTGGACAGTTGGCAACTCTACTCTCCGGGTATGTCTTTGTGAGTTTAAAATATAGGCTAGTATGACCCTAGATTGTAAGCTTGCTCTGTTTGATTTATACTGTTGTTTTATCATCGCATTTGCAAACTGAACATTATGTTCTGTCAGATGCTGCTGCCTTTTAACGGTCACAGAGAGCACAGCAATACCTGCACTCAGACGTGTGAGCTAGCCCATGGCATTCCTCAGAAAATCTTTCCTACCCTTAGAAAACCACTTTCAATACAAACTGCAAGTTTCATTTCTCTTTCCTTTTTCTTTTAAATCATAGTTTGTCTGTCTTTCCTTAGCCAGCTGAAAGCTCTGGTTCTTTATTTTCTTTTAAATAGATTAAAGGCAATTTGATTAATAAAAGAGTGTTACCTTTTCTCCTTGTTAACTTTTTTTTTTTATTGCTTAACTCAATATCACATTAAAAGAATGGGAGGTTTCAAATTATCAATGGCAGGCTTCCCTTCAAGGCTTGTCAAATAGGGGGATGACTCAGAAGCAATGTCAGGAAATACTTCTTCATGGACAAGGTGGTGGATGCCTGGAATGCCCTTCTGAAGAAAGTGGTGAAGATGAAAATAGTCAAAGAATTCAAAGAGGAATGGGATAAAAATTGTGAATTTTTAAAGGCTAGATTATGGAAATGAGAAAAGTGTGCAGGGGGGTAACTTGCTGGTGTGGCAGTTACTTGCTACCCTTAGCAGAAGGCATGGAGATTACAAACCTTAACCAATATGTCTTGATCTTTTCATGCAATTGCAACATTGCTTCCCACTTTGACAGCAGGGGGAAAAAGGGTATTGGATTCAGACAACCACTAAGAGGGCCCATAAGCAATTTTCAAGAAAGTTCATCACCCAATAAAAATTGTTGCTAGCTGCAATTGTTATATGTTATGATAAGATGTAGGGATAACTATATGGAGTGGCAATTATTACGCTTTAGTGAAATATGGGAGAAACCTGCCCAGAGTGGCAGTTACTACTACCTTAAGATGCTTGCTGGGCAGACTGGATGGATCATTTGGTCCTTTTTTTGCCATCATTTCTATGTTTATATGTAATTAAAGGAGCTTGGTCTTCACAAGCATTTCAGTTCAGAGAGTTAACAGATGATCCTTTTGTAAAAAAGGACTTGCTCAAATTACATATTTAGATGGTAACTTTTAAACTGGCATTTGGGCACATGTTGGTGCGTGTGCATCAGTGCACACCCGGATGTGGCCATTTTACAACTTGTACACATATATGCACACGTGTAATAAAATAGCCTGACCGCGTGCACATGTGTGCTCAATTTTAAGTGGGCGAGTACCTATGTGCATGAATCCCGCTTTTACCGTGCAAGGTGGGGAATTTTAAAATGGGCACGCATCCAGGCCATTGCCAGTTTCACCAGTTCATCTACCAGTTCACTCAGTTAATTGCTAGGTCCTCCAAAACCCCCCTGGTATGATAGAAACATAGAAAGTTTGGTTCTATTTCCCTTCCACCAAGGAATTTTGGTTCTATTTCCCTTCCACCCCCACCATTAAATAGAGAGCAGTGTTGGAACTGCATCTAAGTGAAATATCTAGCCCAATTTGTTAGGGGCAGCAACCGCCGCAATAAGCAAGCCACACCCACGCCCACCTGCCCTAAATAATTCAGTCCTTGTTGGTTGTTGTCTGTATATAGATCCACCTTTCTTCATTCCCCCTGCTGTTGAAGCAGAGAGTTATGCTGGATATGCATTGAAAGTGAAGTATCAGACTTTCACCCCTGCCGTTGAAGCAGAGAGCTATGCTGGATATGCGTGAAGTATCAGTCTTTCTCCCCTGCCATTGAAGCAGAGAGCTATGCTGGATATGCATTGAAAGTGAAGTATCAGGCTTATTTGGTTTGGGGTAGTAGCCGCTGTAACAAGCAAGCTACTCCCTACTTTTTTGTGAATGCAAATCCTTTTTTCCACATTTCCTCTTGCCGTTGAAGCTCAGAGCAGTGTTGGAGTCGCATTAACCGTGTGTATGTTTATTGAATAAGGGTATTATCTCCAGGTAGTAGCCGTCATTCCTGCTAGCGACCCACTCTTCATTCACGTCCTCTAGACTTTATGGATCCATAGTGTTTATCCCACGCCCCTTTGAAGTCCTTCACAGTTCTGGTCTTCACCACTTCCTCCGGAAGGGCATTCCAGGCATCCACCAGCCTCTCTGTGAAGAAATACTTCCTGACATTGGTTCTGAGTCTTCCTCCCTGGAGCTTCAAATCGTGACCCCTGGTTCTGCTGATTTTTTTCTGATGGAAAAGGTTTGTCGTTGACTTTGGATCATTAAAACCTTTCAAGTATCTGAAGGTCTGTATCATATCAGCCCTGCTCCTCCTTTCCTCCAGGGTGTACATATTTAGATTCTTCAATCTCTCCTCATAAGTCATTCGATGAAGACCATCCACCTTTTTGGTCGCCCTTCTCTGGACCGCCTCCATCTTGTCTCTGTCTCTTTGGAGATATGGTCTCCAGAACTGAACACAGTACTCCAGGTGAGGCCTCACCAAGGAGCTGTACAAGGGGATAATCACTTCCCTTTTCTTACTCGATATCCCTCTTTCTATGCAGTCCAGCATGATAGTCTGTACTCCTCCCCCCCCAGTTACCCCAGACCTTTTAAACCCCCGAGAAATATCTTTTTCTTTTTTAAACTTGCATCTCCTCCATAGCAGAAATAAACTTACGTGACAGGGTATCTTGGTGCGCATCCAGATGCATAAGTATTTACTTGCACATCTGTTGGCCATTCTCTGAAATGCCCATGTCCTTCCCAGACCACATCCCGCCCCTTTTTGAAAACTTTTGAGATGTGCTTGCAGCGGGAGATACACACACACATCTGGACGGCTTTTATAATTTGGTGGGTGTGCGTGAGCCTGACTTTTTTGTGTATCTCCCAATTTTGGCACTCGCAGAAATTTTAAAATTCACCTCTTAGAGCTCTCTCAGAGAAAACAGACCCCATCAGATAGGTAGTCAGCTGAGTTGTTGTCCTGGCTCACTTCACTGCAAAGTACAATCCACAGGAGATTGGCACTTAAGATAACTTTGACTCAAAAATTGTTTAAGTGCTATATCACAACCATGAAATAGCCATAAAAATTCTCTTCAATTAAAAAACTGGGTTGAGGCTTGTCCATAACTGTCCATCTAATAACTGGAGGCAGAGAACACTGGCTATATCTGGTTCAATGCATGATATATATACAGATGATGTCATCAAAAAAGAAAATAAACAACTCTGCCTCCAGCTTCTGGATGAGGGGACTAAACCCAGATCTTCTTGACTAATGGAACAGAAGGACAAGGAAGCACTTTTTCCTAAATGCAAAATTAAAATGTATATTTTGCAGCCAGAGAATGTGATCAAAGCTAGCAGTATAATAATAGATTTTAAAAAAAGGTTTGGGCAAATTCCTGGATAATTGGTCCGCCAGTTAAATTTGAAATCTCCACTTCTTATTTTTGGGATTGAGCAAAATGTAATGGACTTTCCTAGTAGGATCTGCTGGGTTTTTCCAAGTGATCAGGATGCTGTGCTTGATGGACAATTGGTCTGATCCAGCTTAGCTTTCCCAATATTCTTATGAGTCTATTTTTAGGCCATCAAATGCCCTTGCTACTTGTGTTGGGGGTGGATCAGTTTTGACTATTCATTAGTTATATTTTTCATTGTAGAATTTATAAACATACTCATATTCTTTATTTGAGAGAAAACTCATATACCTTGCAGACACAATGCTCATACCTGGGAACTTTTGAGTTATGGTCACCCTGAGTTTGCTGTTGATTAGCAGAGGGTGGTGGAGGAAGAAGGAATGGAATAATATCTGTCAGCTTTCTCTTTTCCACCGTCCCCTACCACCCAACTAATCCATACTTTCTTTTTCTCCCACCTCACCATTACCTGTCCTTATGAACCAGCATACCTCCCTTTTGTCTCTCCCTGATCCCAGCCCTCTCTTTGCTCCCTCCTCCTATAAGTCACAGCTCCATGACTTATGCATCCTAACTCTATCCTTAGCCAAGTGATTCCCAAGTCCTGGAATCACAGCTGCACTCTGAGTATATTGGAGTCCCTCTCCAGTTTCTCCCCACATGCTGCTTGCAATGTGTACCAAGGCTCACCCCCACTTCACCTATTCTCTGCAGGCTTACAGAGGAAGGAGAGTGGCTGAACTGTATACAAGACTGTGATATTTCTAGTCTTGTATACAAATTCCCTAAGTCTCAGGGTGAAATCCTGAGAGTTCTCAGGTATAATAATGCTGCAGGTACGTAATTTGGGAGTTAGATTTGATGCAGGGCTTACATTTGATGCACAAATCTTATTGGTAGTGATGACTTGTTATAGTTGCCTGCATTAGATTCATTGACCATGCCCCTGTATCTCCCACAATAAATTGGTATTTAATAATGCATGCATTAATCATATCAAGGTTATATTCATGTAATTAATTACATATGAGGTTACCACAATGGACTTTGGAAGGCTTCAATTAGAGCAAAACAAAGCCAGAATTGTGTGCAGTCTGGGCTATGGAGATCACATCTCCTCCTCTCTTAAAGATCATCATTGGTTACCAATAAATTCCTGGTGTAAATTTAAAATACTGATGCTAACTTTTAAGTGACTTAAGGGATACAACCCTGATTACTTAAGGGAATGATTAATTATTTATAATCCCACATCCTCTGCACTCATCACAAGAACATTTATTCATACTTACTTCAGCAAATTTTGCTCACCTGAAAAGAAAAGGGAGTGAGACTTCTCTTGCCCTGCCCCTAGTCTCTGGAATAGTCTTTCCAGTGAGGTCAGGTGCTGTTACGGGCCCTGGAGTCCAGGAAACCCACCTGGAGAGTGGCACAGGACTGCAAGGCAGGACTCAGGACAAGACAAGGGCTGCTGTTCTTCTGCCTATCCAGCCCCTTCCCCTGCAGATTGAGCCCTTGGGTTCTGGGGGCCAGAAGGTATGAGACCACACAGGCAAGGCTTGGACAAGGCAAGCAGGACACTAAGCAGGACCTGGAACTAGACAAGACACAGATAAGGCAAAGCAAGGACAATTCTCTGGTACAGGCAGGGCTGGACAAGATACTGGAACAGATAGGGCAACTCTCTGGTACAGGCAGGACTGAACAGCTTAGTAAAACAGACAGGACAAGACCAACAAGGCAGATTAGAGCAGGACACAGACAAGGCAGACAAGGGAAACACCAAATAAAGGACACAGAAACCCGAAGGCAGCAAGGCTTGGATCAGACAGAATAGGCTCAAAGGTCTCAAGGCAGGATACAAAAGAGAATAGGCCAAATGACCTCAAGATAGGAAACAAGGCAGAATAGGCCTGAGGGCCACAAGGCAAGGCAAGACAGAAGGCCCAGAGGCTACAAGGCAAGGCAAGAACAAGGGTCAGGTCACGGATCTAGAAGTGACACCATGAGAAAACAAGGCTACTATGGCAAGACAGGTTTGCATAGGGCTGGGAACTGGGCATGGTAAAGGCATAAGGAAGAACTTGACAAGGCTAGTGATGAGGCACACCGATGGCCTCTGCTCGTATGGAGGCTTCATGAAGGCATGATAAGGCTGCGTAGCAGTAAAAATCCTAACAGGTGCATAGATGATTATCCTGCTTTTCTAAAGCCGCTGAAAATTTGGCTTTTTAAGCAAGTTTATCCTTTGCTAAATTCCTGATTAGGAAATATAGTATGCTTCAACTCTTGCTTTATTCCCTTGCTGATTTAATTTGATAGGTGTGGGACGGAGAATGTATAAGATGCTTTTACTTGCTTTCTCTTGTGCTTTCATGCATGAATGATTTTTGTTGATAATACAGGGGATTGAGTTGGGTGGGATAGTGTTTGGTTTTTATGGGGTTGATTTTCAAAATAATTTACATGTATAAAACCCAGATTATGCATGTTAACTGCCTTTTGAAAATCAGTCAGGGTCCAGTACATTTAAAAGTACGTGTGTACTTCTACATGTACTTGCAAGAGGCATCCAGGGGCAGAGTTGGGGTGGGGGAAGAATTTCAGTGCAAACGTTTGATTTGGGTGCAGGTGCAAATTCATGTGCACGTGTTGGCATGCCGACTGGGGATACCCATGAATTTTCAAAATCATCTTAAAAGCATATATTGACTTTGAATATTTGGGATAAAGTCTATAAGTGCAAAGTACCAGATACTTTAGCCTTATGCAGGCTATTTGAAAATGATTTTTCTATATATTAAATTGAAATGCAGTAGTGTGGGGGAAGTTGAATGCTTTTCTGGTATGTTGTGTATTTTTTGCAAATCGCTGCAAGCTTTTTGGACACTGGCAATTGCTAAATGCAATTGAACAGATAAGTAAATAGGTAAAGCTATCAGTCATCAGCATTAACAGGAGAATGCAGAAAATGTCAGAAAATGGCTAATTATATCAGTTCCATGGCATTTTGCTAGTTTAAAAATAGAAGCATCATTTGGAAAAGCAATGAAAAACACTCAGTTTTGCTTTACTATCACCTGCAATGGAATATAACTCATAATTAGTTGCATCAATCCAAGGCAACCTAGTAACAATATAATGCCAAATTAAAAAGTATAAGACTGGTGTGTAACAGAATATGAACTTAATATTAAGCAAATCAGTAAGCAAGTCGTTAACTGGCTCGAAAACGAATAAAACTCTTAAGGAAAAATCGGAGTATAATTATTACAGTCCATGTTGCTTCTGTCTCCTGTCCAGATTTGTTAAAATGTGCACATTGCTGCTGTGAAACTGAGGAATGTTGGGGCATTATCCAGGCTTGCCAAAGGCTCAAACTGAGTGCTTGAAACCTGCTGATGTACACTAAGTCACTTAACGGCATCCTGACAAAACAGCTGGCTTCTAACCCTCAAATATTTATTCAGTATATGGAAATCTGGTATTACACTAGTTGTCTCTAAGCAAACAACTTATATAAACAGCTCTGACATGATGGTACCATCTGGCTTCACTGATCAAGTGTTTCTGCTACACTGTATTTTTGGGGGTGGGAGAAAGGTGGAGGGAAGGTGATATGATTAATTGGAGTGGTTTATTGCACCCCCTCACTTCCTTCAAGCTGGCTGTTCATTGAGTCATTAAACATACAAGTTTTGGTGTCCAGGTTCATGAGAGATACTAGTTAATGGTTAATAGTGAAAGAAATCTCTGTTGTGCATTCACGTGTGCATCCAGTAAGTGGACGATAAGGTGTAAAACCCGCACGGTACACATTTGCAGGCGGAGAAGGAAGCGAGTTTTACAAGTAATGTATGCTTGTATAGCACCACATTTACCACACATCAGCAAATGCAAACATTGTGAAAAGGGAGGTTTTTAAAGAGACAAACAGATTGTGGGCCTTTTACAAATATTCATAACAGTTTAAGTACAGTGGCACAGAGACTGAAACAGGAGTCAGTATAGCTTTTAAAGACTGTGGAATTCAGGTAGACAGAGAACTGCTGTTTGCATTCCTCCCTCACCAAACCTTTCTTTAATACAAAGCAGGACCTGGAAAACTCTCCTACAGAACTAACTTCATTTTGTGTTATCAAAACTATTTTTCTCTACTTTGGATTTGCTGAAGATGCTGATGTTGCTTACATCTGTACAATATATAGGCAACCTTTTCTGCTTTGTGTTTTGTTTGTTTGTTTTTTTTCAAAATGTTTCTACTAAGGACCTTAAGAGTTACTATAGAAAATTCAGTTGCATTACACAGAAAAATATATCAGTGAAACTTGACCTCACTTTTGACCCATGTGTGCTTATGCTTTCAAATGTAAACTACTAATTTCAACTGTCAGTAACATTGGGAGGAAGACACTGCGCTCGCTTCCCGTCCAGGTAGCCCCCCAATAAACACACAACTACTTTTTGGCTTTAAAATAGGCCGCAGTTTAATGATAAACTAACCCGAGCCCTTACAACCTTAATTGTAACAGGCCCCCCCCTTCCCACCCCGCTTCCCCCGCCCTTTCCTGGTCCTCCACCACCTTAAACCCCAATGGTGGAGCTCTCCTCCGCTCCTTACTGCCTGCTCCGCCTCGTCCTGCGAGAGCAAGCTCTACCTGGTGCCTAGCCCCATGGTTCTCTGGTCCTCCCGTGTAGCAGCCCCCCCAACTACACGAGGCACTTCCCCCCCCCCCTCCACCACCAAATCCCCCCCCCCACACACACACACACAACATTACAACACACCCTGGGCTCGGGTTTACCGCCACCACTGCGATAATCATCAATCCAAACAGCATTTATTAACAAGTCCACAAAATACAAGGGCGGGCAGGACAAAATTCGAGTGCTCCTCTCTCACTGCTTGCCGCCCGATTCTGCTGCCTGCCTCCTGACGTCACTAGTTACTGACCAATCCTCTCCTCCCCTTCTCAGATTTCACCTCAACTGCCTGTCCCCCATCCCCCTCCCTTAACCTTCCTATGCCCTCTCTTCCCGCCTTTTCCTATCTAGCTTTCCCTCCCCCTCTGGCTCCTTTCCGTCCCTCTTGCACGCTTCCCCCATGTTATACTCGCTTCGCTGTATGTGCAGCGCAGCTTGTCTTGTATGAGAGAAAAGAAAAATAGGATGCATCAACAAGATTAAAATCTACTTTCTTAAAAACAAGTCTAATAGTCAGGAATGGAATTGCATTAGAAAAGTCTCAGGTTCCTTGAAACACTTCCAACCAGGAGACGTTTCTTTCCCATATACCTGACTGAAGCAGGAGTACAGCACATTTTAGATTTAGTAAGTAGCTAATTAGGGTTCCTAACTTTCAATCTTATCCATGTTACAGCATTTTTGCTTGTAAGTGGACGCACAGAGATTAATGCTACTATTTTATAAACTGTATGGTGGAGCTGCACAGTTTATAAAATACCTCATTGTTTTGCACTGAATGCATGAATATTTCCAATACAAGAATACTTTATTTTATAAATGTGCATACATATATTTTAAGTGCATAAAAAATATAACATGTATACATAATAACCCCTATTTATATGTGGAGGCAGGTATTTTATAAATTATGCATGCATACTGTTTTGAAAATACTTATTTGTGCATACCAGCAATCACCAGTTCAGTGGTACCTCTGCCAGGTCATCTAGTCCATCTCTAGGCCCCATCTAGAATTTCACCCTGAACCTGCACTAGTTCACTCAGACTTCCCAATCAAAAACTGCAGCCAACAGCAAAGGCCAGTTTCCAGGATTGCCACAATGAATATGCATACACTAGGTCTGCAAAGTATGCAAATTTATAACATGCATATTCATTGTGGCAATCCTGAAAACCCAACCAGAGCAATAGTCCATCAAGCCCAGCATCCTGTCTCCAACAATATCCAAATTGGATTACGTGAAAGTACACAGTGTATCCCAATGAGGAAGTCCATTGTTCACTTCTAAAAGTGAACAATCTCTGATGAATCTGGCTAATAATTGTTTATGGACCTGCTTTCCAGAAACTTGTCCAAACCTGTTTTAAATTAACTTATAGTATGCTGTTAAACTTGACCATATCTTTCAGTGGCAAATTCCACAGCTTAATTGTGTGTTGACTGAAAATATACTTTTGTAGCCCCTGCTCAATGGAATCAGTGCTCCATGATATTTTTGAGGACCCTTATTGGATACATAATAAGGGCTAAGTCCAGTGTGACTCAGGATTTGTATGTCTTTGTACCAGGGATGATGCAAGGCACTAAGCGGATTAGGTAGTCGCCTAGGGCACCAGAAGTAGGCAGGGCACCATTGCTGGATGTGAGAGTGGTATTCCTTTTAACGCGAAGGAGATTTGAAATTGTAGGACTTGTGCATTGGGATGCATCGGTCGGTGAGGTAAGGGAGCTCTGGCAACCTGGGCACTGTGATTCAGGGGGGAGAATATGAAGGAATATGATGTAATCATGATGTCATCACCTAGGTCAGATGGACACCCTCACACCGGCATTGCTTTGTACCCTAAGCCCTTGCATAATAGCTTAGGGAATGCCTTGTATGTACTGTTGCAGCCCTTGCAAATTAGTCTGGAGACGTTATGCATGTGTTTGGAGGCTCCTAGTGTTGGAACTGTATACATAGATAGACTAAGTAGTTCCAGGGAGCAAGGAAAAGAGTGAATATCTTATCAAGCTTACTTCTGAACCAGCATGAACAATTGCAGCAACTCACTATATTCCTAAGATGGACTCTTTTATTACCTTTATGTGGCCAATGTAGTACTCTGAGCAGGACCTCCTCCTTCCAGTAGCCACTTCTAGTGTTGGCATCTGAAGCCTATGAATAAATATCTTTGCATATTGTTTTCTGGAAAAAAGGCAGAACCTCTTAAGCTGGAACTCCTTAACATTTCTGGTATGCCAAATGGCATAAAGGGTCCACAAACAAGTTGTTGTATCTTGTCTCCTTCCGCTAAGGGCAGAAAGGAGATATTGCACCAGGGCACCAGGGCACCAGGGCAATGGCATATCTGAGAGAAACTGGATATGCTGTAGCAGATGTTCTTCTCAGGAAGCAACTCAAAAGCCAATCCAATGTAGCGAGAGAGCAAACAAACAGAAGCAGATCGGAAATGTAAAATATTTATTAATACAAATAGTGGAACACCAATACCCGAATCTGGCCAAGTTTTGCCCACATAAACTGGGCTGCCTCAGGGGCTGTGTTCATATCAGCTCGATACTGTAAGGCCGCGGTAGAAACAGTGCGGCAGTGTCAGGCGAACCCTTCCTCCCCGCACGCACAGTTCTCTTCACTTAGCACCCGATACTCTCTTCTAATTGCATGCAAATGCATGCCGCGGCTGCGAAGCCTTAGGCAAGCGTTAGGACCGCGCAACCCATTTTACTGTATAGAGCGCTTATACAGTACCCTGGGTTCGCGGGCCTAACGCTTCATGGCCGCGCTGGTATCTGTTATTTCAAATGTCATTTCAAATGACAGGTACCAGATGTTCCTCGATGCTCAGCAAACTTTCCCCCAGCCCCCCCTTACCTGCCCTGGCCCCGTCCGGTCTCCGGTGCAGCCCGTCTGGTCTCCTGTGCAGCCCGTCCGGTCTCCTGCAGCCCCGTCCGGTCCCCTCCTCCAGAAGCAAAAAAAAAAAACAAAAAACCGAAAAAGTAGCAAGGCTCGGGCCTGCTACGGTAGTCCCTTCTCCCTTCTCCTCTCCTTGCGATTCTCCTCCGTGCGATCCTCCCCTCCCCTCCTCTCCGTGCGATTCTCCTCTCCGTGCGATCCTCCCCTCCCCTCCTCTCCATGCGATCCTCCTTTCCGTGCGATTCTCCCCTCCGTCCCTTCTCCCCTCTCCTCTCCGTGCGATTTCAGCGCTCAAGGCAGTCACGTGACTGCCTTGAGCGCTGAAATCGCACAGCCATTCATCCAGGCAGAGGGAGCCGGCCTGCCTGGATGAATGCACGGCAGTGAAGGAATGGCCGTGCGATTTCAGCGCTCAAGGCAGTGAGCGCTGAAATCGCACGGCCATTCATCCAGGAAGAGGGAGCCTCTGCCTGGTTGAATGCATGGCCCCCGCCGGAATGGATGCCCGTGCGATTTCGGTAGTCACGTGACTACCGAAATCGCACGGGCATTCCTTCACGGCCATTCCTTCACTGCCGTGCATTCATCCAGGCAGAGGGAGCCGGAGGCCGTTTTCGCCGCTGGTTCCCTCTGTCCGGATCCCGCCGCCCGTCTGAGACTATCGCGCGTCCACCCGCCCCCGCCGCCGCTTGGAACAGGCGCCCACCCGCCCGCGGCCTAGATTTTACACGCGACCACTCGCTCCCCGGCTCCCGCCGCCGCCCGCCTGGACCCATGCGGCCCTCCGACAGGTATTTAAACATTTTTATTTTTTTTTCTGACAGGTTTTTATGTGTCCCACAGCATTACATTTTCTCGATCATCTCTGTATCGCTTTTTTTTTTTATTGTGTTTTATTGTGTTTCAGTATTTTAAGTGGTGTCGATGGGTTTGCTACAAGACTCACAGTCCTAACACCTACTAGGGGGAGGCGGTAAACTAACACGTTAAGGCCGCAGCAAAACAGCGGGTTACTAAGGAGATAGTATCAGCGCCCGTTACAGTATCGGAGGGGAATAGCTAATTCCTTCATTATACAGCTAATTCGTTCATTTACACATCATCTACATGCTGGGTGCGGAAAGGGTTATGTGTCTATTTTAGGAAGCACTAAGGACGCATGAAACTGGAGACTGTATCGCTGGATCGCCTTACTCGTCTGTATTGTGCGCTCCCAGCACGTTACAGACGGGAAATCTTCAACCGCACGTTACTGTATCGACCTGATAGTGAGCACAATCAATTTTGCACTGATTCACACTGTATTTTACAGAAAGGATCAATACAGCAAACAGGAGCACAATTTATCTCGGTTACCAAAGAGAGTATCTCTGTACGATGACAGCCATCTTTACAAACAGGAAGTAAACATTTTTTTACCAGTGGTTTACTTCTGGTTTGCATAGATGCCAGTCATCGTACAGAGATACTCTCTTTGCTAACCGAGATAAATTGTGTTCCTGCTTGCTGAATTGATCCTTTCTGTTAAATACAGTGTGAATCAGTGAAAAACTGATTGTGCTCACTACATGAATTCAGCCCTGAGGCAGCCCAGTTTATATGGGTGAAACTCGGCCAGAGATGGGCATTGTTGTTCCACTATTTGCATTAATAAATATTTTACATCGCAGATGTTCTTCTGCCTGAAACAGCTGCCATTCCCCATAGGTTGGGCCTTTGGGTGCAGGCTGCCACCGGACTTTCCAGAAAGGAGCCAAGGATCAGGGCTGGAGCAGGAATCTGGAGTTTAGTTAATGACCAGGACTGGAAAAGACAGGAAAACAGTAGTATCATGGAGCAACCTCTATGAGACCTTTTGGACCAGCAAAGGTGTGTCAAGCAAGGGCTCCTTATATCCAGCTCTAAATTTGTGACACACCTAATGTTGGTCTAATAGGGAACCTTTGGAGGTAGGGACATGCAGCAGAGACGGATACGTTTGATTCGGTATTCGTGTTCGTATTCGTCGGGACCCAATCCTATTACATCCGTTTTTGGGGGACTCCGATTCGTCCATTAGTTATGTATGGTATTTGTTTCACATTAAAGTTAAAAACCCCCCATCCCTACCCTTTAAATTTAATTAACTACAACCCCTCACCCTCCTGACTGCCCCAAGACTTGCCAAAAGTCCCTGGTAGTCTAGAGGGGGTCCTGGAGTGATCTCTTGCACTCGGACCGTCCGCTGCCAGTATTCAAAATGGCACAGATAGCCTTTGCCCTTACTATGTCGCAGGGGCTACCGGTGCCATTGGTCGGCCCCTTTCACATGGTAGGAGCACAAGATGGCGCCGGCCGTCCATTGCTCCTACCATGTGACAGGGGCCGACCAATGGCACCGGTAGCCCCTGTGACATAGTAAGGACAAAGGCTATCAGTGCCATTTTGAATACCGGCAGCCGACGGCCTGAGTGCAGGAGATCGCTCCAGGACCCTCGTTGGACCACCAGGGACTTTTGGCAAGTCTTGGGGGGTCAGGAGGGTGGGGGTTTTATTCATTAGTGATACTTTGCATTTGTGGGGGTTCGCCATGCATTTCGGAACCCCACGAATGCAATGAATAGGGACCTATACATTGCGGATTGTGCATTCGTTCAAAACAAATGCACATCCCTAGTCCGCGACCATCCCGGCTGGGGTGTCTAGGGCGCTCAGTGGGATAATTCTTTCCATCAGAGCCAAGTATCTTCCTCGTCTTTCGTCTGTCTACGTCCATGGTCCAAAGTCCGCCTGATGTCCTTGCCTTGCTCTTCCTTGCTGCCCTTCAGTGAGTGTCCTGGAAGTCCATAGTGGATGTCCTGAACCTTCGCTGTGGAGGCCTGACATTTTAGCTTGTCCAGATATCCTCATTTTCTGTTGTCCTCAGATGTCCTGGCTCCGGATTTTACCTCTTAGAGGGCCATCCTCCGTCCAACTTCAGTGGTACCTTCAGATTCATTTTCTATGCTGGATTGGAAGTTCTGTCTTCCTTCAAATAACCTGTCATGTGTGTCAATCATGCCGGGTCCCCGAAGCTCAGTCCAAGGTGGCTGCTATGACTCTGACCGGTTACCTCCACTCTGAATTTTAACTCTTCTGTCGTCTTCTCCTTCCAAGTTCCAAGTCCTCGTCTAAGCCCTTCCAAGATCCAAGTCCTCCTCTGAGTCCTTCCAAGTTCCTAGTCCTCATCTGCCTTTGCCTCTTGTCCAGCCTTCCGCCTCTACCATTACCCAGCGGCAGGTCCAAAATGGCATGGAGTGGTCGGAGGACTACTCAGAGACCAACCTTGCATGGTTGGCCTCACGGAGGCCGTGCAGGTTGGCAGGGGCCTGGGCTTCCAGTCTCCATCCAGACGAGGGTCCATCTCACCTCCCTCGGTGCTTCCTCAGAGCTCCTCTCCCGGTTCGCCGAGGTCCAAGGGCACACTCTACTCGTCCCAGCACAACAGGTTGCCAAGGCCTGGGTGCGCTTCATCTCCCGGAAGTGGGATCGCTCCTTAGCTCACCCGTAACACAAAAGGCCATAGGAAATCATCCTTCTTTGGCACAAAGAACATGGGTAATCTTGCTGTTGAAGTCAAATGCCAAATGAGTTCTTTCTGCAGGTTTTCTTTTAAGTATTCACATAGAGCCTTCAGTTCCTGGTCCAACAAAGAATATATTCTCACAAAAGGGATTTTTGCCCCTGGCTGCAAACCTATTGCATGGTCTATGCAGAGGGAGTTTGTTAGCTCCTTTTTAATTTTATTAAAGACATCTTGATATGCTGCATATTTTCCCAGTTCCAGACTGGATTGCTTGGATTCCCTTTTTTAGGCCCTTCTTCCTGGGCATCTCTTCATTAGACATACAGTTCTGCTGGAAATATATTGATGAAACATGATCTGCTTGTTCTTCCACTTGATATGCAGTTCATGACGTTCCAGTCATAGAAGACCTAGAATGACCAGTAAGTATGTTGCTCTAATGAGGTCAAAATGAAGAATCTCCTGATGTTTATGTATCATGGTTAAAACAAAAGGTTCAGTCTTGGTGATTGCTATCCTTGATGACAAGAATGAAGCCATTGATTGTCTCTAACATGATGCTTAATCTATTCTGTTTTCTAGGGACCTGTAAACAAATAGATGCTTCAGAGTCAGTCATGGCTACAGAGGGGATTCCATTATCTCCCTCAGAAAAGTTATACTGAAATAGTAACATGAGTAAGATGTGCCGGCAGGGCAGTACTGATAATCAGAGGAATAGTTTTGTTTTCAACTAGTATCAGAACTGGAGGTAACACATGTCATCTCCTTCTTGATCCTTGTATACTGACCCCCTGAATCCTTGTAATGTTGCTATGTTAAAGTCTGTAAAGGAAATTATTGCACCTTTCTTAACAACCAACATTAACATCATTTATGGAAGGATTGGTCTCATGTTCACTGAATGAGGCCTCGCTAAGACCAATGCTAAAAACAGTTGGCCTTGATTCAACTGACCTTGCTAACCTGTCAATTTCTTCATTATCATATAACTTCAAGATATTGGAATCCTTGTTGCTCCAACAGCTGAATGATTTTGTTCAGGACAATCAGATACTTGATAATCACCAGTTTGGCTTTAGAAAATCTTTTAGCCCTGAAATTCTATTACCATCTTCTATTGATTTCATTAGATGAGGATTTGATAGAAAACAAAGTCCTACTCGATATTTCCAGAGCATTCAATTCTATCAACCATCAAATTCTCCTCTATTGTTTAAGGGAGTTTGGGATCTCTGGTGCTGTTCTGAAACTGGTTCAAGCCAAACCTCTCTGAAAGGACCCAATAGATATTGCTTTGTAACAAATGTTAAGCGTGGCATTCTATATCAACGGTGCAGCAACAAAGCTCAACCTTGTATGCCTTACTAGTTAACATCTATTTAGCTCCAATATATAAGCACTTGGGAGGACTGTGTGTGGGATATAAACTGTATGTAAATGGCTTACAGTTCTATATCCTGCATGGGCAGAGATGTGTGGCATGGTCTTTATTTGCTTTTTGGCCATTAAGCAATGGCTGACTCACAAGTAGTTAGCATTGAATCTTTCTAAAACTGAAATAGTAATCTTACAGAGGTCTAACATTAGCATGATTCTATCTTTCCTTCATGTAGAAGACACTTATTTACCAATCCAGTCATGTACTAAAAGTTTAGGTGTGAAAATTGTTACCAACTTGGCATTTTCACAGCATATCAAGGCAGTGGTTAAATCCAGCTTTTTAAGTTACAGTTACTCCAGAGTCTGAAACTGTTTCTAAATTATTTTGTTTTCCATTATGTAGTACAAGCAATGGTACTTCCTCTCTTGGACTATTGTAATTCCATCACCTCCTCACTCCTCCGGGGTGTTGTGATCTTCCTGCACACAGTGCCCTATCCCTGATACCAGGGGTGTTGTGATCTTCCTGCATGCAGTGCCCTATCCCTAATACCAGGGGTGTTGTGATCTTCCTGCACACAGTGCCCTATCCTTGATACAAGGGGTGTTGTGATCTTCCTGCACACAGTGCCCTATCCTTGATACCAGGGGTGTTGTGATCTTCCTGCATGCAGTGCCCTATCCCGCCTGCATGACTAGTGAGAGGCTGGCTTCACAGACAGGGGGGAGCTGCCTGACCCTCACTCCTGACTTCCCCTATGTCCCAGCCAGTGAATGGTGTGTGGGTGAGGGGGAGGGGAGGATGGTGAAGTCTGAGACAGCTCCCTCCCTGCATTACTAGTGAGAGGCTGGCTTCACAGACAGGGGGGAGCTTCCTGACCCTTACTCCTGGCTTCCCCCATGTCCCAGCCAGTGAATGGTGTGTGGGTGAGGGGGGGGGGGGGGAGGATAGTGAGGCTGAAACAGCTCCTTCCCTGCATTACTAGTGAGAGGCTGGCTTCACAGACAGGGGGGAGCTGCCTGACCCTCACTCCTCCTTTCCCCCATGTTCCAGCCAGTGAATGGTGTGTGGGTGAGGGGGGGGGGGAGGATGGTGAAGGCTGAGACAGCTCCCTCCCTGCATTACTAGTGAGAGGCTGGCTTCACAGACAGGGGGGAGCTGCCTGACCCTCACTCTTCCGGGGTGTTGTGATCTTCCTGCACACAGTGCCCTATCCCTGATACCAGGGGTGTTGTGATCTTCCTGCATGCAGTGCCCTATCCCTAATACCAGGGGTGTTGTGATCTTCCTGCACACAGTGCCCTATTCCTGATACCAGAGGTGTTGTGATCTTCCGGCATGCAGTGCCCTATCCCGGTTACCGGGGGTGTTGTGATCTTCTTGCACACATCCCGGTATCAGGAATAGGGCACTGTGTGCAGGAATATCACAACACCCCTGGTATTAGGGATAGGGCACTGTGTGCAGGAAGATCACAACACTCCTGGTATTAATAGAGATAGGGCACTGCATGCAGGAAGATCACAACACCCCTGGTATGAGGGATAGGGCACTGTGTGCAGGAAGATCACAACACCCCGGAGGAGTGAGGGTCAGGCACCTCCCCCCTGTCTGTGAAGCCAGCCTCTCACTAATAATGCAGGGAGGGAGCTGTCTCCGCCTTCACCATCCTCCCACCCCCTACTCACCCACACACCATTCACTTGCTGGGACTTGGGGGAAGGAGGAGTGAGGGACAGGCAGCTCCCCCCTGTCTGTGAAGCCAGCCTCTCACTAATAATGCAGGGAGGGAGCTGTCTCCGCCTTCATCATCCTCCCACCCCCCACTCACCCACACACCATTCACTGGCTGGGACATGGGGGAGGGGAGGAGTGAGGGTCAGGCAGCTCTCCCCTGTCTGTGAAGCCAGCCTCTCACTAGTAATGCAGGGAAGGAGCTGTTTCAGCCTCACCATCCTCCCCGCCCCCCTCACCCACACACCATTAACTGGCTGGGACATGGGGAGGAGAGGAGTGAGGGTCAGGAAGCTCCCCCCTGTCTGTGAAGCCAGCTTCTCACTAGTAATGCAGGTGGGAGAAGGCACTGCATGCAGGAAGATCACAACACCCCTGGTGTCAGGGATAGGGCACTGTGTGCAGGAAGATCACAACACTCCTGGTATTAATAGGGATAGGGCACTGTGTGCAGGAAGATCACAACATTCCTGGTATTAATAGGGATAGGGCACTATGTGCAGGAAGATCACAACACTCCTGGTATTAATAGGGATAGGGCACTGTGTGCAGGAAGATCACAACACTCCTGGTATTAATAGGGATAGGGCACTGTGTGCAGGAAGATCACAACATTACTGGTATTAATAGGGATAGGGCACTATGTGCAGGATGATCACAACACCCCTGGTATCAGGGTTAGGGCACTGTGTGCAGGAAGATCACAACACCCCTGGTGTCAGGGTTAGGGCACTGTGTGCAGGAAGATCACAACACTCCTGGTATTAATAGGGATAGGGCACTGTGTGCAGGAAGATCACAACACTCCTGGTATTAATTGGGATAGGGTACTGTGTGCAGGAAGATTACAACACTCCTGGTATTAATAGGGATAGGGCACTGTGTGCAGGAAGATCACAACACCCCTGGTATCAGGGTTAGGGCACTGTGTGCAGGAAGATCACAATACTCCTGGTATTAATAGGGATAGGGCACTGTGTACAGGAAGATCACAACACCCCTGGTGTCAGGGTTAGGGCACTGTGTGCAGGAAGATCACAACACCCCTGGTATCAGGGTTAGGGCACAAGTTCTAGTCACATTGACTGATCACATTACTTTTTTTGTCAAGCTACCAACTGTTTCCATTTCCCATCCCCCATATATTGTCAGTGGGAACCTTGGTAACATGAATAAATAAGAGAGCAGCCAATTGGAATACATATTCATTCCTAAACTGACCATAACTGACCTGAAAAGTGTCAAATTGTATCATTTTCTGTTTTTGCACACTAACTCCCGGTTAGTGCGCACTAACTCCCGTTAGTGCGCACTAATCAGAAAAAACAATTTTTTAATGAAACAATCGTGCCAAACACGATTTTCTTCTCCTGCCAGACGATTTCAATCGTTAAGACAATAGGGGACACAATTCACATCCGTACTCATTTTTGGTTTTTACCTGCCGGTGCCAGTGCAAAAGTGCGCAATTTTGGACACATTTAAAGTTACTTCATCTGCTCTGCCTTTCCCTCTCCCTCACATCATTGATATATGTCACCGGGGATGTTAAGATTTCTACAACGATTTAACATTTTTCCGTGGTATTATAATGCCCACTGCCTAGTGCCCACTGCACACACTTTGCCTTCTGCCAGGCAAACAGTGAGTGTCATCCTGTCTGCTCTGTCTGAACTATTTCTCTGTCACAGACAGGCTTCACAATACAGCCTGTTATGCTGCACTTTCTGGCCTGCCTTCACTGCTTGCTTATGCCCAGTACTACCTAGCTCCCACTGCCCACAATGTGCCCACTGGCAGTCATACAGAGAATAAATAACTAATCTGAAGTGTAGCTAAGGCTTCAATCACGAAAAAGGAAAAAAGAGAACAACAAGCAAAGCAACACAAATCTACAATGATGCAGAGATATTGTGATGCCATGCTGCCTCCATGGTTTGTTTTCCTGTCTTGTGTTAATGGGCTGCCACAACAAAAATCCTTACCAAGAATTCGGAGAGACCTCAGAGCTATGCTTTCACACAGACAATGTCTAGAGAAACAATGCAGAGCAAGGCTGTGACATGCTCATTCTTCGAGCTCAGCATCACTGTAACCCGCTCTGTGGCATTATAGGAGACTAGGAAAATGCTCCGCTGCGATACATCATAACTCTCATTGCTTGAAGGTATGCCAATCCGTCCCTTCTCTGCAGCCTGCCCGCTCCACAGTGTATGAACCTTTCTCCATACATTTGCAACTGTTGCTATGCCTATGATTTCCATGGGTCTTTTGACTATAATTATTTATTTATTTATTTATTTATGTTATTTTATTTAATTTTATATACCGGCAACCGTTTGCACATCGTGCCGGTTTACAGATAACTTACAACAAGGATATATAGGCAGAGCCATTACAAGGAACAGTGTATAACATAAGCTCAAAAACAGAGCAAAAAACTAGATAACTTGTGGAAGGAGTGGGTGGGGTGATCGAGACAGAGGAGGGGGCAGGGGAGGGTGAAAACTGGTACATAAGGAAAAAATATGTACAGGGGTCGAGGGATTATTGACATATACATAGGTTATATACAAAATTGTATAAGCGCGTAGAAACTCAGTACTTGAGGTGAGAAAGTGTGTATGGTTGCGTTAAGTGACAAATATTATGTGCTGGAGGTTAGGTGAGGGGTTTGTGTTTCCTTAGAGGGTGTGGGTGTTGGTAGGTGATGATGATGATTGGGGGTATGCTTGGAGGAAGAGCCAGGTTTTGAGTTTCTTTTTGAAGGTGGGTGTGGAGGTTTCAGAGCGTTAGTCAAGAGGCATGGAGTTCCAAAGGGAAGGGCCTGCGAGGGAAAGGGCCCTGTTGGTGGTGGAGATGAGTTTAGTGGATTTTATGGAGGGAGGAATGAGAGTTCCACGGAGAGAGGAGCGGGTGGGTCTTGTGGAGGTACGAGGGAGGAAGGGTGGGTTTAGCCAGTTGTAGTGTTCGTTGATTATACTTTTGTGGATGAGGGTAAGGGTCTTGTATAAAATTCATGAGTGGATAGGAAGCCAGTGGAGATTAAAGAGAGTGGGAGTAATGTGGTCTTTCTTTTTGGCATTGGTGAGGATGCGTGCAGTAGCGTTTTGAAGGAGTTGTAGAGGTTTGATGTAGGAAGCAGGAAGTCCCAGTAGGAGTGCGTTACAATAATCAATTTTTGAAAAGATAATGGATTGGAGTACAGTACGGAAATCAGAGAAGTAGAGGAGGGGTTTGAGTTTTTTGAGGGTTTGTAGTTTGAAGTAGCAGCTGCTAAGGATAGATTTGATATATGGTTTGAAAGTTAGTTGGTTGTCAAGTATGACACCTAGGTTTCTTGTGTCAGAGAGAAAGTTAGAGGGTTGGAGGGTGGGGGGGGGGGGGAGGGTGTGCGTGCATGTTTAGAGGAGATGAGGAGGAGTTCAGTTTTTTGCGGGTTAAGGGCTAGGTGCATGTCAGTGAGGAGTTGGTTTATGGAGGCGAGAATGGTGTTCCATTTTTGGAGAGCAGTGAGAACAGAATTTGTGAAAGGAATGAGGATTTCCACATCTGCGTAGATGAAGTGTGTAATCCCAGAGTTGGAGGTTTGTAAGGGGGAGCATGTAAATGTTAAACAAGGTGGAAGAGAGGGACGATCCTTGGGGGACGCCACAGTCGAGATTAATAGGGGGGGACGTGAAATTGTCGGTGAGGACTGTGAAGGTACGGTTTTGGAGGAAGGAATTTATCCAGGAGAGGGCAGTACCTGAGATTCCTATGCTGATGAGAGTGTTGATGAGGATGTTGTGATCTACCTATCTAGGAGAGATAGGAGTTGCCAGCATCCATACCTTTGATGATGGTGTCTGTGAGGGAGAGGAGTAGGGATTCGGTGCTGAGGTGCTTTCGGAAACCATATTGTGTGGGTGGGAGTATGTTGGATTGTTCTAGGTAGTCGGAGAGGCGGGAGTTTACTAGTTTCTCAATGATTTTGGAGAGGAAAGGGAGGTTGGAGATGGGACGGAGATTGGCAAGGTTTGAGGGGTCAAGGGAGGGTTTTTTTTAAGATGGGTTTGACCACGGCTTGTTTCAGGGAGATAGGTACTAGGCCGTGTTCCAGGGAGAAGTTAACGATTTTGGAGAGTGAAGTGGCTATGGTTTTGGGGATAGCGAGGAGTAGTTTAGTAGGGATAGTTTCTGAAGGGTGGGAGGAGGGTCTCATCTTTTTTAAAATGTTTTCTATTTCTAGAGATGAGGAAGGTTCAAAAGAAGAGAGGATAGTGGGTGTATATGGGGTGGGGGGGTGATGCAACTGGTGATGGGGGAATTTTTGGTATTCGGGGTAAATTTGGCAGTGATGTTGGATATTTTGTTCTTAAAGAACATGGCAATTTCATTGCATCGGGTTTGTGTGGAGGGGATTTGGGATGTGGACACGTTGGATTTGGTAAGATTTGAGACTAGAGTGAATAGTGCTTTAGGGTTGAATTGGAGGTGGTGAATTTTCTTGGCATAGTATTCTTTTTTTGTTGTTTGAATGGCGTTTCTATAAGCGTGCATGAGTTGGTAGTAGGTGGTTTTTGTGGCAGTAGAGGGATGTTTGCGCCAGTGTCTTTCTGCTGCTCTAAGCTGGATTTTTTGGGTTTTGAGTGTCTGGGAGTACCAGGGTTTTTTGGATGATTTGGTTTGTGTGATTGTTTTGTGAATGATTGGGCATAGATTGTTAGCGATTTCCTGTGTTGTTTCTGTCCAGGAGGATATAGCCCTGTCTGCTGTCTCCAGGTCAATGTGAATTGGGATGTTGGAGCAGGCGGTGGTGAGGGTATCTATAGGGCAGGTTTTACGAAATTGGAAGGATTTAGGCTGAGAAGGAGAGGAGGTGGATGGGGTTTGTAGAGAGAGGGTTGTGTTAATGATCGAGTGATCAGACCAGAGGACAGGGAGGCATGTAGGGGAGCGGATGACGTTGATGAGTGCGTTTGTGAAGATGAGGTCAAGGGTATGACCTGCTTTGTGGGTTGGGGAGTGGATAAGTTGGGTAAGGCCCATGGCGTCTAAGGATGAAATGAAGGCTTCGCATGATGGGGATTGAGGGGTGGAGTCGACATGCAGGTTAAAGTCGCCAAGGAGTATCGTGGGGATGTCGGGAGAGAGGGAGACGGTGAGGAATTCGATGAGGGGGGAGGGGTCTTTTTCTAATAGACCAGGAGGGGTATATATAAGGCAGATTTGTAGAGATTGCGATTTGAAAAGGCCTACTTCGTATTGGTTGGGAATATTGCAGGTATGTGAGGTGAGCTTGAGTTCTTTTTTAGCTAGGAGGAATAGGCCTCTTCCTCTTTTCTTTTTTCGGGGGATGGAGAAAATGTCATAGGTTTCGGAAGGTAGTTGATTGATGAGGGGGGTGTCGCAGGGTTTGAACCAGGTTTCAGTTACTGCAAAGATTTCTGGTTTGGAGTCAGTTAGAATATCATGGAGTAGGTGCGTTTTTTGTTTTAGGGATTGGGCGTTAATGAGTAGCAGAGAAATGAGGGAGATGGTGAGTGTTTGTGAGGTGGGAGATATGGGAATGGAGGTCAGCCACCTTTTTTGAGGGTAATGGTGGCTGTAGGGGGGGGAGGGTTAGTTTAAGGGGGTGTCCGAGCGGGTAATTGGGGGGATAGAAGTAAGCGTGTGGGGGCATTATTGTGCAGGGGCTAGTGGAGGTGTATTGGGGAGAAGGATAAGTTGTGAGATGCAGGCACAGTAATGCAATTAACCAGATTAAGGCAATGGTAGCAGAACAATGTAGAAGCATGCACTGTAAATACAGATGAACAGCTTAAAGTAGATTAACAGCGTAGGGGACTTGACCAGAGTAACGCAATATGGACAGATGACATGCAACTTCACAGCTTAAGGCAATCGATTAGAGTAATGCAGGTGAATAGATTATTGCAGTGTAACAAAGTAAATGCAGTTAAACATAGTAGGTAGGCATTTGGATAAGGTAGGTTAGGAAATGCAGATACTGTAAAGCAAGTTGACAGTAAATCCAGAGGGGGACACACTTACGTCTGATAAGCTTGCTGTGAAGGTGCAGTGTGTTGAATACTTTATCTGGAGAGGGGCGGAACTTTGTGAACGGTCTTTGGTCTGTCTTTAGTGAAAGTGTTCTCTTGGTACGGATTCTTGTCTCCGGTGACAGGCGGCGGCTTCTGTCAGGGTGTTCTTGACTGTAGTAAGATTTCTGGAACCAGTTTAGGAGGAGAATTGGGGCACTGCTCGTGGTGAGCGAGGGGCGAACCGAAGGGGCGAAACAAAGGGGCAGGCCCCTTTGTTGCGCTCCTTCGGCGCGCGACGCACGGCGCGCGGTGCCGGATTTGCTGCAATTAAAAGGGCCTCTGTGCCCTTTTCGATTGGCTGCAGATAGGAGTGTTGAGGCGGGCCTTCCTTCCGGGCGGGGCGGCGGCAGGACGGCGTGATAGGCCGCATGGTCGGCCTCGGACCCAGCGGGGGCAAGGGAGAAATTCAAGGGCCTTACCCCGATGGGTCTGTGGCGCCGACCGCGCAGGCCCTCCCTCGCGCCGGGTGCCGTGGAAGAGATGAAGAGGACGAAGTTGCTGGTGCTGCAGGAGCTGTTCGTCGCGAGGAGGAGAGAGATCGCCGGACCCGCTGCAATTTAAAGGGCCTCTGTGCCCTTTTCGATTGGCTGCAGGTAGGAGTGTTGAGGCGGGCCTTCCTTCCGGTCAGGGCGGCGGCAGGCCGGCGTGATAGGCCGCGTGGTTGGCCTCGGACCCAGCGGGGGCAAGGGAAAAATTCAAGGGCCTTACCCCGATGGGTCTGTGGCGCCGACCGCGCAGGCTCTCCCTCGCGCCGGGTGCCGTGGAAGAGATGAAGAGGACGAAGTTGCTGGTGCTGCAGGAGCTGTTCGTCGCGAGGAGGAGAGAGATCGCTGGACCTGCTGCAATTTAAAGGGCCTCTGTGCCCTTTTCGATTGGCTGCAGGTAGGAGTGTTGAGGCGGGCCTTCCTTCCAGTCAGGGCGGCGGCAGGCCGGCGTGATAGGCCGCGTGGTCGGCCTCGGACCCAGCGGGGGCAAGGGAGAAATTCAAGGGCCTTACCCCGATGGGTCTGTGGCGCCGACCGCGCAGGCCCTCCCTCACGCCGGGTGCCGTGGAAGAGATGAAGAGGACGAAGTTGCTGGTGCTGCAGGAGCTGTTCGTCGCGAGGAGAATTGCTTATAGAAATCATTCTGTTTGACAGAAATGAAACAAGTAGGATTCCTTTAGTTCACGGGTCCCCTTCAGCTCATTTTGGATCCTAAGAGTTTGGAGTCAGAGTTTAAAGCTTTTGAAAAAGCTCTAAAAGCATGGCTGTTCGAACAGGCTTATATTGACTATCTTGAAAAAAAGGACTAATTGGTTTAAAGAAACATTATTTTTATCTTTGTTTTATGTTCATTTATTAATAATTGATTAACAATTTTATTTTTTATCATATTTTACTGTACCTTTTAGATATTTCAGTTTGATTTTATGATTTTGTAACATGTAAACCGTTGTGATGTATATTATGAACGATGGTATACAAGAATTTTTAATAAATAAAATAAATAAATAAAAACAAACAAGTTGGCTCCACTGATTTCATTTTTATATTTTGTTTTCAATGAATGCACTATGTAGCTGAGACGCTTGTTCAATTAGTCCTCCTTTAGTCTGGCATCAAGAGTTCAACAGTTGCTCACAGGTTAAAAGAAGAGGTTAGTTGGTTCCGTAGTGTAGTGGGTATCACATCTGCTTTATACATGGAAGGGCCTGGGTTCAATCCCCAGTAGATCCGTTTTTAACTTGCTGCAGAAACAGGCATGCGTCTGAGTGCAAGGATAACTTAGATACCGAAAAAGCAAGTTGAAGACCAATGGGTTCCATATATGTGCAGTGGAAACCCCACCTGTCAGGTTTTCAGGATATCCACAATCTATATGCGTGGGATAGATTTACAGGCCCTTCCTTCTATGCGTGCTACTTGATCTCATGCAAATTCATAGCAGATATCGTCTTCCCCAGAAGAAGTGTGGGAATGGTTACTGGAAACGAAATAAGAAAGCTTTAGGTAAACTCCTAAGCCAACACCTTGTGTGGTAAAAAGAATTGAGTCCCTCACAGGCTTTCTGCTTCGGATATATTTAAAAAAGGTTTTACTGTGAGTTTTTGCCTCTACAGCCAACTTCTTTTCAAATTCTCTCTTAGCCTGTCTTATCAATGTTTTCCATTTAACTTGCCAACATTTATGCTTTATCCTATTTTCTTCTGTTGGATCCTTCTTCCAATTTTTGAATGAAGATCTTTTGGCTAAAATAGCTTCTTTCACCTCCCCTTTTAACCACGCCGGTAATCGTTTTGCCTTTTTTCCACCTTTCTTAATGTGTGGAATACATCTGGACTGTGCTTCTAGAATGGTATTTTTTAACAATGACCACGCCTCTTGGACATTTTTTTACTTTTGTAGCTGCTCCTTTCAGTTTTTTTCTAACAATTTTTCTCATTTTATCAAAGTTTCCCTTTTGAAAGTTTAGCACGAGAGTCTTGGATTTGCACTTTGTTCCTCTTCTAGTCATTAAATCAAATTTGATCATATTATGATCACTATTGCCAAGTGGCCCCACCACCGTTACCTCTCTCACCAAGTCCTGTGTTCCACTGAGAATTAGATCTAAAATTGCTCCCTCTCTCGTCGGTTCCTGAACCAATTTCTCCATAAAGCTATCATTTATTCCATCCAGGAACGTTATCTCTCTAGCGTGACGTGATGATACATTTACCCAGTCAATATTGGGGTAATTGAAGTCTTCCATTATTATTGCACTACCAATTTGGTTAGCTTCCTTAATTTCTCTTATCATTTCACTGTCCGTCTCACCATCTTGACCAGGTGGACAGTAGTATACCCCTATCACTATAGTCTTCCCCGACACACAAGGGATTTCTACCCATAAAGATTCAATTTTGTATTTAGTCTCATGCAGGATGTTTAACCTGTTGGACTCTATGCCATCCCGGACATAAAGCGCCACACCTCCTCCCGAGTGCTCCTCTCTGTCATTGCGCTATAATTTGTACCCCGGTATAGCACTGTCCCATTGGTTATCCTCTTTCCACCAAGTCTCTGAGATGCCAATTAAGTCTGTCATCATTCACTCCTATACATTCTAATTCTCCCATCTTACTTCTTAGACTTTTTGCATTAGCATACAAACATTTCAAAGTTTGTTTTTTGTTTGTATTTTCATTCTGCTTTTTAATTGATAGGGATAAGTTAGAAATTTTTAGCTCAGGAGAGGTTTTAGTTACAGGCACTTGGACAACTTTTCTAATTATTGGAACCTCACTGTCGGGATGCCCTAATTCTAATGCATCATTAGTATCCTTTAAAGATACCTCTCTCCGAACCATGCGCTGCTGAGCGATTGTCGGCTTTCCTCTTTGTTCTAGTTTAAAAGCTGCTCTATCTCCTTTTTAAAGGTTAGCACCAGTAGTCTGGTTCCACCCTGGTTAAGGTGGAGCCCATCCCTTCGAAAGAGACTCCCCCTTCCCCAAAAGGTTCCCCAGTTCCTAACAAAACTGAATCCCTCTTCCTTGCACCATCGGCTCATCCACGCATTGAGACTCCGGAGCTATGCATGCCTCTGGTGACCTGCGTGTAGAACAGGGAGCATTTCAGAGAATGCTACCCTGGAGGTTCTGGATTTAAGCTTTCTACCTAAGAGCCTAAATTTGGCTTCCAGAACCTCCCTCCCACATTTTCCTATGTCGTTGGTGCCCACATGTACCACGACAGTCGGCTCCTCCCCAGCACTGTCTAAAATCCTATCTAGGTGACGCTTGAGGTCCGCCACCTTCGTACCAGGTAGGCATGCTACCAGGCGATCCTCATGCCCACCAGCCACCCAGCTATCTACATTCCTAATAATTGAATCACCAACTATGACGGCCGACCTAACCCTTCCCTCCTGGGCAGTAGGCCTTGGGGAGATATCCTCAGTGAGAAAGGACAATGCATCACCTGGAGAGCAGGTCCTTGCTACAGGATCCTTTCCTGCTGCACCTGGTTGGTGTTCTCCCATCATGAGACCTTCTTCCTCCAAGGCAGCACCAGGGCTGCCAGTCTGAAGTTGGGACTTGACTACTATGTCCCTGAAGGTCTCATCTATATACCTCTCTGTCTGCCTCAGCTCCTCCAGGTCTGCCACTCTAGCCTCCAGAGATCGGACTCGTTCTCTGAGAGCCAGGAGCTCTTTGCATCGCATGCACATGTACAACTTCTCACCGGTGGGTAAAAAATCATACATGTGACACTCGATGCAAAAGACTGGGAAGCCCCCCTCTTGTGCTGGACTGCTGTCTTCATCTCAATTTTGATCAGTTCCTAGTTAAGTTTTAGGTTGCTATGGGAGTAGGACTGTGTCTAACGTCCTTTAAATGTATTAGTGAATTCACTATGTGTCTGGTAGTGGCCTACTGGGCTCTGATCGAATTCTCAATAAAGGTTTTGTTGGGGTTTTTTTTTTTTTTTTTGTGAAAGTGGCACTTGCCTATAAATTAAGGGATGACCTGGGGGGGGGGGGGAGGGTTGGGGAATACAAACAGTCTTAACTTCAGTTAGTCAGCCTGAGTGACTCACTGCTCTCTTGATTAACAAATGTTGGTGCCTATTCAAACCCAATCACACTACCTCAACACCTTTCCAAGGAGAGTAACTGAGCTGAACTATTCAACTTTTCTACTTAGGTATATACTGCTCCTAGCTTATTTCTAGCTTCTGGATACTTTTTGGGTTGGTTGCTTTTTTTTGTGGGGGGTTTTTTTTCAATACAAACACTCAGTTTGTATTGCATGGAGATGTGAATCGTGTCCTCGATCGTCTTAACGATCGATTTCGGCTGGGAGGGGGAGGGAATCGTATTGGTGCCATTTAGGTGTGTAAACTATCGTGAAAAATCGTTAAAATCGTGAGCCGGCACACTAAACCCCCCTAAAACCCACCCCGACCCTTTAAATTAAATCCCCCACCCTCCCGAACCCCCCCCCCAAATGCTTTAAATTACCTGGGGATCCGGCGGTGGTCCAGAACGGCGGCGGTCCGGAACGGTCCCCTCAATAGAATCGTGTTGTCTTCAGCCGGCGCCATTTTTCAAAATGGCCGCCGCAAAATGGCGGCGGCCATAGACAAAAACGATTCGACGGAGGAGGTCGTTCCGGACCCCCGCTGGACTTTTGGCAAGTCTTGTGGGGGTCAGGAGGCCCCCCCAAGCTGGCCAAAAGTTTCCTGGGAGTCCAGCGGGGTTCCGGGAGTGATTTCTTGCCGCGAATCGTTTTCGTACGGAAAATGGCGCCGGCAGGAGATCGACTGCAGGAGGTCGTTCAGCGGGGGTTCCGGACCGCCGCTGAACAACCTCCTGCACTCGATCTCCTGCCGGCGCCATTTTCTGTACGAAAACGATTTGCGGCAAGAAATCGCTCCCGGAACCCCGCTGGACTCCCAGGAAACTTTTGGCCAGCTTGGGGGGGCCTCCTGACCCCCACAAGACTTGCCAAAAGTCCAGCGGGGGTCCGGAACGACCTCCTCCGTCGAATCGTTTTTGTCTATGGCCGCCGCCATTTTGCGGGCGGCCATTTTGAAAAATGGCGCCGGCTGAAGACAACACGATTCTATTGAGGGGGCCGTTCCGGACCGCCGCCGTTCTGGACCACCGCCGGATCCCCAGGTAATTTAAAGCATTGGGGGGGGGGGGGGTTCGGGAGGGTGGGGGATTTAGTGTGCCGATTTTCCTGCCCTCCCCCTTCCCCCGATTTACGATTTTTTTAACGATAAATCGGGGGAATTGGTATTGTATCGTGGCCCTAACGATTTTTTGACGATTTAAAATATATCGGACGATATTTTAAATTGTCAAAAAACGATTCACATCCCTAGTATTGCAGACTTTTAAAAATAAGCACACTACCTACTGCTACCTTATTGACTGACTATTTAAAAATACAGTCTAAGAACATAAGAACATAAGAAAATGCCATACTGGGTCAGACCAAGGGTCCATCAAGCCCAGCATCCTGTTTCCAACAGTGGCCAATCCAGGCCATAAGAACCTGGCAAGTACCCAAAAACTAAGTCTATTCCATGTAACCATTGCTAATGGCAGTGGCTATTCTCTAAGTGAACTTAATAGCAGGTAATGGACTTCTCCTCCAAGAACTTATCCAATCCTTTTTTAAACACAGCTATACTAACTGCAAGAACCACATTCTCTGGCAACAAATTCCAGAGTTTAATTGTGCGTTGAGTAAAAAAGAACTTTCTCCGATTAGTTTTAAATGTGCCCCATGCTATCTTCATGGAGTGTCCCCTAGTCTTTCTACTATCCGAAAGAGTAAATAACCGATTCACATCTACCCGTTCTAGACCTCTCATGATTTTAAACACCTCTATCATATCCCCCCTCAGTCGTCTCTTCTCCAAGCTGAAAAGTCCTAACCTCTTTAGTCTTTCCTCATAGGGGAGTTGTTCCATTCCCCTTATCATTTTGGTAGCCCTTCTCTGTACCTTCTCCATCGCAATTATATCTTTTTTGAGATGTGGCGACCAGAATTGTACACAGTATTCAAGGTGCGGTCTCACCATGGAGCGATACAGAGGCATTATGACATTTTCCGTTTTATTCATCATTCCTTTTCTAATAATTCCCAACATTCTGTTTGCTTTTTTGACTGCCGCAGCACACTGAACCGACGATTTCAATGTGTTATCCACTATGACACCTAGATCTCTTTCTTGGGTTGTAGCACCTAATATGGAACCCAACATCGTGTAATTATAGCATGGGTTATTTTTCCCTATATGCATCACCTTGCACTTATCCACATTAAATTTCATCTGCCATTTGGATGCCCAATTTTCCAGTCTCACAAGGTCTTCCTGCAATTTATCACAATCTGCTTGTGATTTAACTACTCTGAATAATTTTGTGTCATCTGCAAATTTGATTATCTCACTCGTCGTATTTCTTCCCAGATCATTTATAAATATATTGAACAGTAAGGGTCCCAATACAGATCCCTGAGGCACTCCACTGTCCACTCCCTTCCACTGAGAAAATTGCCCATTAATCCTACGCTCTGTTTCCTGTCTTTAGCCAGTTTGCAATCCACGAAAGGACATCGCCACCTATCCCATGACTTTTTACTTTTCCTAGAAGCCTCTCATGAGGAACTTTGTCAAACGCCTTCTGAAAATCCAAGTATACTATATCTACCGGTTCACCTTTATCCACATGTTTATTAACTCCTTCAAAAAAGTGAAGCAGATTTGTGAGGCAAGACTTGCCCTGGGTAAAGCCATGCTGACTTTGTTCCATTAAACCATGTCTTTCTATATGTTCTGTGATTTTGATGTTTAGAACACTTTCCACTATTTTTCCTGGCACTGAAGTCAGGCTAACCGGTCTGTAGTTTCCCGGATCGCCCCTGGAGCCCTTTTTAAATATTGGGGTTACATTTGCTATCCTCCAGTCTTCAGGTACAATGGATGATTTTAATGATAAGTTACAAATTTTTACTAATAGGTCTGAAATTTCATTTTTTAGTTCCTTCAGAACTCTGGGGTGTATACCATCCGGTCCAGGTGATTTACTACTCTTCAGTTTGTCAATCAGGCCTACCACATCTTCTAGGTTCACCGTGATTTGATTCAGTCCATCTGAATCATTACCCATGAAAACCTTCTCCATTACGGGTACCTCCCCAACATCCTCTTCAGTAAACACCGAAGCAAAGAAATCATTTAATCTTTCCGCGATGGCCTTATCTTCTCTAAGTGCCCCTTTAACCCCTCGATCATCTAACGGTCCAACTGACTCCCTCACAGGCTTTCTGCTTCGGATATATTTAAAAAAGTTTTTACTGTGAGTTTTTGCCTTTCTGACTTTTAAAGGCACAAACACACTAAATAATATTCCCCAAATAGTTAATTTTGCCCCAATACTTTTAAAAAAGACAATGTCCCAAGCAAAAACTTACTGATTCCTTTCAGCCACCAGCAAGGTGATCCTCTCCTCTCAGGATTTGGTGAGACAGGTAACAATGGTGGGGCTGCTTGGCAATAGTGATCATAATATGATCAAATTTAAATTAATGACTGAAAGGGGAACAGTATGTAAATCTATGGCTCTAGCACTAAACTTTCAAAAGGGAAACTTTGAGAAAATGAGAAAAGTAGTTAGAAAAAACAGGCGTGGGCCTTGTTTAAAAGTAGCATCCTAGAAGCACAGACCAGGTGTATTCCATGCATTAAGAAAAATGGAAGGAAGGCAAACTGATTACCAGCATGGAAATGTTCCCAAATTTAGCTTAGCCGGTTCAGCACTGAGAAGCCTCTAGAAGATCTAACCTCACTGAAGGGCCTGTCCCT